>NC_054751.1:27750782-28069782 GCF_018143015.1 Lytechinus variegatus
ATTTTGTTAATCATTGTCAAGCTTAGGGAAAAAGGGTTTTGGAGAAACAAGTATATTAATGAAAAATGAAATGTAAACCCCTTTAAATGATTAAAATTTAGTGAAAATAATGCTGGAGATGTCTGATATAAACTTTTGTTCAGATTCAGCTATGTCCTCAGATCTAGCTGGCACAAAAAGGGTAAAGGTTGTGCTTTCCAAGTGTTGAAATTTCAGTTTGGGTGGCAAAATTGTTACAAAATGCTTGAAATATTCGTTTTATTTCAATTGACCAAAAAGTTCAAGGAAAATGTGAGAAATGTTTCGCAGGGTAAGTTTGATTTCGCCCTTTCCCTTTGACACAGCACAAACAGATTTCTGCGAGGTTTACCAAATGGACAGTGCTGCAAGTGTGACATTCTGACAAAACTTTTACTTTCGTTGGATAGATGAGTATCAAACCCAAGATTATATGTTAAAAAATTACCCACATGTTGTACATTTTTTGATTCCCAAGAGCTTTTCAAAAGTAAACTTTTTTTTAATTCGCACTGTATATATATATATATATATGTAAATAAATATATATATATATAGGCCTATGATAAAATCACGCTAGTGAGGGGATATGAAGCCAAAGAATTGTGCGTGGGGCGGAGGAAAGGCACGGGGGGGGACGTCATTTCAGAATTTACTGATGACCTATCTTGATCTTGTGGTACATCACTTCTGCATATTCCATCCTTGTGGTACCACTGATGACGGTGAGGCCTACCTATTCGTAAACGGTTTATTTCCAATTCGTCTAATGCCAATTCGTCCTATTGCCAACACATCTGTCATCATTCATTTTGGCCTACCACCAGTTCGTCTACTATCCATGTGGTCCAATAGCCATTTCATTTGATCTGATAGCAGGGACGTGAGAGGGAGACCCTAGTCTAATTGGACATTTGGACTAATTGCTAATTGTGCAAAATGAATGAAATTGAAATGGAATTGAAATGGACTAGACCAAAAAATGAGACGATCGTGATTGGACGATGACTGGACTAAATGGATATGGACCAAATGGTTGTTGAAATGTTGATGGACGGTATTAAACTAAATGAAAGTAGAACATGTGGTGAGTGGACGAGTTAACAGTAGACGAATTGGAAATTTACCTTCGTACGGGCCTTCATAACCATGCACTCTTATTTTTCACAAGATTAAGCTCCGCCAGCAAAAATAAGGAACGATATGAGTTTAGAGGAAGATTCGGTAAACATGGCTTTCTTGTAAAATATTTATTGCACCGTTGCGATCACCGGTCGATCGGGTAAAAAAAAGGAATAGGCCCTAGTAATAAATAAGAGACGAAGATGGATGACATGAGATACACTCAAAACAGATTTGGGAAGGGCGATATGGCAATCAATGTCACAAGGTCACTTTTCTTTTAATGAAAAAAAGAAGAGAGAAATCAATCCTATATACTTTTTCCAAGGAGATATCACCTCTATCTCCTTGCTTTCTCGTACAGCTTACGTACCTCGTTGTTGAACGATCCTCTCTCCTCCAGATGAAGCACAGAAGACAATAAACACGAAAATCATTATGATGATACAGAGCTTCGAGATTCGACACATTGCTGTATTAACGTTAAACTCCATTATCACAAAGTTTATTCTATGAGAATTCTCTCCAATTACGATAAGGAGTACGATTTAATTCTGTTGGCAACCCAACCACGAAATGGGACTTCTCTTTCAGAGGATCCGATTTTCAGCGATACCTGATGTCATGAAGATGATGAACTTTTATAAAGTCGTAATCTTGGACACCAAAACAGTGTTTTTTATTTCAGTTATTAAAAACACTGGTCGATCATGCTTGCGGTATAAAATATGAAACCAACTGGAAGTTGAATCACATTCCGTCTGATCGGTCCATTCACATCCCACATGCGCGATATTTCCAACAGGAAACTGGAAAGAAGGGAAGTTTTCGAGCACGAACTCTTCCTATTTTCAGGCAAAAGGAACATAATCTATTAAGTGCACACCATAGGTCTAGGTTGTTTAGCTCGTCCAATCGTAGCCGAATCGTAGGATTCTTGATCACCGCATGCAGCTAGCTGATGAGGAAAAACGTTTTGAATTTGTTGATGATTTATTGAAGACGAAATAAGAGTATTCCCCTATACGACCCGGGCTACAAACTCAATGGTGGCTGCGGAAATTTCATATCCACAATCCCATCCAAGAACAGCACTTCAAAGTAAGGAATGTTTGTGGGGAGAGATGTGGGGGATTGTCGATTTGAACCTGTGCGAACCTTGAACCAAAAATGCAGCTGGCACAGTTTACCACTAATATTCACTCTACTGGAATTCCCAGTAAATAGTGTTTACTATTACACGTGACGTCATAACCGATAATCCCACTCTGTTGACTACCGCTATTCTATAGAAACCTTCTGTGATTGCTCTAGATTAGCCATGCTTTTATCTTTCTTCTCGACCAAAAGTTCATTTGACTGCATGGAATAATAAGAACCATCGTAACAATGGGCATTCATCATCAACGCCGGCACCATGGGTAATTGATGGAGGGGGTGGGGGAGGGTACTGGAACTTACATGCAGTTGCCCGTATTTTGAAGAGTTAGGTTTAACTTCATTCGACCATGGACCTATCGGGTCTAACTCTGTTCTAAAATAACGGGAAACCAAAATATGTAAATACTTTATTACATTGCATGTGATACTATGTTTCAATTATATGGGAATTAAGCCAAAATAATATGCTATTTTTGTAATACTATCGTACTATTGACATAGACCCTACTATGTTTCTTATGTTTACAGTGCATCTCCTAAGTCTTCGATGGTGAAGACAACTATAACTAGCGTATCTTATACCATGGTCACATTTGGTCTACGGCCATTGGCGGCGGAAGCCAATAAATTTAGGGGGTGTCCACCTGAAATTTTGGGATGGACACATGTAAAAAATAGGACAAGCGCCCCAAAAATTTTTGAGAAGCAAAAAAAAAAAAAAAAAAAAAAAAAAAGGTCATCAACCTAAATTTTAGGGGGGGACAACACACGTGTCAAGGGGGTCCACGTGAATTTAGGGGGGGACGCTGGAAAAAAAATTGACAAGAAAAAAAAAAAAAAAAAAAAAAAGGTTATCGAAACAAAATTTAGGGGGGATCGAGGGGGGACACGTCCCCCCCGTCCCCCCCGCTTCCGCCGCCTATGTCTACGGCGGCCGTACGGCGAGTCGAAAACAGCCGTTTGAACATTTTTTGTACCAACTACACATAGGGGTTTGGATGAAAATTAATGAAACGGCTGTTTTCGACTCGCCGTACGGTCGCCGTAGTCCGTAGAGCAAATGTGACCATGGTATTATTCATGCAACAGTTTATAAGACTAATGAGCTGCAAACACTGAATCTCTACGTTCGTTGGTGTTTGCTATCCAAAAGATCGGAGTTTAAATTAAACCCGACTTAAGAATACGGGCCAGTCTCCCAAGGTACGTGTCTTCACATTGTGGTGAACACACTGTTGAAATACTCAAATTTAACAATGTGAATCATACATTCACACACAGGAAAAACTGTTGTGTTAACCGGTGTACATAGAGGACCACACCAGTTATTTTACACCGGTGTTAAATTTGTGGTGTTAGTTTTACCCCTATAGGTGTTATTACAACACTTTTGGTTGTTACATTTACACTCGTTGGTGTTATGTTCAATCTCTAGGGTGTAATTTTAACACTTCCGGGTGTGGTCCTCTATGCAATTTGTGTCAGTTTTAACACCACAGTTTTTACAGTGCATAGTCGGCTCTGTGAACACGCTGTGAACTGTCACCTCCACAGTGTGAAAACACTTTCACACTGTTGAATTTGAGAATTTTAACAGTGTGAGTAATTGCTTCACATAGTCCACTATGTGAACACACTGTGATCACACTATGTGACGCTGTGTGTTTCCAGCAAGAGGGGTGGGTGACGTCACGACAACCCTTCAAACAACTCTATCATTTGGACACTGAAAACATACGACAAAACTTTCCGTTTTGCTAATTCCACAGATATTACATACTATTTATCCATATTCTTTATGAAACCTTATACTGTATACATGTCATAATAAGAGCACGATTTACCATTAGATTTTTTAAAGGGACAGTTTAATACTAAATGGTCGCTACTTGTCCACCTTTCGGTGCTCATGGCGCTTTAAAAAGCCACTGATATTATCTTAATTGAGATATGTACAACGAAAAATGGGGAAGGTGTTTATGAAAGGGATGCATTATTCTTGGGTATAATTGCCAATGAGAGGATCTCAATGGCATTATTGATCTCAACTTTTCAAATGCTCAAAACTGACTCGTTGCTTTTCCAAATTTTCTCAACTTTAGGTATCATGTTTCTCTATATAAAGTATCAAGTAATGTAATATAGTCCTCGATGTAAATTTTACACTGTACAACACAACACTGCTTCACAGTGTTTTACAAGTGGTTTACACCTTGCCACAGTGTTTTCACACTGCATCCATCAGTGCGTCACACAGTGTGTTCACACTGTGGAATACATTGTGAAATTATCTCAGATGTGTTAAATTTGCGCATTGCAACACCGAATCATGTCAACAAAATCCACTGTACGAATTCACACACCGTGAAAACTCACATTATAGTGGTGTCCACGGTGTCAAAGAATGCTAACAGCGTTAAACACGTGTTCACATAGTCCCCTACGTCAACACAATGTGAACATGCGCACGCTGAAGACATGCTGGAAGTGTCCACACTGTGAACACACTGCAAGATACTCAGCATTTGCAGTATGTGTTAATACTTTGCCACACTGTACAACTGTACACCAGTGTCGCACATCGAAGGTAGTGTATGTAACACTTTGTTCTTTTGTTTTGTTTCATATGTGAGATAAAATGAAGTACTATGCCTACATTTATTACAAATTGAAATATGGGAAATGAAGCGTGAAGGTTTTGATTGTCTTTTCATTGAGGGTGTAGTGTACCATAGTCTCACACAACATCATTTTCATGTTGATGATTGGGACATGATCGAGGTGCACTGTTAAAAATATTAGTAATTTTACAAAGAAAAATCGTAAATTTACAGGATGTTTACCTTTTGATAACAGACGACACAATGATTTAACAAACCAAACGTATTTATGCAATGATGAGTAACGTAGAATTACAACAAATGTAAAACAAGTAAAATATAATAAACTTTGTAAAAATACCAACGAACTATCGTGTTTTTACGTTGATCGCAGTGCATCTATCGTATAAATAATGTTCGTATTTTATCGTATAAATAATGTTCGTATTTATGAATTGACTGCGATTTTTATGTTAAATGAATGTTAGATGGTGTTTTTTATCCAGTATTTTTGCATTTTTCAGCCCATCGTAATTTAACAGTTCATACTATTTGTGAGTCCTAGCTGCCAGTAATAATTACTAGGTTTTTTTCAGTTTTATTTTAACAGTGTGTCTCGTAGTTTCACCCGAGGTTAATTTATTTCTTGGAAGATTCTTTTCCAAAATTGTGTTGAATTTCGCTCCACAGCGCACGACGGATTCAAGAACATAGAAAACGTATTACCAAATGTACTTCATGACAAAGAACAACCAAGAAGTCTTTGTCGAAAAGTGGTGAATTAAAACAGAAGGTTCATCCTGGACTCTGCATAGACAAACGACGTTATTGCCATTTATCGCCAGCTCCGAAACTGAGGACGAAAGTGTTGTTCCATTTCATCAATATTTTCGACAAAGACCCCCCCCCCCCCGCTGCTCATTGCAATTTGACGGGTATTTTCAACATATTTACTGTGTTATCGGATCCGTCGTGTGATAGGGAGCAAAAACTATACATATTTTGATATACCGCGGCAAATGCAACAAAGTTATACCTGATCCTTCCAGAAAATATGCCTAGCAACCTATTGGAATGCTAGCTCACCCTCCGACAATTTGCGCTCAGGCAACAAACCACGCTTACTAGTCTTAGCTCCAATAGGCCTACCACTATACCAAGTCTTACGTTTCCCGATTTTTTGTTATTCAGCACCCCTTCAAATTGGAGCAATTAATCTACCTCAATTCGTAAAACCTCCAGTCTAAACATGTAGACAAATTTAAATCCATGTTAAAAACTTACTTGTTCTTTCAATAGTCATTTGCCTTTGCGAATTATGCAGCTGTCTCAGACCCACCTGTAAACTTTGTGGCCCGTATATTCTAAAGTCAGGTTTAACTTAGATCATGGTCTAACTCTGTGCTGAAATTATGGGAAGTCAAAAGTGTCATTTTTTTATTAAGTTGTATGTTTCTTATGTTTACTGTGCTCTTTCCTGATTCACCGATGGTGAAGACAATCATCTATTTATACTTCTTAGACAATTATGAATGGTTTGAGAGCCAAATGAGGTGAAGTATTATATCTCTACTGTTAGTGATTTATGTAACAATTGACTATCCCTACCTAAACCACAACTTTAAACCTGAGTTTAAGTTAAACCTGACTTCAAAATACGGTTCTGTATGTATAGGCCTAAATTCACATTTTACCGAAACTCCTTCCTCAATCAATAATTTATTACTTTCTAAAGCGCTTGGACAGATTTTTGTGATGAGCACTGAAAATAGATCATGAATCATCATCATCATCACCAAAATCACCTCCATCTTCATCACCATCACCATCACCACCATCTTCATCACCACCACCACAACCACCACAATGCACCATTATGGCGTTTTGTCTCTGAACACTTCTCCCTGTAATAAAAAGTTGTGACATTTAGATTTTCGCTGAATTTCACAAAACAGTTATATTCACATCCTTGTCGGTATGCAAATGAGGAGGCTGATGACGTCACTCACTCACTATTTCTTTTGTATTTTATTATATGAAATATTCTCATTGTCCTGTGAAACAAAGTTTTATTTCTCCCTGAACACGTGCAATTAGCATTGTTTAATACTATATGTTTCAATCAAGTTGGTCCTTATTGTCAAATCTGTAAAAAAAATGAAATATTGTATAATTCAAACAATAAAAAACCAAAGAAATAGAGAGTGAGGGACATCATCGACTGTCTCATTTGCATGTCACTGAGTTGTGCATATCACTTTTTGTGAAAAATAAGCGAAACTTTAAAATGTCATAACTTTATTTTTTTACATCCGATTTTGATGATTTTTCTTTGGTGGACTTGACCTTTAATGTTTGAAATATCGACAATCTTATTCTAGTTGTTTGGCATCCCCGCCCCGTTGTGGCTAAAATCAGTTTAGCCACCGTGCTCAACGGAATTTGATCTTGGTCTGTGCCGCTACATCACGAGGGTTACCCGCTAGTAACAACCCTCTGTTCGGTGAGTCCGATACTCGGCGTTAGCTGTGAATAGTTTCCGATAGTTTTTAGTGCCGAGGCAGAACTGCGCATGCTCAGTATATCATAGAGCATGCGTAGTTCTGTCCCGGTATATATTGTGAAAATTAATTTTTGTCATGAGAACAACAACTGACAAATCAGTTATATAGAATACTCAGGTGGAAGAAAAGAGTCCATTTGTTTTTACCGAAATCTAGATTTCCCCAAAATTGATGAAGTCTGATATTCTACAGTTCTAAAGATTTTGGTAGTTTTAACAATCAATAAATCAATCAAACCTTGACACAATAAACGTTGGGGCACGTCAATTCCACTTCAATATTTGTTTTACACTTTTATTATCTTTTAGTACATTTTTTCCAAAATATTTCCCTTTTTCACATGTTGATTCATTCACATGTGAAATGACAAGACCAAATAACTGTTCATATAACGCAATAAAACATAACGAGAAAGAGAGAGCGAGAGAGAGGGCGAGAGAATGAGTGAGACAGCAATCCAAATCTAAAACTCACACATAATATAATATGTTAATTATCAACTAAATCTACTAAACGCTTTGAAATTCAAATTGCATTACCGGCCTGAGCGCGATGCTTTTATAGACCCACAAAACAGGATAATACTAATGATAGCCTTCCAAAAAGATTATTCCATCCACCTAACTGGAATAAAAACAAACCACGTTGAAAGAGCTATCGCTATCATTATCCCGCTCTACAGTCTTTTTGTTGAGTTTGGGTAAAAGACAAGTATCTTATTACCGATTGCACAATATTCTATAAGAAAAAAGAGATATAGCAGTGGACAGGAACTTCAAGAAAGAAGTAAGGAGTTGAGAGAGAAAAACTCAATATAACCATGAACCACAAGTAATCTAAACGCCATATTATTTTGTGAAAAAATGGTTAGTCAATCCGATTTTTTGCAAAAGAACACAAAAAACAAAACATCATATCTCCCGATACACTATCTCACAATTCAACATTCGGTTTAGGGCCTATGTTTAAACTATTGAAGAAGTAATGACAACATGAACGAATATAGCAGACAAAGGGAATATAATATGGTATTTATAAAAACCATCGCAATAATCCGTAAGCAATAACTGTTCAAGGTAAAACAGGCGTGGTTTTTAATTTATGCATAGCCCAAATCGTCCAAGATGGATAACAAGCAGCTTCCATGTCGACGACGATCGGACATCAACGACCACCATCACTATCACTAGCATACAGGATAGAGAATGAATTCAAGAACGACACAGTGACACAACCTCATTGTTGTTATACTTATACACATCCCACAACAGTTTTGAAGACGGGTAATGAGGCAATAAAATGAACAAGAGTTCACGATGTATATACATTGGTATGAAAAAAACTTCTACCAACGTATTTATTAATCATTGCATCTAACTCAAATGTCATCTTTATGAAATTGATTGATATGAACTACGTTTGAATTGATATTGAATGTATATCAAGGCTTAGTTTTGTCATGATATATTTTGTGATATACGATTTAAATAGATTTATCATATACGGATCTGACGTTTGTAGTTTCGTTAAAGCAAAAAATGTACAGTAACTTTCAATAACAGCTATACATTATTAGTACTCAAGATCACATTTACAAATATGCTTTCATCTATATGAGATAACAAATAAGAATGAAATAAATTAATAATTGTAATAAATATAGAAAACATAAATATTACTTGCACCCCACGCGCGCACCTTAACTATCCAAAACACTCAAGAATTACACACACGTGACAATAATTAAACACACGGTGACGTCACACCAGCCTGCAGTCACGTGACACCCAGGCCACCGTTTAAAAAAGTAACAACAAGACATTCGGAAATCGTCATTCTTTTTAGACGATGATCAAACAAGTTCCAATCATTGAAAATTGACTGAGAAGTTAACATTCAGCAAAAGAATAGATAAGAAGGATAATGACAAAATAATTAAAGTATTTTGAAGCATAATATGACAAATAATATGCTCTTTATGAATATTCGACTTTAAAGAAATAAAAAAATGATTTCCGAATTCTGATTGAGATAACCATCCACTGTCCTTTCTGGTATATCTTCAATGATGAAGTACTTTTAATGGAATAAATAATTGTGAAATAGTGCGAAAATGGTGGACGATGAATTCTGAAATTCAATGGTTGCATCTACACTGTTATATGATAACAAAAAGCATATACACAATGGTCTTAATTATATGCTTATGAAGCCATAGCTGAATGAATGGCAGGATGTCTTGCGTGTAAAACGCGAAAAACTCTCTCTAACTCCACGACTCTGCTAAAGTAGGCCTAAATTGATACAACTAAATTTCAGTCGGCGCAGTAATTCGAATTTCGTCTGACCTCGACATATCTAGGCCTATATGCGTCTTACTTGTCTAAAGATCAGTTTGAGTATCTTTTACTTTTCAAGTTGTTAGCTGTTTACTAAACGGAGAACGAAGACATATTTTCGTTCTTCTTTTCTGACAGCAGCATTTTTTTTCGCTTTTTGGTTGACAAGAAAGAAAACAAATGACCATTTTTTTAAGTTGTATCAAAGAACCAATAAGTCAGAGAGAGAGAGAGAGAGTAGGAAAGAAAGAGATAGAATTGGAGAGAGAGAGGGAGAGAGACGTTGATAGACAAAGAGAGAAAATGAGGGCGCACATCATAATGCTCCCAAAATGGCGGATTGTTTGAACATATCTGGAAACTACTGTCCCAACAAATCGTCCTTGACGAGTTCTTCGTCCTTGGACCCGTGTTTGATTAGGCGGACGAAAGCGCTGTAGTCGAGGTTGCCTTCGTCGTCGATGGGGGCACCCTTGTAGCATTGTTCGACCTCGTCGACGGTGAAATGGTCACCCATGGTCATCAGGATATCTTTGAGACTGGACGACGTGGATGAAGACGATAATGGTGTCGATGATGGCGGGATGGATGATGACGAGGTCGACGATGATAGGGAGGACGATGGCAGGGACCATTACAAGGATGGCCAAAGAAAGTCCAGATGAGAGCGTAGTAAGGTGATTGTTGGAGTACGGAGAAATGAGGAAAGAACGAAAAGACAGTGAGAGAAAGAGAGGGAGAGATGAGAAAAGAAAGAGAAAGAAAGGGGGCATTATGGGTAGAGGATAGGTTAAAACAAAAAGAAAAAATAATGACAATATTAATAACATATCGTCATATTCATTTAGCTTTTCATATCGATTTATATTGATTCTTTGTATTTTATCGCTATATTAATCATTCGGTATATTTGTGTAGACATTTATTAATTTGTTCATTTATATTCTTTTTTTTTTGGGGGGGGGGGGAGATAGAGCATTACCCTATACTTGGAAACATGTATACCGGAAGGAGAAGAAAAAAAAACACACGGGGGGGGTACCCTTTCTCCATCTCCTGTCAACCCAATTTCGGCAAGATTTGTTTTTCTGCTCAACATCTATCTGTTCAACTTGGGTACAGAGCTTCCTACTTCCTCCCCACCCCTCCGATTAGAAATGGTTGGCTAATTATTTCTCCAATTCAGTTGTTATTAATACCGTCGATTTCATTTCCAAATCTTGATACTTACTAATCTTCATGAATCTTGCCCGTGTTTTCTTCGTCAAATAATTTGAACGCGTTCACTATAGTTTCCTCCGGATCCGTACCTGTGATGAGGGGAATACATGAATTATATTACTTTTAATCAATAAACTTTCATAAAATATAGGCCTACATGCAAACTTTTAATCATGCATTATTGTTATAAGCTATTCATGCTATTGTTATTTTAGGTATATGAAAAAAGAAAACATTTCCCCCTTTCTCTATTGTTGTCGTAGTAGGTGTGGCGCTATCATCCAAATTCGATGATTTCAATTTTAAACACAGAGATTGAAGAATGATCAGTTTAAAATCATTTTGCGAAATGCATTAATTACATTTTTAACAACATCTTTAGGTAAGATTTTTTGTATGTTTTATTTATGAGATTCTAGCGGTATACTAGTATTCATTTCTGAATGTGGTAACCCTTTTCACCATTTGGACGTGCCCCCAAAGCAATCCCTATCTTTGTCTACTCTCTTTGAAAGATGATTTACGCTCGTATAACAATTCTGAATCGTACAAATTATTATTTTTTGCTCAACAGCACAGTTTTAAGCTATTCCCCAAATGACCATGATGACATAACAAGAAACGTGTAAAATGTAATAATAGAAGCGTATAGAAGCTGAGGAAAAGATTTAGATTTAAAATCTATCTGCGCATGCTCAGTCTAAGTGAAGGACTGGGCAAGCGCTGATGGAACTTCAAATGAATCCTCCGCCCCCCTTGCCTCGGGAAGAGGGAGTTTTCGCAAGTCGCAACTACTACGCAGACGCTTTCTGGAACGTAGAGAATTTATTGTCAAAAGCCCTTTATGACAAAGCAGTCTTTGTCAAAAATCCGTGAAACAAAACAGCAGTGTCGTCCGTTACTCTGGACAAACGGCATATTTGCAATGTTTCGTCGGCTAAGAATTCAACGGCGATCAGCTTTCCCGGTTCAGCAATTTTCGACAAAGACGTATCCGCTAAACATTGCGATTTGACAGGCAATTTGAATAGATTTGCTATGTTGTAGAGTCCGTCCCCGTTGGAATTGTGAAAACTCGCTGTATTGAAAGCTCCCAATCTCGCAGTCACATCAACAAAACCGAAACCAAACCGACCGATAGTATATCGTTGAACATAGTGCATTGGAACCGATCGGACTGGTATCGGTTTCCTTGATGTGACTGCGGCATATTGACAATGAAGACCTACCATTTAACCTTTCACCGAATAACGTGAGGAACATAGTGAAGTTGATTGGACCTGGTGCATCACCCATCATTTCATCCAACTCCTTATCGGTTGGGTTCTTACCTGTTGATAAAGAACACAACAATAACAACATTAGAAGGGATCGAATTTTATGTGTTACATCCTAGTTTTTTTTTTTATTTAAATACGTTATTAGGTAACCCATCATGCGGAATCTCACCCCCCCCCCCCGTCCGGGCGGTTCTAGTCTGCATTCAAGCATATACTCAAATTTGACAATTAACCAATCTAATAGTTGGAAGACTTAAACTCAGCCGGGATCAATCCCGATGCCACTGAGCCACCATGTCCGTTGAATCATGATGGTTATCACTACTATTAGCATTTTAAACTTGGACCATAGAATCTGTCATATCTGTCCAAATTCATAAGAGAATTGTATTGAAAATTGAGATTTCATGACATGATTTAAAACAAAAATGAATTTGCCGAAAAAAACTCTTAAGAAAACAAACTGCTAAACACTTCCGATGGTTAATTCTGTGTCTGTGTCATTTGTAATTTTTCATTCATTATACTACGTGGTTGTCTCAATTAATCCAACTTGATTATTTACATCAAGGGACCAACCTTTCAACATCATTATCCGAAAGACCCGACTCATTCGATCGAACTGAATAGGGGATTACAGGCGCGTGACATTAGGAGCCCTATTTATCTTTGTTAAAAAAATCTTTTATAACAAGAGATTGCCATAAGAGGCAAGCGCCCTCTCCCTTTTACGAGAATACCCCCCCCTCCCTTTGGAGTGACTCCCGCATTACGTAATCATTATTTTCTTTTCTTTTATGATTTTTTAGGCACTGTGTACTTTTCGCAAGAAGAATTTGTAAGGAATCGACCCATTTATTTGCCCCCTCCCCATTAATCCTCGATACGCAACAGATTGAACCCTGCCAAAAAGATTACAGTGTATCACAGTATGTTCACAGTGTGTCAACAAAGCGTATTCACAGTGTATTCACTGTGTGTTCACACTGTAAAAATGATCATTTAAACAGTGGAATACATTTCCACAATGTTGTCTCCCCACAGTGTGTGTTTTCACAGTGTGTTTACATAGTGGGCTATGTGAAGATGTGATTTGCACTATTCAAAATGTTTGAATCAGCCGTGTGACGATAATTCCACAGTATTCACAGTGTGAATGTCCATTGGTACGTAAAAAGGTGATTCACAGTGTTAAAATAATCAAATTTGACAGTGGAAGACAATTCTACACCTTGGCCTGCTCACAGTGTACGTGTTAAGATACATGATATGGTTAAACTACTTGACGCTGATTCACACTATTCAAATGCTCAAAGTTAATGGTGTGGCGATGGTTTCACACTGTGAACACACGGTTAGAAACTACGGAACACAATTATGACGAGACACCCTGTTTAACACTAGGAACACGCTGTACTTAACACTGTTAACACCCTGTGTTTCACACTACTAATACTCTGTGTTTCAAACTATGATCACATTGTGAGATACACTGTCGAACCTACGTTGAATACTCTGTTTTCACATTGTGAAAACACTGTGAGATACACTGTGGAACACACGACGAACACATTTTGCTTCAAATTGTGAATACACTGTGTCTTTGAAACTGTAAGGTACACTGTGGAACACACGACGAACACATAGTTTGAAACTGTGAACACACCTTGTGATACACTTGGAACACACGAAAAACACTGTGTTTCAAACTGTGAACACGCTGTGAAATACACTGTGAAACATACGATGAATACACTGTACTTCACACTGTAAACACACTGTGAGATACACTGTGGAACATACTATAGGACACTGCATTCATTCTGGCAATGAACATTGCATTTCTTCTTACCCATGGAAGCCAACATATCGTGAAGATCTTCCTTATCGATGAAACCATCACGGTTCTGGTCGATCAGTGTGAATGCCTGTCAGAAGGAAAAAAATAAAAACAAAATTTAAAGCTAAACTTCATTTTTTTTTTTTTGTGTTTACCATCATTTGCGCAACCAACCCCTCAGGGGCCGCGGAGCCGGGGGGGGGGGGGGCTTCAGCCCCCCACTTCAGTTTCCAAATCCGTGTACAAAAACGTAAAAAATGACCATATGATTGTGATTTTTAGCATGGTCAGCCCCCCCCTCACTTTTGGCTCAGCCCCCCACTTTGAAAACCGTTCCGTGGCCCCTGCCCCTATACGGAATTCTATGCTTATAGACGACGAACAGAAATCCAAATACATGGTATGCAAATTAAACAATGGTTATAATGAAAATCAGTACATCCTCCAGCATAATCGCGTTATAGCACAATTGAATGATTACTGAACTAATTTGGGGTAGTTTGTAATACTGAATACTATTATTCCTTCATTCATTTTCTTTCATTCTCATATCGTCTTTCATAATACTGCTTATAATGGCTCTATCACATCAAGAAATAAAGAAAATTAATATGAAATGAAAGAAAAAAAAACAGTGCGAGATAAATAGTACATTGTCTAATTCTCACGATTGTGTTGGATCATACATGTCTAATTTGAAAAGCGCGCTATTTTTAGTACATCATTACATAGTGTGTCAGGGTTGTGTTATTTCGAGTAAATGAGTAATAATATATACAAGGCTTTCTTCAATCTTGAACTATTTGAAATATCTTTTAAATGTAAAGTGGAATGGTATGGGAGTATTTCACCTCTGGACCGAAAGTGGTTCGTATGACTCTGAGTTAACATGGTTAAAGTGGGAGTATAGACATTCTATAATGGACAATTGGACATCAACCAAAATGTACTTTATTTTACAATTTTAACAAGACCCACCCCCACCGAAAAATAAAAAACACCAAGAATCTTTAAAAAACCCGAAAAACTCGTAGTCCGCTTGGTCGCTTCGCTTGCAAAATAATTCTTGAACATTTTTTACCTATCCACCGATAAAAAGTATCCTGCGTCGCCTACAGCTTTGTACTGTTCCTAAACCAGGAATTTAATGAGGTCAAAAAAGTCTTATCAATTATGATTAAATGTCTAAATTTTACCTCCTTGAATTCTTGGATTTGTGACTGGTCGAACATAGCGAAGACGTTGGAAGTCGCACGCTGTGCGCGCTTCTTTGTCTTGGATCCAGTCTTCTTCTTGCTGGCCTGCACGGAGAATAGAATTGGAGGGGTAGAAGAGAGAGTGAAAGAGTAAAAATCGAAATTAGGATCATGTTGAAAGAATTAGTAGTAATCAACTGTCAACTTGTCAAAATTTTAAAAAGTCACAAAGAAGAAATCACGAGTATGTGTGTGTATGCGGGGGGGGGGGGTGAAGACTACATGGGTCACCGTTGAAGCATATTCTACCCATAGTGATATATATATATGATTCTACCCCCCAAATATTTATAAATGTATACATTATAATTTACAGCAAATATGATTATGAACATTAACTATTTTAAACAAATGAGCACGAAAAGAATTAAGGCGAACTTAAATTCATTTATTCAGTAACTTTGTTCTCATTATTTTACTTTGCACTTGTTTTATGCGCTAAATAAAATAAAGAGAAAAAATAAAAATGTAGATAAACCAATGGCTGTTGAGCGTGTCACATTGTGTAGCGGAAATCATGAGTGATCTCAGGTGGGGGGGAGGCAGTCAAATATATTGCTGTACACACGCTGACAAAAACGCGTTTAAAGGGGTGTTTTTTTTAGTTTTGGACGAGGTCCGCGCGTGGAATCGTTAAGGGTATCAAAAACACCGATTTTCAAGAAAAAGGGTGGTTTTGAAAGACTGGTCAATGGTCAATCACGGGGTCAAATGTATACTATTAAGGGTATGTCTTTTCCCCCAAAGCTTTTTTAAGACTATAGCCAAACGTGTTTAGGGTATGTTCTATTTCCCCCAAGCTTTTTCCCCGAGGTCATGTTTTGGCGACATCTTGTTTAGGGGCCAAAGTGTGTAAATAAAGCCCGCGAAAAACTTGTTTAGGGGGTTATTTTGCACACAGAAAAAACTCGTTTAGGGGATTTTTGGATTGTTTTTTGGTCACGCGTGTGTACAGCAATATATTTGACTGCCCCCCCCCCCTGGAGTGATCTGACCAATGCAATATGGTTTTGTAAAAAGTTCTTTTATGTCATGACTATGCAAACAACAAGGGAAGAAGTTGATACGAATAAAACAATGATTTGTATATAGCCAATGATGTTAAGAGCGTTTGAAAGGCAGTAACTGCTCAGGTGACTGTGGCTGTTTTTAGTTTGGACTGTAAATGTCTTTTGTAAAGACTTTCTTTGTTTGAGCAATGACGAATTCATCGGCCACGTCATTATCTATATATATATATGTAGGTTGTTTGTTGTATTGAACAGTTTAATTTCAATTGGTCCAATGCCAATTCGTCCAATTACAAACTCGTCTAATATCATATGGTCTACCATCAGTTCGTCCACTATCCACAGAGTAGCCATTTCGTCCACTCAACATTTCGTATAATAACTAATTGGTCCAATAGCCATATAGTCCATATACCATTTGGTCTTATTGTTAATTGGGCGAAATTATTGAAAAGAAAATGGGTATTAGACCAACTGGTTATACGAAGTGATTTTTGGACCGAATGTTTGCTAGACGAACTGTTGATGGACGGAATGGCATAAGACTAAATGAAGGTAGACCATGTGATGAGTGGACGACCGTATTGGAGCTATGTTTCCCTAATATAAACAGATAAACAAAGTCGATGAGATCAGACTCGAACCAATGAAATTATGTAATATGCAATAAAGGCATGCGGACGGTCTACTAGCTGATTGGTCAAAATAAACACTTTGTTGGTAAACATGCGTCTGACCAAAATTAATTGTCGAAATCCACAATTATTTTGGTAGATTCTAGCAAGCAATTTGGTTAATTTTGTCGACCTTTTTAGTCCACAGTCATACCGTTTATTTTGTCAAAATCGTTGAAGAGTGTATAGTTTGAGGCATTATTTCAACATGTTCTAGAAAACATTCCCTGCATCTTTATTATAAATTGGTTGAGAATTGGGCATTTTAGCAAGCACTTCGCAGACGCTATATGAAATTATATACGTTTATTCAAAGTAATCCCAACCCCGGACCTAAAAAAGTTGAATTGACAACTACTGACTTATTGCATTGGATATTTATTGCTGCAACTTATTTCTTAAGAAGGGTGGCATATCATTCGCACCTGTATGAATAAATTGATAATTACGATTTTCTATTTAAAAAAAAGGAAAGAGGGGATAAGACATCATCAGCCCACCTGATGAATATTCAGGACGACGTGCATAAAAATATTTTCACAAAATATTGCTAAACTTTTAAATTCAATAACTTCTTTTATTATCAGATTTTGATTAAATTTTCAACATTTTGCTCGTTGAATTTTACTACATTTATTTGCATATAAATATTTTCAGCTCGGAGTATACCCTTTAAGTTGCGTTTAAACTCAACTCTCTTTGCAACGAGCCCCAAATCGTTTAATGTACAATGTAGCTTTAATGACTCATCGAATAGCGACTGAGGATGAAATATTTTGCTTCGCATGCATGACCTTTTCAAAAGAAAAGAAAACAAAAATAGGTAACAGACAAGAATGGATATAGCCCCGAACAGGGTAGGGCTCAAATTACTCTCTTCAATTACAACAATTACAATTACGTAATTGAAGAAATGTTCAATTACAATTACTTTTCAATTTAATTACATTTTTTATTCAATTACAATTACCAACTACTTTTTCAATTACAATTTTTTTTCTAAAATTAAAACATCAGATCAATTTATATTTTGTATGTAGCGCCACCATTTTGTGCACTTCTTTTTAGCAATAGTGTCTCCTCTTTCCTCACTGTATCATGGGGAAAGGATACAGTTTCATGCAAGAGAGTACTATATAGCTAAGGGATAAGAAGCAATTCAGAGGAATTAAGGATCACAAAAATACGATTTCAAAATAACTGCTCAAAATAGATTAAAAAACAGTATATTCATATACACATTTTCCATTTTCGGATAGTCGTCTTTTTCATGGTAAAAATAAAACTTTGCAAAAAAAAGGAAAAAATGTGTTGATATTGTTTTGTTAAGAAAGAATTGCAAGAAAAGGCAACACTTTAAGGAAGGATCATAAACATAAACATATAAAGATATAATTATAATAATCATGTTTCAAAAATGATTTCTCTTTCATTTCCCCTTCAGAATTAATGTGCTCGCTTAATCTGTCTAAAACCAAAACGGTGTCATGCTATCCCTTTTCTAAATGAGCTTCATTTGCTACCTGTTTCTGATAGAATACATAACAGAATTCTTGTTCAAACTAATAAATCTCTGCCATCTACAGTTCCTTCTTACATCGTACGCCATGGCAGCCAAAATAATATACCATATTAGGTCATTCCCACGGCAAGAAAATAACATGGTGAAAAAAAGACAACATAATACGATTTATATGCGTACCAGGTGTGACCCACTGCTTTTTAATTGTGAACACACACTAGAACCTCCATGCTAAGAATGATTAATATTGATGATGACTTAGTAACCATGGTAACGCTAGAAGCTAATGATAAATGTTAAAAACAAAGACCTTGATTCCAAAAGACGAATTAGTCGTGATGACGGCTTACTTTGCTTCCTGGGGCCCGTTGCATAAAACTTTTGCCATTAAAGGACAAGTCAACCCCATGCAACAAAAAGTGGACTTGAATAAAAAGAAAAAAATCCATCTAGCACAACACAGAAAATTTCATCAAAATCGGATGTAAAATCAGAAAGTTATGACAATTTTAAGTTTCGCCTGATTTCACAAAATAGTAATGTTCACATCCTGGTCAGTATGCAAATGAGGGAACTGATGACATCACTCACTCACTATTTCTTTTGTATTTTATTATAGGAAATATGAAATATTCTAACTTTCTCCTCATTGTCCTGTGAAACAAAGTTTTATTTCGACCTGAACATGTGGAATTACCATTATTTAACATTGTATGTTTCAGCCAAGTTTGATATATTGTCAAATTTGTAAAAAATGAAATATTGTATAATTCAAACAATAAAAAAACAAAAGAAATAGTGAATGAGGGGCATAATCGATTCTCCCATTTGCATGTGAATAAATTGTACATACAACTATTTTGTGAAAAATTAAGCGAAACTTTAATTTGTCATAACTTTCTTATTTTACATTCGACTTTGATGAAATGTTCAGCATTGTGCTTGTCTGATTTTTCTCTATTGATTCAAATCAACATTTTTCTGAGGTGGACTTGACCTTAAAAAAAAAAACTCTGACAAATAACAAAAACTCTGCATGGCAAACAAAATTATGCCATCGAAAATTACACATTGAAAACTCTGGCAAAAAAAATTGCCAGAGTTTTTTTTACGGCAAAAGGTTTATGCAACGGGCCTCTGAAAGGGCGAATTTCGATTAAAGTATGTAGAATGTGATTTTTCTTTCATTTTCCGTTATTTGAAGGTGCTGAATATAAATATGCCTGTTGTTAAGTGGAATTTGTACTACTTGCCGCGTACTATATAACTGTTTAAGGGTGTTATGAGTAATACTTCATTAATTCTATACATTTTTAAAGTTTTAGAAGAACAATGTTATAAAGAAAATCAACTGCAAGCAAAGGAGGAATTATATGGACTTTTTTAATCAAAAGATTTTACGAATCAAATAAATTAATCACATATTAGAAAAACTCTGGAGATAAACTTATACAAATATCTTCCTTTCTCTTTCCAATTTTGTTTTTCTCTTTGTTTATTCTACGCCTTTTTTGTTGTCTTTCTTCCCTTCGTTCACTCTTTTCTGTCAGTTTTCTTGTTTCTCTGAGCGAAATTCAGAGGAACATAGATCGAATGCGAACATCAATGGACATAGCTTGTCGTTTATCAAAATTGTTTTTTAAAAGGACTTTTAACTATGAAGGATTCAGAATTGTATATTCCATCTTTATCTGACAAAGACTCGTGTCACAAGTCGTCATGGTTTTAGTACTAGATCCAAACAAACAAAGGCCAGTTCGTTAATCAAAATAACAAATATACAAGCTTGATGGGTATGATGTATTCTTTATATAACGTGTACACAACATCATGATGAGCTTGGCAGTTTCTAACAATATTTGATTAATGTCTTTAGTCTGGTTACACAAAAGACTGACGGAAGGCGAAACATAACGTGTTGGAGATTCGGGCATTTGATATACAGTATTAAAGACAAAAAGGGAAGTGTTAAATCTATAAAAAAAAAAACACTTGCAAGTTGATTACATTAAAGTAAACGTGTAAATTATTAGGCAGTTTAGGGAAGATTAGAGTGACGAGTTAGACTACGAAACCCTGCTATATAAATACAGTCAAATATACACGATTAATTTTGCATCCCCACCATCCAAACGCAGCGCTGGGGGTAGTAGGAGGGGGGGGGGGTGAACATACCAAGTATGATTTTCCAAGTAATGACAAATGAAAAGAGAGAGAAAAAAGAGAAAAAATAAAATTCTAAAAATTGAAAGATAAACCATATCACTCTCTATATGTCCTTGGATTTTTTTAAAAACTTATGTCGCATTTAAATGGCGCACTATAATTACCCCGGCTTCAGCTGCAGCTGCTAAAGGCGCTTCGTCCAGTCAAGGAATAATCTTGCCATTCACCTCACCTGGGTCAAGTGCAGCACAATGTGGATAAATTTCTTGCTGAAGGAAAACACATCATGGCTGGGATTGAACCAATGTCCCTCTGATTGAAAAAAACGTGAGTCGTAACTCCTAGACCACGACGCCCAACAGGCACGTTCAACAATGATTGATTAAAACAGTATTTCAGTCGTATTAAGGGATTTTTTTGTAAGACCAGGGGGCCGTTTCATAAAGCTGTTCGTAAGTTAAGAGCGACTTTAAGAACGACTGGTGATCCTTTATTGTGGTAACGGCATATTCATTAGCGATGGTTACGCGCGTAAGAAAGGATCACCAGTCGTTCTTAAAGTCGCTCTTAACTTACGAACAGCTTTATGAAACACCCACCTGGTATAAATAGATTTATTCCTTCAAAGGACTGGAAGGAGAGGATATGGCATATTGATTGCAATTATCATGAAACTGATTGCAATTTTCATGAAATTGAATGATAAAACCGGAATATAAATATCAATAGAACAGAAGAATGTCTTGTATAAAATTATGAAACTATTAGGTATACCAGGCCTACATGTACTTAACTAATAGAAATAAGAAATGTAATGATATAGAATATCTTGGATTTACTGATAAAATTTATAAGTTCGACTCCACGGTCAGTCGCATTGCGCTTTACATTGTCTTTCTAGTTTGGTGCTATCAGATATCAGGGGCGAGTCTTTCCGTCACGGATACAACTAATAAGGCTTTTTAAAATATATACAAGCTGTATGTTATTAACGCCATCACATCCTAAAAAATCGGTTAGTCGCATTTTGCAAAAATAGGAGAAAGAACATGAAAAATGTGATTGATTACTTTGATAGTTCTTTCAATTCCAAACATGTTTTAAGTTGCGTTTAAACTCAACTCTCTTTGCAACGAGCCCCAACAAATTTTTATTACCTGCACTGACTTGCGTATTAAATTTAGTAAGAAATAATCACGTTTCTTCTGTGCAGAGAAAAAAAATCTGGTCAGTCGCATTACAGTTTTTCCAGGACCCCCCTTTTAAACCTTTAAAACCTTTCAACAATATAAATATAGATATATACATAATGTGTAATGTATATTGGATTAAAAAATAATATGATGTGAAAATAATGCCCTTCAGATTATCGAACTGAAAGTTTTTTACCAAATAATAGTTTCCTTTTAAATAAAAAAAGTTTTGAAAAAGAGCTCATACAAGATTCTGGAAAATGTCCATGTTCACTTTGAATCGTCCATAAACATGTTTGTGTTTTTGTTTTGTTTGTTTATATTTTGCGTGAACATAAGGAAAATGAATTAGACTATATTCGAGTCACATTAATTAATTCACACTACTGGACTTGACGGACACGAGTGGGGCGACTTCTAGCTAAAGCACACTGCTCAGTGTGTGTGTGTGTATGGGGGACTGCTGGCATACCAGACATTCCATTCTGCTATGTGCCTGAATAAGGAAATATGGAATGTCATAACTACCAACGCACGCACGGCATAGCCTTTGCTCCAGGTAAAGTGAATATCTTGATTCAAGGAATTATATCCCTGGTGAAATTGTAGAATTCTGGCCACGAAAAAGAAAACATAATATTGATTAGATAAAAGAAAAACATATTCGTCGAAATGTTAAGCAGAATTATAAGACGTAGTTCAAGAATTCGCCTGCGGAGAATTTAGATATAATTGCAAAGAAAATTTACAAGCAAACTACTATTTTGGGAAAAAATGATCAAATTGATTTTTTTTATCAGGGGGAGGGGGGGGGGGGTAGTTTTAAATTATAATTTTTTTGTAGCAATGATACATTCTATCTTCGAAAGTTCCTTTTTAGATCAACTACTTTGTAATGGTGTTGATTTAAAATTTGAAGTAAATATTCAAGCTTTTCAAAAGTTATAATTGATAAGAGTTAATTTGCGGGACATTAGATCAATTAACGCGGCTTTTTCAGTGAAAGGTTGATTAAAAGGGCAATTGACTGCTCGGATACGATACTGGCCTGGGCCTGAGTTGATGACATGGCCAACTGCATTTCTGAAATGCCAAGCTTTCTCACGGATCAGTCTAACATGACATCACACAGACCCGTGGCGCTTTGAGCCAAGGCTAACATGACGTCATAATGGTATCGCAGGGTTAATTTTCATGCCATGATCCCGTCTTCATCATTAGCAAATCACCGTGTTACATTTCAAAATGGCGCTGAACTTTTACTGTGATAAAGTGTTAACAATTCATACATGTAACAATGATTGTTAAATTTACTAAGTAGCTTACTGTAAAAAAAATCGCATAAATTCGTTATGAAATTTATTTAACAAAATTTTATCTCAAAAGAAAGAAATTGGCGAATAAAGATTACCCATAGACCCGAATATGTTTAATAATTTCAACAGTACTTGGCAATTCTTTCAAATAAAATTGCGAGAAACAGTACAAAGCATAAGTTTGGCTATACACAATTAAGTATTTTGTGCTTCTTCACATTTTTCCCTTTTAGATCCTGTCATAATGTTTCGATGATAAAGATGTAGCCTATAGGCCTATACACTTATAACATAAGTCTACATAAAACATGCCTTAACACAATGTATTCTAACTTTGCAACGAAATCTTAACTTAAACGAATGAAAATGTCTTTTTACAATAAGTGATTGTAAAAAGACTTGACGCTATTCCCATTGGTTAAAAGAAATATATCTATGAAAATTAATGTAGAAAAGTTACACCATAGCACACATTCAGAAACTGGTTAAGTACATCAACAAAATTTGCAACGAATTGAAAGACATGCATGACATATTATAAGAACATTCAAATGATAAAAGGGTAATAATAAAAAGGATTTTGAAAAAAACTTACCATTTTGTTTTCTTTCTTATTTCCTAGCGAGACTCAATCGAAAGAGGGGCGCCTTACTGAGCGGAGAGCCGTGATAGAGTGAGAGAGATACGCACCCGCTCCACTGTTATTGGAACCGTTATCACTAAGACTAGTCCAAACAATTACGAGGGGTGGCTTGAGCATCACAAAACTTCTCAGAAGCAAAATGATCTTTTTAGCTATATCAATATTTCTATGACAACGTTTATTATAACATTAATAGTATAAATGTGTCTGTTAGCAAACAGTGAGAGGTTTTTAAGCGGGGATTTTTTTAAATAATTGGCAATAAAGTTACTCAAAGGTTCCTAAAGAAAAGTGGTAGAGTCCAAAGAAGCATTGTCATCTGTTCGACCTTATAAGGGAAATCGAGCCAAGACCGTACAGAGAGAGTCTAGCGAACTGCGGGATACATGCCCCTCTCCTTGCTAGCCAATATCATTATTATACATGTCCATTCGATCAGTGAATGGACAAGATAAAGGAAGATGTTGATAATGAGGGGGATAATTATTGTAACTGGATAACTCATTGCCGCATCATAACGGGTGATGTGCAAGCAGGCTTGACGTGTGTTGACTTAGGCTTGTTGTTTGAAGAAAACCGCAATGCACTAACATTGCTCGGGAATGCCACTCCAGACAGATAATAGGATGATGTTTATAATTCTGACACATTTTCTTCTTTGTAGAAGTCATGGAAATTTTGAATATTACTTGCATATAAAGCGCAAATTGGCATTGGCAACAGCCCCGTCCAATGCCTGCCAATATTTAAAACATTTTTTTTTCAAGCGTCTCCCCCCCCTCACGAATTGATGAGGGATGCTTGATTCTTGGCGCAAGAACGATTCCATTTCACTGGCTACAACCTTTACCTACGCAGGATATTGTGATGGCGTCGCGGGGGGGGGGATGTGAGGGAGAAAGGGTGATTCATCTTCTCCCCCCTTTCTTTACAATTAATTTTTACAGAAATATATAAATCATCATCATCATCATTATCATCATCATCACATCACCACACCCGTCATCACCATCATCATCATCAATATCATCACCACCATCATTCCCGTCATCATTATCATCATCATCACATCATCACCCCCGTCACCACCATCATCATCTTCAATATCATCACCACCATCATTCCCGTCATCATCATCATCAGTATCATCACCACCATCATTCCCGTCATCATCATCATCATCATCAATATCATCACCACCATCATTCCCGTCATCATCATCATCATCATCACATCACCACCCCCGTCATCACCATCATCATCATCATCATCACCACCCCCATCATCACCATCATCATCATCATCAATATCATCATCACCATCGTCATCATTAAAATCATCTCCATCATCATCACCATCATCGTCACCATCAGATTCAGCATCAGCAGCATCATTATAGCATCGCCACCATCGCCTTCGTCATCATCATCATAACTATCAGCGTCACTTTGATCATTATAATCGTCCTCTTCTTCATTATTATCATCATCGTCATCATCAGCATAAGAAAGCTCTCCTGGTTGCTCCTGTGACACGATATTGCTGAACTTATTGAAATCTCTATTGTTTATTATTTTGTTTGAATCGGAATGGGTGCTCTACCAGTGATGTGCGATTCGAGTCCGATCTCCGATCTCGCGCGAGCTGAAAATTTTTAAAATTCAGACCAGAAGAAAGGCATTCTTTTTTGTAGGAATTCATCAAGACCATACGTATTTCACAAACGATGCGAGCGCGAAGCGCGAGCCTAAAATGTTATTCAGACCAGAAAAGGGGGCATTTCGGACTGTTTTTAGGAATTCATAAAGAGTAGGCCTACACATATCTCACCAATCCACGAATGCGAACGTAAGCACGGGCTGGAAATATTTCACATTCAGACCTGAAAAGGGGACAACACATGTAAGTAGTCTTAAAAGGAAGCATAACTTATGTCACTATGAATAACAAAAGCTCGAAGAGCGAGGAAATATTATTAGGTGTATAATGATTTGAAAACAGGATGTTGCAGTACATTTTAATCCACTTGATAGGAATTATCTGTCTCATTAAACAGACAATGCAAGCACCAGGAGCGATGAACGCATAGGCCGTAAGCAAATTATGTTTCATAAAGTAATGAAAAAATATTTTTATGTGATATATTATGATATGATATACATTAAAGGGGATTGAAACCTTTGGTACAAGTAGGCTTGTGTCGAAACAGAAAAATCAGAGAATAAGAACAAAAAAGTTTGAGAAAATTGGAACAAATAATGAGAAAGTTATTAGCACTTGAATATTGCAATAACTAATGTTATGGAGATCCTCAAATTGGCAATACGACAAGGACGTGTGATGTCACATGTGAACAACTTTCCCTTTGATGGACCATAAAATACCTTCAAAACGTCTTTTTCTGATTTTTATTGTGGTGATACAAACACTTTATCCATGATGTATTCTTTGAAAATTTGTATTACATGCCCTCCTATAGAAAGATGATCTACTGATAGATGTGATAAAAGAGGCAATTTAAGTGAAATATATAAAATACATATCGATCTTTAGAAGAATGCAGGGGTTGTAAAGAGAAGGGAAGAGATGAAAGAAATGAAAGAGGGGAGGTATAAAGAGAGAGGGATAGATTTTGTGTGTGAGTGTGTGTGTGAGAGAGAGAGGGGGGAGAGAGACATAATGGTTTGGGAGAAGTTGCGAGATTATGACACTTATATTCTAAGCCGAGACCAATATGATTGGCCGTCTGCACCTACGCATGCACAGACCCTGATAGAAACTTTGATCAGCAAACTTGTGCGTCTTCACCACTGATCTCTCCACTAACTGGATGGGCCAATGACGCTGATTGGCCTACTCCGTGTTGAAGCACCGGAAGTACCTCCGCACGCCGAGTTCCCCCAAAAAAGCCATAATCGAAGTAGAGTCTAGATAGTGTTCACGGCAATATGTATGTGTAGCTGCCATGTTCTACTTTGGAATTTGGCACAGCCCAACCATTCACATCAATAGTAACGAAAAAGATTTTATTTGGACATAAAATTTGTGACACCAATCACTTGTTTTTTATTGTTTGGTATTGATTTCAGTGTATTACATTTTTTTTGCGTAGTTCTGTATCATTTTTTTTTCATTTCAAACATTCTATTTAATCTTTTAAAGGACAAGTCCATCCCCAGAAAAATGTTGATTTGAATAAATAGAGAAAATCAGAGTATCATAATGCTGAAAATTTCATCAAAATCGGATGTAAAATAAGAAAGTTATGACATTTTAAAGTTACGCTCATTTTTCACAAAACAGTTATATGCACAACTCAGTGACATGCAAATGAGAGAGTCGATGACGTCCATCACTCACTATTTCTTTTGTTTTTTATTGTTTGAATTATACAATATTTCAAATTTCACCAATTTGACATTAAGGGTCAACTTAACTGAGCCATAAGATGTTATAACAATGGTAATACCACATGTTCAGGGAGGAATAAAACTTTGTCTCACAGAACAATGAGGAGGAAATTAGAATAATTTACATTTCATATAATAAAATACAAAAGAAATAGTGAGTGAGTGATGTCATCAGTCCCCTCATTTGCATACCAAACAGGATGGGCATATAACTGTTTTGTGAAATTAAGCAAAACTTAAGAATGTCATAACTCTTATTTTACATCCGATTTTGATGAATTTTTTCAGTGTTATGCTTGTTGGATTTTTCTCTTATTATTCAAATCAAATTTTTGCTGGGGTGTACTTGTCCTTCAAGTGGTCTATGAATCTTGCCTGTATTTATGATGCACTGACAAGAAAGGATTACTTCTAGAAATGTAATGTTTTCATTATTTCATTATAATGGTGAAGTTTTTTGGAGGGGAGGTGTTAGCATTTATTTATATGTAGAGTGCAGATGTTAATTTATAATCATGTTTTCAAATGAGATTTTCCATTTTATAAGATAATGCTTGCATTGGCGGCGGAAGCCAAAAATATTAAGGGGGGTCCACCTGAAATTTTGTGATGGACACATGTAAAAAAAATTTGACAAGCAAAAAAGAAAAAGTTATAAACTAAAAATTTAAGGGGGGACCGTCCCCCGTACCTCAAATTTAGGGGGGACCTGTCTCCCCGTCCTCCCTGCTTCGCCGCCTATGTATGCTTGTACTTACAAATAACGTAGTAAGTTTTATTTGATTACTACATGTAGCCAACTGGGGGATGATGAGGCAAATGCGATCACTCATATAAAGTTAATATTTCTTGCTATGAACTACAATTGAACAATGAGCAATAGTTTTATCCGTCCATACTAAATTTAAGAGCATATATTTTAACTGCGCACAGTGGCGTACCGTGGGTCATGGCATTGGGGGGGGCACCAGCACAAAATGTTGAGTCACTTGGTGTGCGCGCGAAGCGCGCTCATTTGCCAGGTATACTGACCTAATAGAGACATTTAAAGGACGGTACCATTAAACGGAGTATGTATCTCAATTATCAAATATTGCGAGCGCGAGCTGATATTTTTGATATTCAGACCTAAGAAAGGATATAAACAAAGTTTTTTAATAATGATACGTACCTCTCTCACAAAACTAACAATGCGAGCGCGAAGCGCGAGCTGAATTTTTTTTTTGTATATATTAACCCGAAAAAGGAACATTTTAAGGACTGTTTTAGGGAATTCATAAAGAGCATACATATCTAACTATAGTCATTTAATGCGAGCGCCATGCAAGCGCTTGTTGATTTTGTTAAAATTACACCTAACCCATGCATGAAACACCTTTCGTAGTCATTGTAATCATGAACATGATACATAGGTCTATCTGAACAATCAAATATTGCGAGCGCGAGCTGAAATTTTTTGAAATTCAGACCTAAAGAGGGGCATTCTAAGGCTTGCTTGTAGGAATTCACTAAGACCATACATATTTCACTAATCAAAATGATGCGAGCGCGAAGAGAGAGCTGATTTTTTTTATATGAAGAACAGACATCTCGCCAGTCCACTAATGCGAACGCAAACACGGACAGGAAATGTTTAATATTCAGACCTTGAAATAAAAGGGGGCAATCATGAAATAGTCATTTAAAAAAAGCATGTAACTACATAAAACAATCATTTTATACTCGAAGTGCGAGGAAATATATTTGGTGTATATTGACTTGAAAACGGGATGTTTTAGTACAATAGGATTATCTCATTACTCAGACAATGCAAGCACCAGAAATGATGAACACATTAGCCCTCTATATACGCCCTAAGCCAATTATGTTTCACGAAGTTATGAAAAATATTTCTTATGTAATATAATATAATATAATATAACATAATATATAAAATACAATAATTCCTTCTTCCCCACTACGCTTCTCTTTCTTTCTCCTTCTTTTTCTCATTTTCCCTCGATTTTTTTTTTGGCCAGCCGATGGGGGGGGGGCACGTGCCCCCCCGTAGTTACGCCACTGACTGCGCGCATTTATTTTGAGTGCCACAGCAGCAACGGCCAACGCAGCGCAGCGGACCTCTCATTAAGGACAAGTCCACCCCGACAAAAACTTTATTTGAATGAAAAGAGAAAAATTCAACAAGCATAACACTGAAAATTTCATCAAAATCGGATGTAAAATAAGAAAGTTATGACATTTTAAAGTTTCGCTTATTTTTAACAAAACAGTTATATGAACGAGCCAGTTACATCCAAATGAGAGAGTCGATGATGTCACTCACTATTTCTTTTGTTTTTTATTCTTTGAAATATGAAATATTTTGATTTTCACTCCTCCCTGAACACGTGGAATTCCATTATTTTAACATTTTGTGCTTCAGGCAAGGAGGTCCTAATCATCAAATTCGTAAAAATTGAAATATTGTATAATTCAAACGATAAAAAACAAAAGAAATAGTGAGTGAGTGACATCATCGACTCTCTCATTTGGATGTAACTGGCTCGTTCATATAACTATTTTGTTAAAAATAAGCGAAACTTTGAAATGTCATAACTTTCTTATTTTACATCCGATTTTGATGAAATCTTCAGCATTGTGCTTGTCTGATTTTTCTCTATTGATTCAAATCAACATTTTTCTAAGGTGGACTTGACCTTTAAGTGCAGTCGGGTAGAAGCTGCGCGCAGCCTACCCAGGAACTGTCTAGCATTAGCTCGACAGGCCTAGAGTACAGGACTAGATCCGGCAACGTTAGAATATTCATATTTTGTTCCAGAACTGTGGTGGGAAAAATAATTTCGCAACCGGGAGAGAGAGCTCGCTGACTGGGTGCGCCCGAGAGTTTTCTGAAATAATGACGTCAGAGCATTATACCCCCATCTCACTAGATGGAGATTCCGCTGCGGTCGTCAAAAATCGACAAAGCGTGGTATATCGTAGCTTGAACGTGGCTTGATCTTTTCAATCTTCTCCGTCGTACCTTGATCTTTTCAGAAGCGGCAAGGATCGCCACCATCTTCCTGGTCGCCACAAAATTTTGAACATGTTCAAAACTTACGTAGCGAGATCGCGGAGGTGCTAAAGCGCATCATAATCGAGTCAAGAGCGTATTACAAACGACATATTCGTAGCTGTAACGGAGCTCCAACGCATAAAGCGTAGTAGAAGCGCATTAAAAGCGGCACCGATCGCCCGTGTTTTTCAGGCCCGTTCCCAAGACAATTCTGCTACGCTGCTTCCGTTTACAAGGCGACTGCCTTGCGCTCGACACGCTTCCACCGCGACGCTTTCCCTTTGGTTGGCATGTGGCACACGTTCTCAGCCCGCTGCAGGCATTCGCGTTGCGCTTTTGCTGCGCCGCTGATGACTGGGCAGCGATTGAGCAGCGACCGTCCGCGCTGCTACAAAACACCGTCCCGATGGTGGCGGATTATCACATTTTCAACAGATTACGAGGCGACACCACGACGTTTTCAAATATACCTCAAGAAAAAGGACCAAAAAGGGTTGTCGGCGGTCCAAGAGGAAGAACAAGAGGTCATGGTGGTGGTAGAGGAGGGGGACGAAGGGGTACATGTCTTGATGACGAAATGGGTTACCTCCGCAAAAATATATAAATCGACTATGTTTTAAAATAGAATGAACTCTAACTACAGTGACAGTAGACAATATTAGAATTTTGTCACTGATGTATTGATTGGGAAAGCACACTTTATGGGGATTCTGGCATTGTGCCCCCCCCCCCTATGAGTGCTCTCACATCAGTAGAATACTTCTTGTAAGCAAATTTGAAAGGAATTTACCTAACAATTTTGAGTGACAAACTTTTGTGGAAAAAAAATCAACAGAATATCAAAGATTTTTATGCGCTTTTATGAAATTCTGGATTCATCCCTCATTAACTTTTAGGCTCATCGACATCTTTTGAATGAAATTTTAATAGATATTGTATATTATGACTTAAGTGACAGCCAGGATCGGACCCAGTATTTTTTGGTCTCCTCCTCCTGTCCTCGTATCAGGTCCTCGTATTCAACTTCTAACTGATGTTGTTATATAATGCTAAGATGCTAAGTCCAAGCAAATTCTGGACATCCATCTTGATTGGAGGTTGGCAATCGACTGAAAAATGTCTCATCGGCCGCGATTAATATGCCGATTGCTTGAAATCGTTTCAAGAGCCCATCATGAACGTAACACAATCGCTCTATTCGTAGCAGCACCGTACCGAGGTCCTAATTAGCGTATGAGCCTCGTTGTACGGTCGCTTTGATCGCAGAAGCAGCGCATCACATCTGCCTCAAATCGTGGCAAGAGAGTGGCAGCGTCGTACTATCAGCGTATTACCATCGCCTTCAGCGCAGGTCCGTCGCAGTGAAGTTGCAGTGCAATCGCCTCTCAGGCTAAAAATAGAGTTCGAGTACGATTCTGCTACGCTTTGCGAGATTTAGACAGATCGCCATGGTCGCCATGATCGCCATCCTAGTGAGATGGGGGCTTTAGTTAAGCGAAAAATATATCGAGGTCTGACGTCACACAACATAATAGTTGAAATATATTTGGTCACATGATGCTATTTGAACAAATCACTATACAGACTTTAATCTATGTAGGATATAGAGGCATATTTTGCGTCGTCTCTGCATGCAAAGTCAATACGCGCATAGAGACCGAGCAAAATACAATATATGTATCCCTTCCAGTTATTTAGAAAATCTAGGGCAATGCAGTTTTTTAAATGATCAGCTAAGATGTCTGATACGGGTAATAATAAGATATCAATTCGTCGGCTTACCGCAAGAAGGGACTTATCGACATTTTCTATGATTTTTTTTATTTTTTAAATTCCTGAAATGTAAAAAAGCATGTCATGAACTTTCATCTGGTACAATTCTCGAACCTAATTGTGACGTCATTATGACGTAATAAGCAAAAAAAATCCAACGTGCTTTACGCACATTGATGTGTCCTTTTTCTGGTAGCTCGGATTGCGCATTTCGTTCCTGGAAAAAGATATTACTTCTTCGTTCAACGTGCTTACGCGCATAGACCGATTCGCGCTAGCGCCTCTTTTCCGGGAACTGCATGGATTATGCATTCGCGTAAGCCACTGTTATTTTGGGGAATTGATCAGTGGATTGCGTACTTTTATTCCCGGAAAAGGGGCGTCCGGTATTCATTCTTAAGATTAAAAAGCGTTTAGAGTGTTTTAAAGTAAATCACAAAATATCAATCAAGAAAAATCTTGCTTTGTCAGAAAGTTTGAGAATTAGGACAGATAATAATATACTAGCTGCTAAAATAATGAATAATCAATATTATACTGTTTTTGTTTAACGAAGTAAGAATGCTCGTCTGTGAAATTGTACTTGATTTGTATTACTTGATATTACTTTTTATTATATTTTGAATGCAAATGGAATAAAGAATTGAAAAAAAGGGACAAAAATAAAGTCAAAATATAATTTGCGTTTTCTCGAAAATGTACGTCTGCTTACGTGCCCACTATAAGTCCCTTCTTCCGGGAAGCCGACGAATTTGTTTATGCTCCTGCAGGACTTCTGGCTCAGCGATGTCTCCTCATCATAACTCATGTTCCGGTTTTTTAATCCCTCAACACTCATTGTGACGTAGTTTAAAATTAATGAAAGTAAGCATGGACGCAGCCGTGTTTTTGGACTTATCTCGTATGAAAACGCGGACTCTAGCCTGAAAAGTGGATGCATAAACACGCCCTATGATTAATCTGCTAGACCCTGATTGAAACTTAAATCAGTAAATGTGTCTCCACGTAAGAACTATCACATACAAAGCTTGCTGTTTCTGAGCGAGAGTGCCTTCAGTACTCATGAGTATATGGGCTGCACCAGGCGCGTACGCAAGGGGGGGGTTTAGGGGGTTCAAACCCCCCCCCCCTTTTTTTTTTTTTTTTTTTTTTTTTTTTTGCCTGTCTCCCCAGAGGTCGGTCTGGTCAAGGAGTTATCGGGCAAGCGCCTGATAACTCCTTGGTCTGGTTACGGACAGTTCCCCTACCCAATAATGTATATGAAAGCAATAATGAACAGAATCGCATGTTTCCGACGAAAAACACAGAAAAAATTTCCGCTCGCTTCGCTCGCTCCATTTTATTGTATCTTTTATTTCCGCATGTCGCCGACATGATCACGGTATCGCCATTAACAAGGCCATACATGATTATCATGATGTATACTTATGAATACAAGTGAACCAAGACAAAGACATACGTTTTCTTACAAAATATGTTTTACCAATATGAAAACCAAAATGACGGAAAACGCTAAAATGTTGGTTAGCTCGCTCCGCTCGCTCGTAATAATTTATGAAATTCCATAAGTATCTAGTCTCCTGTTCAAGGTCGTATTATGAGTGTTACGAATAGAAGGACATGTAGCATCGACTAATACTTGATTTACTAACAAACTATTGACAAGAAATGTATGTTTTGACGGGAAAACGCGAAAATTTCGGCTCACTCACTCCGCTCGCTCGTAATCATTTATGAAATTTCTTAAGTTTCTAGTCTCTTGATCAAGGCCATATCATGAGACTTACGAGCAGAAGGACATGTATCATCAACTAATATGTAATCATTACCAACAAGCTATTGAGAAGAATTGTATGTTTTGACGGAAAACGCAAACATTTCGGCTCGCTCGCTCCGCTCGCTCGTAATTATTCATGACATTTCTCAAGTTTCTAGTGTTCTGATCAAGGCCATATCATGAGTGCTACGATCCGAAGGACATGTAGCATCGACTATGATACCAGTGGCGTAACTACGGGGGGGCACGTGCCCCCCCCATCGGCTGGCCAAAAAAAAAACGGGGAAAAGGAGAAAAAGAGGGAAAAGGGAAGAGAAACGTAGTGAGGGAAAGAAGAAATTGTTGTTTATCATAGTGTTATATTATGTTATATAACATAAGAAGCATTTTTCACAACTTTATGAAACATTATTTGCTTAATTGTGTCTTCATTGTTCCTGGTGCTCGCATAGACATTTTAACGAGATATATAAACCTGCTGTACTAAAGCCTCCCGTTTTCAAATCAATATACAACAAAATAATATTTCCTCGCAATTAGAGTTATTATTGTTTTAAGTAGTGATATATTCTTTTTTTTCATGACTACTGAAAGTTATTGCCCAATTTTAAGGTCTTAATATAAAACATTTCCTGTCCGTGCTAACGTTCGCATTAGTGGATTGGTGAAATTTTTGCTCTTCATGAACTCCTAAAATCAGTCCTTACAATGTCAATTTTTCTGATCTGAATATCAAAAAATTTTAGCTCGCGCTTCGCGCTCGCATCATTTGGTTAGTGAAATACGTGGGGTCTTAGTGAATTCCTACAAACAAGCCTTGGAATGCCCCTGTTCATGTCTGAATTTCCTAGATTTTCAGTTCGCGCTTCGCGCTCGCAGTATTTCATTAGTGAGATGCGTATAATAATCATGATTACAATGACTTCAAAAAGTGCTCCATGTGTTTAGATGTAATTCTAACAAAATCAGCAAGCGCTTGGCACTCGCATTAGATGACTATGGTGAGATATATATACTCTGACTTAATGGATTCGTAACTATAGTCCTTAAAATATCCATGTTTGTGGTCAATATATACAAAAATTTCAGCTCGCGCTTCGCGCTCGCATCATTTGGTTAGTCAGATACGTAGGGTCTTAGAGAATTCCTACAAACAACCCTTAGAATGCCCCTCTTCAGTTCTATATTTCCTTAATTTTCAGCTCGCGCTTTTGCGCTTACAGTATTTGATTAGTAAGATGCGTATGATAATCATGATTACATGACTACAAAAGGTGCTTCATGACTGTGTTTAGATGTAATTCTAACAAAATCAGCAAAGGATGGCAATAGAATTAGATGACTATGGTGAGATATTTATACTCTTAATGGATTCTAAAATATAATCCTTAAAATTTCCTTGTTTAGGGTCAATATATATACAAAAATTTTAGCTCGCGCTTCAAGCTCGCATTGCTTGTTTAGCGAGACAGTTAAGTATCATGATTACAAATCCATTCGCTTATAATGTCAATATCTAAAATTTTCAGCTCGCGCTTCGCGCTCGCATTATTTAATCAGTGAGATACATATCATTTGATGGCATTGCATGTCCTTAAAATATCTCTATTAGGTCAGTATACCTGACAACTGAGTGCGCTTCGCGCGCTCCCTAAGTGACCCGAAATTTTTGCTAATGCCCCCCTCCCCAAATGCCGAGACCCACGGTACGCCACTGTATGATACCAACAAACTATTGACAAAAAGGTTATGTTTTCAACGCAAAAAAAGAACATTTCTGCTCGCTCGCGGGTCATGACCGCACTGTTACATACCCCATCCCCATGCACTTAAATGTTATTTTCTTATTTGCAGCGCTGAAAAAAATAAAGAAAAAAAAATCATCACCCCCCCGCTCATCACCTTTTAGATACTGGGCGGGAGATTTAAAAAAAAAATCAGATCGAACCCCCCCCCCTTTCAAAAATCCTGCGTACGCGCCTGGGCTGCACGCCCGGGGGGGGGGCATTCGACCAAAAAAAAATGGTGTGGGTGTGCCGTGGGCGAGACAAAAAACGGGGGCCTTGGAGCGGGTTTATTGTAAAAAGGAAGGTTCTCGGAACGGGCTCCGGAACTACAAATGTTTGTGAAAACGGGGGGTCCTTGGAACGGATCGACAGCGTGTGAGTGGCTGAGTGCGTACGCATCCCTATGGAACGGGCATGCATGTAATATGATGCAGCTAGCCCGGCGGGGTGTACGTGCTCGCGCAGAGGCGATGGTCGGACAGTGCTCTGCGGCCAGCTCATTGTAGCAGATCAATGCGACCGGAACGGCGTAACGAAAAATATGCGAAGCTTTGGAGCGGATTTCTTTCTTATTTTCTCTTGATAAGAAGAAAATGCTATGCTTTGGAGCGGCTTTCTTTGTTCTTTTTCTCAATAAGACAAAAATGCTATGCCTTGGAACTGAAATTTGATTGTAATAATAGGGGTCCCCTCCGTGGCACATACCCACTATGCATTATATACTCGAGTTAAGGGTGTGAACGTGCTGCCCCCCCGGGGGGGGGGGGCAGCACGTTCACACCCTTAACTCGAGTGAAAGATTTGCACAGCAGACTACCCGGCATTCCTCAATCTAGCGTTATGAAATGGACAGCCAATCTGCAATGCCGCGTGATGATGATTATGATTTTCTCGCAGTTTCAGATTATATGCATTATATAACGAGTAAAATCAGATTCCGGGGAAAGTTAAAAGCACGATCAGTCATCGTTCTCCTCCATTAACATCATCCACTCCGAATCTTTTAGATGACATTTTAAGCGCATTTTGAAAGGTGAGTTCTGTCTTCTTTTACATTTATATACTCTAAACTTATTGTGCTCTCACTCTGAACATCATTATCATTCATTGTTTTATCATGTGGTCTGCCTGTGACAGCTTATGTTAATGATTGTTTTGACAAGTTTATTCATATATCAATTCATCAAGAATCTAAACCATTAAATTTTCCCGATCTAATTATATACTCAGACATGGGTGTCGATCAATATTCTTGGTGGGTGGGGGGGATGATTGACACAAATGTTCTTGTGGATGGGGATCTTTCAACATTTCCCCCACTAAAATCACAAGTTAGGACATTTGGGAGTGGTTGATATGCATGGTGTTCTTGGAAATTCCTTCATTGTTGCAGTGTACTGTACCTAAATATTTTTTTTTTTGAAAATTCAATTTGTGTTACAAGTAAGCCTATTCTTAACTCATACAAAAGAAAAATGACAAAAAATTTCTGGACCATGCACAAAGTGATCTGTTTATTGGGCATGATGTATACAACTTCTCTCTTAAATCTAACCCGACTGGCAATATCTTTTTTCTTCTTAAAGGACAAGTCCACCCCAACAAAAACTTGATTTGAATAAAAAGAGAAAACTTCAATAAGCACAACACTGAAAATTTCATCAAAATCGCATGTAAAATAAGAAAGTTGTGGCATTCTGAAGTTTCGCTTATTTTCAACAAAATAGTTATATGAACGAGCCAGTTACATCCAAATGAGAGAGTTGATGACATCACTCACTCACTATTTCTTTTGTATTTTATTATATGAAATATAAAATATTTTGATTTTCTCGTCATTGTCGTGTAAAATGAAGTTTCATTCCTCCCAAAACACGTGGAATTCCATTATTTTGACATTTTGTGCTTCAGGCAAGGATGTCATAATTGTCAAATTTGTAGAAATTGAAATATTGTATAATTCAAACAATAAAAAACAAAAGAAATAGTGAGTGAGTGACATCATCGACTCTCTCATTTGGAAACAAAAACAAACATAAAAACAATCAAAACTCAACTGTCATGTTATGATATTTCTCCAACATTTTCTTGAACCATCAGTGTGTAATATCAGCTATTATATGTATTAAAATGAAAATTACGTACCGCATGAGTGTGCTCATATAGAATGCAAAACTGTCATCTCTTTCCAAACACAAAAGAGAATTCTTTCTGCCAAAATAAGAAAAAATCAATCAAGTTTAGTTATTCAAGTCCATAACAATAACAAGAATAACATGGGGAAAAAAAACATCCGATGTACATATCCAAAGATACGCTTTAGAGAGAAATGAATGATTATTCTTTCTGAACCATTAATTGATTTCACTTATTAAAAAAAATTGTAAAAATATGATCATATTATATTGAGCTCATTGAACCTCAATATTTTCATGAGAGGTATATGATGGGGTCACATATTAAAATGTTTGATATTAATTACATCCAACCGCATACAACAAAAGCACCATACAAATGAGCTACTGATCACCAAACGACAATTATGACTTTTTAAAAGTGATTTTTTTGCATTTGATATGGGCTCACTCTTTCATGACTATAGGCACCTCATTTCCACATAGATGTAGGTAATGAAGACATCAATGCTCTCTTGCAAAATATTATTGACCTAAACTTATCGTTCAAGCCAAGGTTTGGATATACAAGTAGGGGTGACTTTCGGTTTGTGCACATCTTCCTTTTGGTATATTTTCTTGTTCAAATGTTTACTGAATGCCGAACTTAATTTATAACAATACTACCATGACAATAATCAGGATAATTTGCTCAAGAGCTTTTACATGTTTTATGACCAGCGCGTTTTGTTAGACATGCGCAAAGAGAAATTCTTGGTAGCTTGTTAATTTCGCGCATTGGAATTTGGTTACAATAACTTTTTATGACAGCGATGCCTGGCGATTTACTTATTTTACATAACAAAAATGAAGTGATATTCAAAAGAGTTGTAGATTAAATGGGACAAACATCATGCACTAGGATGTGGAGGGGTAATCTGAGAAAGGTTATTTGTACTTTTTCAAGATCTACCCCTCTGGGATTTACGTCCATGGTGTTTTAATTGATTCATTGAAATGAATATCAACAAAAGTTGTTTTTCGTCGGGGTCCTTTTATTTCATGTGTTAAAAAATATCATATACATAAACATTTCATTCTTTTTCATTTTGAACTTCCGCCCATCTGTTTAAAAGTCCTGGAAAAGAATGTTTTTATTTAATAACAATATACACAAATTGCAAGGGAAACAAACTGATTGATGGCATAATATAATCATCACTATAATCATCATGATCAAACTTTTCATTTTTTTTCATCATCATTATTATAATTTTTTACCCTAAATTACTGGGGGGATGATAATACAGGCCATCCCCCCACTTGATATATTGGGGGATATATACCCCACCCCCCCGTGATCGACACCCATGTACTCAGACTTCCTTGGGGTTCTATAATTCACTCGTCAAGTCAATAAACTGTAAAACATCCAATATTGTAAATATAAAAAGACCCCAGAAAGCAGTTATTTGAAAAGGAAATATGTTCGTTATTCAAGTTCAAGTTCAAGTTTATTTTTCCATTTCCATTATCAACATTACAAGCAAATACAAATCAAACATAATTATAAATATAGACAAAAACAAATGAAATGTGATAACAATGATTACAATTCAATTACAAGTTACAAAATATTTGTAAAATAGTTTTAACAGAATCTGATATGGAAATGAGGGGATCCACTAAAAAGCATTGCTTGTAGAGCGTGGATCCCCTAAGAAAGTATATCAAACATTTGAGAAATGGGACTCATTCGCAGGAGTAAATACAATAAGTTAAAATAGAATATTGGAAATAATAACAAGATGGTGAGTGATAGCGAGAAATGACAAAAAGATGACAGAGATACAGGACGATACTAAAAAATAAAAAGAAAACAGACATGATAAAGAATAGAGGGAAGAGACAAGGAATAAAGTACTGAAAGGGGAGCGAGAGGGAGAGAGAAAGGGCAAAGATAAGTAGGAGGGGGAGGGAGAGAGATGGATGCACACACACACACACACAGACAGACACAGATAATATGGAGAGAGAGGGTCAGAAAAAGAGAGAGATAAAGGGGGGGGGGGCAAGACCGAGAGTACAAACGTGGATCAACGAGAGTGTGACTCGATAGATGTAATTGCAGAATGATGTAATTGCAGAAGTAAACAATAAAATCAAAAAATAAAAAATAGCGTGCTTAGATAGTACTAAAAATATACAACTAATTAATTACTTTGGTAAGATAGTAAAAGAATTATTTTTAGTTTTCTCTTAAAGGAGTGGATAGAGGGGGCCTGTTGAACATCTTTATGGAGTGAATTCCAAAATTTGGGGGCGGTGAAATTAAAAGTATTTTGCGCAAAACGAGTTCTTAAGATAGGCAGATGAAAGTTATCGGCTTGTCTGGTAGGATACCTATCGTAATGTTCTTACATCGTAATGTTCTTACATCTTTGTTCAGTTTAGATAATAAAAAAACCCCAATATTTTGCTGATCAGTTTACTAGGTACAAAAATGATACACCGAGTGCATTGAATGTGATCAACATTTTTTTTACACACAAAGAAGTCGAAGGAGTTCACTAAAGAAATTGTTAATAATAATGCATCGGTTGTTAATCTTGCTACGGCTAACGTGTTTAATAATTATTTTGTAAATGGTACGTCTCTCTCCCAAAATATTCCACAAAATGATCAGAGATTCCAACACTTCTTTTTAAATCCCAATCCTAAAACTATTTTCTTTACCCCGATCACTGACTCTGAAGTGAATAACATTGTAAATGATATAAACCTAAGAATAAGTCCAGGATGCGATGAACAGAGTGCGAGTAATTGAATAAATTTTAACTACTTTGACTTAAGTAAATTTAACCAATCCCTGGAAACTGGCTAGGTTCCTCAAAACATGAAGGTAGAAAAGGGTGACCCAGTATAGGGTGATAGGCAGATTGTCGGCAACTGTCGACCAATATTTCTCTCCTTACTTCCTTGTCCAAAATTCTTGAAAGATTGATAAATTCTCGTTTAATAAATTTCCTATCTGATTGTCATAATTATTTTATGCGATTATCAATTTGGGTTTAGAAAAAAATAATAATTCTACCGTACATGCTATACTTTCTTTTATTGATCAGGTGGCAAATGCTAATGATAATTCCTTGCACACCGTTGGTATTTTCCTGGACCTTTCCAATGCCTTTGACATCAATCATACAATTCTGCTTTATAAGTTATCCAATTATGGCGTGCTTGGAAAGGCCTTGGAACGGACCACAGTTTGTTTCAATAAGAAGGTCATTCATCAGAAATGAAATATATATTTTCTTGTGGTGTACCACAAGGGTCGCTTTTGGGCCCACTACTATTCATGTATATTAACGATTTCAATAATTCATCTAATGACCTGTCATTTATTTTATTCACTACTTCCCATTTTGAATAGACAATCGCAATCGGTTCACACTTGGATTCGAGCGAACAAGCATGGCAGTAACATTTGTCAACCCATGATCAACCTATGGGCAGAATTCCGTGCAAAAATGAAATTGATTTGTTTATTTATGGATGAGTGGGCACGCATCAAAGGGAGAAAAATTGCAATTTCAATGTCACATTTTCATTTTGATGGGGTTAAAAAGAGAATAATGGGGGGCAAATTCAGTTTAAATGTCACTTATTTGCTGTTGTTTTTATCATCCATCATTTTCATGGTTGAGCGAGTACACTTGAAAACTTAGGAATGAATACTCTTTATAATGCATTATTTTCCTCACAATTTCTCAGAATCAGTTGAATTTATGGACAAACCAGTAGTGGATCCTGAATTTGAGAGGGGGAGGGGAGCCACTAACATTTTCAAATTTTAACATGTTTTTTTTACGCTATACACTTAAAGAAACGTAATTTACTGAAAAAAAAAGATTTTGCAGAAAGCAATAACAGAATTATCATTCTGTAAATAAAAAAAACAGGAATATTTCTGCAATTTAACAGAACAGGTCTGTTTAAAAAGTGGAAAAGGGTGTTTTATTCAAGGAAATTTGGAAGATTCCATACACCAAATACCAATTTTCTGTAAGATTACAGGTGTTCTCGAGACTCTGCTGCAGGAACTTCTTTTATTTTAAGAATAATAAATAAATAAATGATAAATGGATAAATAATCTGTGTGTGATTTGTGGACGAAAAGGCAACTTTCTCGTAACTCTAATATCCATTTGCTCAATCTTTGATTCCTTTGTAGATTCTTTTGCAGCGAATTGTGCTTTATAGAGGAAAGTCGTCACTCACTGAGGGAAACGTCAACCTGACTGAAAATTCAACTACAATTCAGAAGAGATAGCCTAGACATCATGAAAAAGTTTGGGAAAGAAAATACGGGTCGACTTGTTGTTTGCCTGATCTTACTCTCTATGATTCTGGTGGTCAATTCATCCCACGATAAAACAACTCGAGCCCCACGAATCAAACCATCCTATTCTGAGGGTTATGGTCCTCATACAACAACGCTTCTGCCTACATCACCGAAAGACATAATGGAGACTAGTACAAAGGTTGCCTTTCAACCGTCACAACCGTCTTACGATACCACATCATCTAATGGTTTTACCCAACCAATTAAAAACTTCCTTACCGATGATAGTACCGCATCTAATGGTGTTGACCAAACCATTCAAGAATTTCTAACTGAGCTCATTGATGTGACCATGCTTGTCACGTCTTCAACTGAATCAGTGACCGAACTGGATACGACTATCTGGGTGTGGTCTTTTTCCTGGTCTTGGTTAACCATCCTTCAGTTTTCTATTTCCTTGATCGGTATTCTAGGAAACCTGCTGGTGGTCATTGTAATGACAGTACGACGGTCCACATCAAACTCAACAGACATTTTAATTGCTGCTTTAGCCGTCTCCGACTTGTTGACTTCAATCTCCAACATCCCCGTTCCAAGAGCTCTGCAGGTACCTGACAACATCTTTGGAGCGCTGTACTGCAGAATCATCTTCACTAGCAGCCTGTCTTGGTTATATCACCTCCTCGAGCTACATCTTGGTTGGTGCTTCTTTTGAGCGCCTGGCAGCCGTGGCATACCCTCTGCGCTATAAGATTGTCTTCCCGACCCGTCGGGCTTATGTCGTTATCACAGTATCGTGGGTATTCGCGTGTGTGTCGTGTTGCCCCTACCTACTTGCTCTTTTATTGGATTTCAAAGCTGTACACCTGATCTACTGTATACCCACTGATCCTGATTATTCTTTACTTAAGAGAGTAATAATCCTGATCAATTTCACCATACGGCTTGTGATTCCGGTTGTTCTAATGATGGTTTCCCAGATAGCTATGGTCATACTACTGCATCGAAAGTCGCATCAAGCATTGACTCTTAACTCCAGGAAACCCTACCATATTGTTGCCAGGAATCGCGTCATTAAGATGATGTTGGTTGTGATTATCATCTTTATTCTATGCTGGGCTCCCAACCAGATAGCGCATGTTGTCGTTCCGTTCAGAGGGGCGTCTAATGCTTTTTTTGCAACCAATGGCCGTCAGATTCTGACTGTGTTCACCTTTATCAATTCGTCCATCAATCCCTTCATCTATGCAGCTCATTATCCGAATTTTCGTTCTGCCATTAGAGATGTCTTCTCGGGTCGAAATGAGCAGGACGGAACATTATTTGGCAGTAAAAACAGCCAAGACTCTCCCGCACATACGCACACCACTCATATTTAGATAGATACATGGCCGTAGGCATGCAGGGAAAAATTCTTAGGCGAGGGGCAAAACAAATAAAACTTTCTAAGGAAACTCGAAGCGAAGCGACTATATAAGCCTGTCATGGGAGCGCTCTTTGCATTTTATAAAGTGCATTAATTTCTGTGCACACTAATTTTATGCGAAATTTTAGTTTAAAAATGTAGGCCATCGAAATATCTTGAGTGGCAACTGCCCCTGCTCCCCCCCAGCTGCGTACGCCCATGGAAAAACGTTGGTCGTTATTGATTTTACTATGAAAAGCTGAAAGGCAAATATGTCACTTGTGTCTGTGATAATTACGTTGTAAAAATGGAGACCTGCATATTCTTGCATTAGAAAGTCTTTATTAAGTGCAGTGAAAAGTAAAGCAACCATGCAGATACACCATTCCAATTCTAACGAATTTAATTTAACTATTTTGTTTCTATTCTCCATTTCATTTCCATTCAGTCATAATGCAGAGTCAACGAATGAACATTATAACAATAATATTTTCCGTGGTTGCAAGATGGAAAGAACACATATCACTATAAATGTCACTCCGAAATATAGGGGTAGGGGGGGGTGCACAATACATTATACCCCCCTCCCCATCTCCCACTCGCTAGTGATTTCAAGCTATTTTAGTCGCTGACCTTCTTTACAATAAGTTTGTTAAGGTCTGTGGAATTTGCTACTATAATTGCAATCATTATATGATTACTGCCATTATAATTCTTTCTCTTGCAGTACCTATTTTTTTAAAAGTCAAGAATGCATATAAGCTGTTTTCGTGTAAATAATTAAACCTTGGCTGTATTTCTTATCACCTTGATTAGTCTGCATTTCGTTGCATTCTATTCAACAATAACAAGAATAAAAATGTATGAAAACAGGTGTCTCATGAGACATTATATGAATAATGGAGAGTAAATCGCGAGCTGAAAATGTTACCGCACTGATTTGACAAAAAGGAAAGATTACCTTTTAAAGAATTAAACTGCAAAGATTGTCCAAAACACCCGTGCACAGTAGCGAACCTAGGATTTTCCACGGGGGGGGAATCGTCCGCCCAAAAATTGACAAGCAAAAAAAAAAAAAAATTGCTTAATTTCACAAAACAAATTAATATTATGCACATCCTGGTCGGTATGCAAATGAACAGACTGCTGACGTCATACACTCACTATTTATTTTGTATTTTATATGAAATATTGTTTCTATATTGTCATGTGAAAAAAAATATTCCTCCTTGAACATGTGGAATTACCATTATTTTAACACTTTATGGTCAAGTCAAGTCGGTCCTTATTGTTATATCTTATATCCTTATAGGTAAAGTAAAAAAACCAACGTAACAAACCCAAAAATCCTTGGATAACGAAAGGTTTACTGAAGTCCATACAGACACGTAATCGCCTATATAAATATCACTTACGCAATCCAACTGATGATTCTTTAAAAAAAAAATAAAATATATCGTAATAAACTAACAAAATTAATTCGAATATCCCGAAAATTGCACTTTACTAACAAAATAAACGCTGCCAATGGAAATTCAAATACAACTTGGAAAGTTATCAAAGAAGTGTTGGGTACAATAACACACCCCCCACCTAATGATAAAATCACTCTCAATGGAACTGAAATACTTGATCCCACTAATTATGCAAACTCATTTAATTCTTTCTTTACCAATATTGGACCCGAGCTTGCAAACAAAATTAATAGTCCCAACGCACATTTTACAGATTACCTCACAGATCCAAATCAAGAATCTCTTTTTTTAACCCCAACAAACCCCTCCGAAATAATCACTATTGTTCGTTCCCTTCATAATTCTAGTCTTCTGGTTGCGATGGCATTAACATGTCTCTTCTTAAGCAAATAATCCACCCTCTTGCTAGCCCTCTTACTCACATATTTAATAACTCCCTATCCCAAGGTGTTTTTCCAGACTTATTCAAAATTGCAAAAGTTAATCAAATCTTTAAAAAAGACAACCCTCACGAAATAAGTAATTACCGTCCCATTTCCTTACTTCCAACAATATCTAAAATTCTCGAAAAAATAGTTTACACAAGACTTTATAAATTCATAAAAAAATACAACATTCTAAATTGTAATCAATATGGTTTTAGAAAAAATTATTCAACAGACTTAGCATTACTTCAAATTTATGACAAAATAACAAATGCGATAGCGAACAAAGAACACGTAATTGGCATTTTTTGCGATCTTAGTAAAGCGTTTGACACCCTCAACCATGAAATTTTACTTTCCAAACTCAACCATTATGGAATACGAGGTCAATGTCTCTCTTTTTTTAAAGACTACTGTGTGCGCTATGAACGCCTAGCTTAGCCGGGTAATATAGGAGCGCCTTGAGCACCTAACAAGGTGGAAATGTGCGCAATATAAATATCCTATATTATTATTATTATATTAAATAATCGAAGGCAATATGTCAATTTTAACAGTTGCGACTCTGATTCTCTTTTAGTTCGATGTGGTGTCCCTCAAGGTTCCATTTTAGGCCCACTTTTATTTTTACTCTACATTAACGACATTATTAGAACCTCCTCTATTTTATCCTTCGTATTATTTGCCGACGACACCAATATATTTTATTCTCATAGAGACCTTAATTCATTAAACAATATCGTTAATCGTGAAATAGACAAAGTGTCAAACTGGTTCAAAGCCAACAAACTCTCCCTTAATACAAAAAAGACACATTTTATGTATTTCAGACACCATTCCCATAACATTAACACACCGATTAACATTGACGGCACCCCCCTTGAACAGAAAAACCAGTCTAAATTTTTAGGTATAATTATGGATGAATTTTTGACTTGGAATCAACACATTCACCATGTTACGATGTCCGTTTCCAAAAGCATTGGAATAATTTCTAAGTTAAAATTCACTCTTCCTGAAAAAACTTTATTCTTATTATACAATTCATTAGTCCTCCCTTATATAACATATTGTAATATCATATGGGCAAATTGTGGTTCTTTTAAACTAAACTCCATCTTTAAACTACAAAAAAGAGCAATCCGTATGTGCACAGGGTCACATTACTTGGCTCATTCTGACCCATTGTTTCATAAACTTAAAACCTTAAAAATCTTTGATATCAATACGATTCAAGTAGCTATCTTTATGTTCAAATACTTTAATAATCAACTTCCTCCGTCCTTTAATAATATGTTTAGGTTTAACAGGTCTGTTCATTCCTACCCAACCCGCACATCAGGAAACCTTCATCTCACCAACCCTAAGTTATTAATAACTCATAAATCAATTCGACATTATGGTCCCGATATTTGGAACAACTTTCCAAACAACGTTAAGTCATGTTCAACAATATACTCATTTAAAGCCACTATTAAAAGAAAAACCATTGAATCATATGCATCCCCCTCTTCAAGTTAATTATTCAACTGCCCTTTACTGCACCCGCACCTGCACCTGCATTGCACCCACTTGATCAATGAAAGAAATTTATGTACCATTTTACGAGGCCGCCATCATTTTCAAGCTTAACCGCTCACGATGGCGGTCTCCTGCATTCGTTTAAACTGTTATTTTATTTTCATTGAATATTGCTGCTTTTTTATATTAATTTTTCATTGCTTTGTTATGACTATTTCTTAACTTGTTTTGTAAAACTTAATTGTATCACCTAGATGATATGTTGAATATTTATGCTGAGTGCAGAAATAAATTCAAATCAAATCAAAATATCTGTAAAAATTGAAATTTTGTATCATTCAAAAAATAAACCAAAAGAAATAGTGAGGAACTTCATCGAAGTGATGAATTCAATTCAATTCTTTTATCTCAATTCCATTCAAAACATAATACAAAGTAATATAAAGCAATACAAATCAAGTACAATTTTACAGAAGGGCATTCTTACTTCGTAAAACAGACAAAAAACAACAACAGTATAATATAGAGCATAAATGGAAATGAGGGGAATCCACTGAAAAGCAAAGCTTGTAAAATGTGGATCCCCTTGGAAATGAAGAAATTATAGTCGACTTATTATATGCGTACATGCATTTATTACAGGAAAGAAAAAGAGAACAAAAGAAATCATGTTGATGCAAACATAATTACTGAACAAATGCGAAGCTTTTCACACAAAGAGGTCTTCGTTGTAAAGGATATGTTGCGCAAGACAGAAGAAAAAAAAACGGAGAGAGGGGATGACAAGACATAGAAGACAAGACGAAACAAGAGACAGGACAGTACAAGATGAATAAGATGAGCTGTAGAGTAAAAAAAGATGACAGACTGGATGAAAATATACAAGTATATATATATATTAAGGCCTATTCGTTTACCGTCATACCAATTGCCATTTCGTCTAATCATCATTTCGTCCAGCACCCATTACGTCTAATAAACAGTTCGTCTAATGATCAAATCGTCTAATAACTATTTCGTCCAATTCCCAAATCGTCCAATAGTCATTTGGTCTAATAGCCAATTGGTCCAATAACCATGTTGTCTAACACAAATACGTTGCGTTACCAGAGTGGGGACGGCAAAATGACTTCTTAATTATACCTTAAAATTATTGAAGATAAAAAATGATTAAAAAATCATGATGACCAGGCCTACTATAAGGAATGGAATGGTGCATTACAGCGATCAAGCCACCCCCCCCCCCCCCCTCTCTCTCTCTCTATCATGTCACGCACACAACACGGGGAAATAGAGTGGCTAAAAATGATAAAATTGAAATCAAGGTCCCTTGATTTGGAATCCACCCTCCTTTCTCCCCCCCTTTAACAAGAGCACACCTTAAAAATAATAATCATCATCATCATATACAACAATGATAATGATAAATAATAATAGCCATTGCAATAATGATAGTAATAAATACGAATGGTAGGTCTTATACAATAATAATAATAACAGCTATTGGCGGCACAAAAAATTGGAAAGGAGGGGAAGAAAAGGAAATAGGTAAGATGAGAAAGACAAGTGAATAAAACGCGAGGGGAAGGCCTAGAAAATATAAATTCTTCCATATCATAAGTTTTCGGTCTGGCATTGCCTGTTCGATGAGGTAAATGATCTTGCTTTAGAACATCATTATAATGAAGCTTAAAATGTGAGCTGGCGAGCCAAAAATTGATGATATTCCAAGCTGGACATTCTAAGCATTTTTGTTAAACAGGGACAGAATGAGTAGACTATTTATGATTGTAGACGATATGAATATTGGACGATATGAGGAATGTTTTTTTCCTCATTAGAATGAATTCGTTACAAGTATATTCCATGATTTATCATCTTTTTCTATCAAAATTCCTCATTATACAAGTTCTTGTTATTAGCTCTAATGCTGATATTCTTTCCTATGATGTTCCAGTCATTAGATTGCCATAGATTTCTTGTGCCATCAGAGACTCTGAGTTTGTATCTCCTTTCTTATTCATCATCATCATCATCATCTTCATCATCATCATCATCATCTTCATCATCATCTTCTTCATCATCATCATCGTGTGTTCATTTCTCCAATCGTTTATTGTTCCTTATCGCCACTTTCTTCCATTTGCATTGTTATCCACCTACTCGTCTCCAAACTTACTTCATGTGGACGTTCTTCATTCCCCACATCCTCTACATCTTGCTGATAGCGACATTTTATACATGATTCCTTTTAATCGCCAAATATCTGTGATGAGAAAATGCTTTTTAATCCATGACGATGTCTGATTCGTTAGATAGACAATCATTGCCTTTCCATAGGCTTGGTGATGACGATCTCTTCGAGTTACATCGACCTATTCAATCTAATGATGCTTCTCTTACCTCTACTAATTTATACGACAATCTTATCAGAGATAGCATGAACTCTTCATCTGTAAACTTACAGTTTGATTTTGATTTCGATGACCCAGCCAACGAGGAATTACTAATTATATAACCGTCAATCAGTTTTACAGTGTCTTGAAAGAATTTGTATCAAATACATTTTCCTTACTTCACCAAAATACCAGAAGTTTGAATCGACATTTTGATGAACTTCTTTCACTTATAGATAAGCCCATGTCAAACCCACTTTCTCTAATCGGCCTTACGGAAACCTGGTTAAATCACGATTTAAACCACCCATTTCATATAAAGGATTATGATTTCATTAATAAAAATAGAAAAAATAAAGTTGGTGGTAGTGTTGCTCTTTACGTTTGCAAATCACTTAACTATACTATTTTGAATGAAATTTCGGTTTGCAACAACATTTCTGAATCACTCTTCATTGAAATTTTGATTCCTGGAAATAAGAATATCATCGCCGGTGTTATTTACAGATCCCCAAGCTCTAGTACTCAAGAATTTCTACAATATTTTTCAGATTTATTAAGAGATATTAATTTTGACAATAAAGATTTTTTCTGATGGGAGATTTTAATATAGACTTATTGAACCATGAACTGAACAATGTTTCTCAAGAATTTCTTGAGTTGATTTTATCGGCCTCTTGTCTGCCACTCGTTTCTAAACCGACGCGCGTTTCAAATACATCTGCTACTTTAATCGATAATATATTTTCAAATGTAATTCCACATCCTGATTCTTATATAATAATTTCGGACATCACTGATCACTACCCTATTGCAATGCACTATCCTCTGAAACAACCTATAAATACCAACAGTTCTTCACTATTCAGACGTAAAGTTAACACCGAAAGTTTGGCACGTCTTGGTATTAATTTGAAAAATTATGATTGGTCGAATGTTTACATAAATGAAAACTTAAGTAATTCATATGAAGCTTTTTCCCAAATATTAAGCAATCAGCTGGACATAGTTATGCCAAAACAAAAAATTAAAACAAATTATAAAAAACACCAAAACTTCCTTGGATTTCAAAATCTATTCTACGCTCGATTAATCGAAAAAATAATCTTTATAAATACAAATTAAAGGGTACTGAGAAAGCAAAATTAAAGTATACGTCCTATAAAAACACATTAATCAATATCATTTGTTTAGAATCCTCAATTGGTAACGATCTGGCTAAAAATATTCCCCCTTCTGACAGGTGTTTTACTGACTTAGGTCCTGCTAATCCAAGTTCTATTTTCCTTTTTCCTACGAATAGACAAGAAGTCACAAACATTGTTTCCAACTTACAAGATAAAAAAAAGTTCCGGCTTTGATGGAATAAGTAACGTTATTTTAAAGGCCATTATTCCTTACATTGTAGATCCATTGGTCCATATCTTTAATTCATCACTGCTGCATGGTGAATTTCCTAATTCCATGAAACTTGCTAAAATCATACCATTATTTAAGAAGGGTGACACACTTGAAGTAGGTAACTATCGGCCAATCTCGTTATTGTCTTCTTTTTCTAAAATTTTAGAAAAATAGTGTTCACTCGAATGATAACTTTCTTAAAGAAAAATAATATCTTTTCAAACTTTCAATTTGGTTTTAGGGAGAAACTAGTTCTGTTCATGCTTTAATGTCTTTTGTAGAAGAGGTTGCCCATTCAACTGACTCTTATTCTCACACAGTTGGTATATTCCTGGACTTCTCCAAGGCCTTCGATACGATAAATCATGACATTTTACTTTATAAATTCAATCATATTGGTGTCCGTGGAAAGGCCTTGGAGTGGTTCAGGAGTTCCCTCTCTAACAGAAATAATTTGTTTATTTAAATGAGCAGGAATCTGATTTTAGAAATATTACTTGTGGTGTTCCACAAGGGAGTCTTTTAGGCCCTTTGTTGTTTATTCTTTATATAAATGATTTTCATAAATCGTCCAATTTACTGTCATTTATATTATTTGCAGATGATACTAACTTGTTTTTCTCACACAGAGATCCAAATGTTCTTGTTGATGTTGTCAATGCAGAGTTGCGAAATGCTTTAGAATGGATAAGAACCAATAAACTGTCATTAAATCTTTTGAAGACGAATTACATATTATTCAGTAACTCCTTAACTTCATTACCGACTCAAATTATGTTTGACAATACCCCCACTTAAGCAGGTTTCTCATACAAAATTTTAGGTGTTTTGGTTAATAGCAAGCTCTCCTGGAAGTTACATATTGAAAATATTTGCCAAACAATCTCTCGAAATATTGGTATCATTAACAGACTAAAATCACATCTTCCACAACGATCTTTGCTCATTCTTTATTATTCTCTTGTTTTACCCTACTTAAATTATGGACTTTTGCTTTGGGGAAACACCTATCAAACTCTGTTAGAAAAAAATTATTTTGTTACAAAAAAAGTACTTCGTATAATCTGCAATGCTCCGTTTCGTGCCCACTCAGATCCACTTTTCCTTAAACATAATATTCTCAAAGTAAACGATCTCTTCTTGTTTCATCTTGGAGAATTTATGTATAAATTCAATTCTGGTGCCCTTCCCTTAGTTTTTCATGACGTGTTTATAAAGAATCAAACTATTCATAAATATCCCACTAGACAGTCTGAAGAATTTCATTTACCTTTACTAAAAATACTTTCAGCACAAAATACATTCATTTTTGAAGGTCCTAAATTTTGGAATAATTTGCGTATAGATATGAAAAACTCCCCTTCACTCGCAGTCTTCAACATTTTTATTTGGCTACGTATAAAACCTAGCTCTCCCTGTTGTACTTAGTTTGCCCCTTTTTTATTGTCATTATTATCACTATTATCATGATTGCTATTATTACTGTGAATATCAATGTCATCAACATTAATATTATCTCTATTATTAATGTCATTGTTATTAATGTTGGTATCCGAAGAACTCGTCACCACTTCTCAACAAGGCATACACTTTGATCCGAAACATTTAATTTGAGGACAAAATTTTCAAGGTTAAATATTGAAAATAGTTATTAACCATTGCATGTCAAGTATAGCAAACTCGCTGTATATATAGAAGTCAATAACAAGATTCAGTGGTTAGGTGTAGGATTAGGATTTAGGGTTAGAATGTAGGATTATAGGATATGATAAGGATTAGAGTATTGGGTTGTAAAGTCACCTTAATGACACAAATTAATGTAATTTTTTAATTGATTAAACACAGTATTGTTTTCATATGGGGCAACCCATATGGGGACCATATGGGAGCAATGTGGGCATGCCCATATTCAACCCACACTAAACCCACTTGGCCCAAATGGGCCCCACATAGGGTGTACATATGGGTCCCAGATTGGCAAAGTGGGGCCCATATGGGCCCATACATAGCCCAAATGGGCCCCATATGGTTTACATGGGTACGATGTGGGCCTGCCCATATTTACCCCACGCGAAACCCTGGCCCATATGGGCCCCAGACGGGGTGTACGGTGCAAAAAACACAAGGGGCCCAGATGGGCCAATACATAGCCCACATGGGCAACCCATATGGGTCCCAGATTGGCCAGGTGGGGCCCATTATGGGCCCATACATAGCCCAAATGGGCCCCATATGGTTTACATGGGTACGATGTGGGCTTGCCCATATTTACCCCACGCAAAACCCTGGCCCATATGGGCCCCAGACGGGGTGTACGGTGCAAAAAACATAAGGGGCCCAGATGGGCCCATACATAGCCCACATGGGCAACCCATATGGGGCCCACATTTTTAGCCCAGATAAGCCCACAAGTAACCCATATGGGCCCTATATATTTTGCTTACTGGGTTAGATGAATATATATATATATATATATATATATATATATATATATATATATATATATATATATATATATATATATATATATACATACATATATATATATATATATATATATATATAATATATATATATATATATATATATATATATATATATATATATATATATATATAATGTATATATATATCTGGATTTTGTCTAGTGTTTTCTTGGAAATGAGAAAAAATAAAACTGAAACTGAAGATTGTAAACATATTATTGTAAATTATCATGGTTATATAGAGAGGATTGTAAACATGTTATTGTAAATTATCATGGTTATACAGAGAAGATTGTAAACAAATTGTAAATTATCATGGTTATACGATGAAGATTATAAACATATTGTAAATTATCATGGTTATACGATGAAGATTGTAAACATATATATTTTAAATTATCATTGTTACGGTGAAGATTGTTAACATACACTCAGCAAAAAAAGTTCTTGGACACTTAAAAAAGTTGAAATATTCCATATAGATATTTGATTATAGGTAAATTATTGTATGTCAACATGACCAGAAAATATTCCTCTTGCAGTATGACATGACATTTTCATGTGAACAGTCATGCATGGGTGGTTAAATGCTTTAAACAATAGCAATGTCAGTAAAAGAAAATTGCAAGAAATGGATCAGTCAGTGCATGGCTGGTTACAGGCATAAAACAATTAATAGCAATGTCAGTAAAAAGGAAATTGCAAGAAGACGATCAGTCATTCTTTCAGTTGTGAAAGTTTATGTGGCATAAATATTCATTAAACGATAAAAGCAAACTTAAAGTAAAAAAAAAACCACTCTAAAAGAGAGGGGAAAATTATCCACCTTGGATGCATCACTATTCCACTGGAATTTTAAGTCAAAGTTAGTCGATAAATTTCAGATCCGAGAGTTGGTGCAGTGACAAATCGCCTTCTCAACGCAAGCATCCTTATCCTCCTATCTTCTGTAGGGGTGGTGGCCCTAACTTCATCAGTAGCCAAATACCGCTGGTTCAAATTTGAAATTGTTGTTGGTGAAACTTGGATATATCGATCCACTCGTCTAAATGACTGCCCAGACTGCATTCCTATTGCTCTTGCACACTCTCGGTTGGAAAGCGTTATCTTGAAAGTGAGTGTCCAAATGATCCATCTCATTACGCATCTGATATTCCTTCCTAACCATTTAATTAAAATGATAACCTCCTGTTGAAACTGTTGAATGTATGCCTACAGGATGGCCATGATCATTAGCATTTGAATGGCCCATTTCTTGCAATTTTATTTTACTGACATTGCTATTGTTTAAAGCATTTGACCACCCATGCAAGACTGTTCACATGAAAATGTCATGTCATATACTGGAAGAGGAATATTGTCTGGTCATGTTGACATACAATAATCTGCCTTTAATCAAATATCTATATGGAATATTTTAACTTTTATAAGTGTCCTAGAACTTTTTTGCCGAGTATATATTGTAAATTACCATGGTTATACGATGAAGATTATAAACTTATTGTGAATTATCATGGTTATACGGTGAAGATTGTAAACATATATATTGTAAATTATCATGGTTATACGGTGAAGATTGTAAACATATATATTGTAAATTATCATGGTTATACGGTGAAGATTGTAAACATATTGTAAATTATCATGGTTATACGGTAAAGATTGTAAACTTATTGTGAATTATCATGGTTATACGGTGAAGATTGTAAACTTATTGTGAATTATCATGGTTATACGGTGAAGATTGTAAACATATATATTGTAAATTATCATGGTTATACGGTGAAGATTGTAAACATATATATTGTAAATTATCATGGTTATACGATGAAGATTGTAAACATATATATTGTAAATTATCATGGTTATACGGTGAAGATTGTAAACTTATTGTGAATTATCATGGTTATACGGTAAAGATTGTAAACTTATTGTAAATTATCATGGTTATACGGTAAAGATTGTAAACTTATTGTAAATTATCATGGTTATACGATGAAGATTGTAAACATATTGTGAATTATCATGGTTATACGATGAAGATTGTAAACATATTGTAAATTATCATGGTTATACGGTGAAGATTGTAAACATATTGTAAATTATCATGGTTATACGGTAAAGATTGTAAACTTATTGTGAATTATCATGGTTATACGGTGAAGATTGTACACATATATATTGTAAATTATCATGGTTATACGGTGAAGATTGTAAACTTATTGTGAATTATCATGGTTATACGGTGAAGATTGTAAACATATATATTGTAAATTATCATGGTTATACGGTGAAGATTGTAAACTTATTGTAAATTATCATGGTTATACGGTAAAGATTGTAAACTTATTGTAAATTATCATGGTTATACGATGAAGATTGTAAACTTATTGTAAATTATCATGGTTATACGATTAAGATTGTAAACATATTGTAAATTATCATGGTTATACGGTGAAGATTGTAAACTTATTGTGAATTATCATGGTTATACGGTGAAGATTGTAAACATATTGTGAATTATCATGGTTATACGATGAAGATTGTAAACTTATTGTGAATTATCATGGTTATACGGTAAAGATTGTAAACTTATTGTAAATTATCATTTTTATACAATGAAGATTGTAAACTTATTCTAAGTGATCATGCTGATTCAGTAAATATTACAAACTTGTAATGAAAACTGTAAACATATTTTAAATTATCGCGATGATACAGTAAAGACTGTAAACACATTGTAAGCTATCGTGGTTGTAGTTTATTGTAATTGTAGTTTATACCAATACGATAGTGGCTTGGAATCCATTCCAAATTTATATCTATACTTAGATTCGTATGTAATTTGGATTTCTATGACAAATGGTATTTCTTTTCGTTCTGATATTGCTATGAGGGAGCTAAACTGAAAATTTCATCAAAATCGGATGTAAAATAAGAAAGTTATGACATTTTAAAGTTTCGATGACGTCATCCACTCACCATTTCTTTTATTTATTTATTTATTTATTTAGTTATTCATTTATTCATGCATGTTCACGATTTACAATGTAAAAGAATACACAGAAAATATATAAATAAATACGAAACACAAGTAAATAATGAGCATACAAAGGTGTTGCAATATAAGCTAAAAGCTTGACTGGTTGAAGCACCTTTAAACTTGTTTTGCATCCAAGCAAACAAAAATAAAAATATAAGAATGATTAAGAAAGGAAAGAAAGAGAAGAATGTAAGAGACTGCCGAAATATAACAATTAAGTTTCAAATTGTTATGAATATATGGTATAGTAATTCAACAAAGTTAAATTCTTAATCTTCAGTTACAAACAAAAGAAAGATAGAAAACAAAATTACTTGCTAGCACTTTACTTTTTATTATATGAAATATTCTACTTTTCTCTTAATTGTCAAGTGAAACAGTGATTAATTCCTCCCTGAACATGTGGATTTAGCATTGTTTAATATTATATGTTTCAGTCAAGTCGGTCCCTATGGTCAAATCTGTGAAAAATGAAATATTGTACAATTCAAACAATAAAAAACAAAAGAAACGGTGATTGATGGACATCATCGACTGACTCATTCGCATTTCACTGAGCTTTGCATATCACTGTTTTGTGAAAAATAAGCGAAACTTTAAAATGCCATAACTTCTTATTTTATACGTCCGATATTGATGAAATTTTCAGCGTTATGCTAGTATGATTTTTCTCTATCTATTCAAATCATCATTTTGCTGGGGTGGACTTGACCTTTGATAATGATCAAAATACGTTTAAAGGGGAAGTTCTCTCTGAAGAAAATTTGTTGTAAAAATACCAAACAAATAGTAAAAAGGATTGATGAGGGAGTGAGAAAAATCCATCCAGGATTAAGGAAGTTATTAGAATTTGAAGTTTTTGATTTGGTTCGTCATGTATTTTTAAAAACAATTTTTATGTAATTTAATGCTATCAACACCGGTGTCTTGATAATCTAATAATGTGTCAAGTACGATATTTGTCGTACGCCTGTCCTATATAGACGGGATGTATGGTGTCACGCTCAGTGTCCGTCCGTCTGTCTTGTCCGTCTGTCCGTTAACTTTTTCTTGTAAACGTGATAACTTCAGTTTAACTTAAGCTATATCGACTTAAGGTGTATGATACTAGCATGGATCCCAGGAAGCCTATTGATTTTGAGGTAAAATGGCAAAGGTCAACACGATGACTTCAGATTAACTAAACCTATAGGCTCCTAATAATTTGGTTTGTATGATACCGGGTATGATGCTTGCATGGATCCCATGAAGCCTAGTGATTTTGGGGTCAAAAGGTCAAAGGTAAAGTTCACAGTGACATGTTTTTATCTTACCCTTCTGCAGTTCTTCTAAACGTGATAACTTCAGTTTAACTTGACCTAGGCTCATATGATTTAAAGTATATGATACTAGCATGGATCCCACTCCCAGCGAGCTTAAATATGTCAAAGGTCAAGTCCCCACCTTCCACTTTTCTTGCTTGACCAACTCCATTTTCCGCGTTACAGGCAAGCGTATATTATGTGCTTGCCCTAGCGACACTGTTATTCGCATCAAAGGAGGGTACTTATTTCTTTGCTAAGCTGTTTCTGGTTTGAAAGAACTTACCATTAATACATATAATTTATGATATATAATATCGTGTATGGAATCTTGAGTTATAATTTAGTCCGGAACCTTAAACTTGAAGAAATCGGTGACTCTTGAGAAAGTTATAAGCAGTTCAAAATCACAGGGTATTTATTGATCAATAATCAGCTTCAGTTGCATTTCGAAGTACATGAAGATATCAATGAATATTCGGATAAAACTGGAGACGATGGATATTATCTTCAAAGTATAAGTATATAAAATAAATAATCTACTTTTGTAAAGTTCCAAGCATGTTTCAAAGTGAAAACACGCAGTTTACTTCTGGGTTGTTAGTCTACTAATTACCGGGGGGGGGGGGCACTTCCATTGACGAGTGGATACCATGCGGGTCTCGAAAAGCACCCTTAACACGCATTTTCCATTTTCTGAAAATGCACCCCTTAACAAGTAATGGCGTGTGAAACCCTAACCTTAACAAGTATTGGAAACAAATACTATTGGCAAGTATTTCCAGAATTGAGCCCCAGAACAAGTACAGCGATGTATTTTCCATATTCTGAAAATGCACCCCTTAACAAGTATTGGAAACAAAACGATACTCTTGGCAAGTATTGAACCCCTAAACAAGTACAGCGTTATTTTATTGTCATGTCACGGGTCCGTCGGTAGTCGGTTTTACCTTAACACACCATTATGTTGGTTTAGTACGGCCCCATCTTCCACACCTCGCGCAAATCGGACTCTAAAAACATAGTGTTGGGGCAAACAGGACATCCTTTATGAAACATTTTGATTTTGTTTTATCATCCCCGCATACCTGACCCTAAACCGGGCCCTAAACACGTATATTTTTTTCGAGCGAAATAGAGACCCTTTTTTCTTCAATATTTTAGTGTTTTTGACACCCTTATCACGTTACGTACGTAACGTGCCCTATCTTGAAAAAGACGTCCTTTTTTTGGTCGCGCATGGTATCCACTCGTCAATGTAAGTGCCCCCCCCCCGGGACTAATTGCTCTCCTATATTAGACTTAAATAGAGCTATGATTAGACCTCCTAGATATGCCGATGTCTATTACATAACACCCCCATGCATGCAGCAGAGTCGGGTTAGCCTTGATTTCTCCATGATTTGTAAATTGTTTGTCGCTTTCACTAAGTGCATATAGGTATCGAGAGTCAGGCACTCATCCTTGGTGCTAAGATTTACTCTTTCAATTTTCATCTCGCCTAGAATCTATATTCGGAATATTTCAATCTTCGTCTCGCCTGAAACAGTATTAAAGTTGATTGGACAACGTGTGTCATCCCATCACCAATAATTGTAAAGTTTGATGTGTTACCATGGAGCTAGCAATAGCTCTATGGTGTTACAATAATTTGCTACATCTGAACATAAATTATAATGAGCCTTATACATCTCTCGTCATCTTTAGAGAGGTAGTGTGGCTGTAGCGAGTTCGACAAACAAAAGACAAGCGTAACAAAGGCCTCTACAGGATTTCGTTGTTTTAGTTTATCAACTCCGTACAATCAATCCAATCGAATCAATCCAATATCCCATTAATTCAATTAAATCCAATTAGTAGTAGTCCTTTTAATCCGTGAAAACTGTGGAGTCAATGATAAAGAAAATGAATCATAAATACCAGAAAAATGAAACATCTTAATACCAATAGAGCAACATAAATTCTTTGGCATACCTGAATAGCCTTGTCTTAACTAAATTCTATATATATATATATATATATTGATTTAATGTTGATATTGATATAATGTAGTACAAAATGTAGCTTCATATAATAAATATCAACTATCAGTCTTATTTTTTTTTACAAAGGGGTGCAGTGAGCCTGCTATAGTTTGTAAATGCACATAATATATTATACATTCTCCCGGTACATACACATTATCATTATTTTGTCACATGAACCAAGAAAAAGATCTCTAAAATTTCACTTGATGCTTAGACCATAATTAGAAATACATAATGTTATAATAAAATAAAGTATTCTCTTTGCTTGCTTTCTTGTATAGAAAAAATGTCTTCTTAGCCAGGATGTTTCTGATTTTAGAAGGGCAATTAAAATCCTGGTACCTCACATTATACAACCCAATGTCTAAAATCACATGCACTGTCATGGTGTTATGAAGGTGAACCATATATAAAGATATAACAAACTAGTAATATATCTCTATGAGGTGAACTCATGGGCTGTATTCTGAAGTCGGGTTTAACTTCGACTCAGGTTTAAAGTTGTGGTTTAAGTATGGATAGCCAATTGTTACATAAATCACTGACAGTAGAGATATCACATTTCAGCCCATTTGGCTCTCAAATCTTTCATAATAATTGTGTAGGAAGTATAAATAGATGATTGTCTTCACCATCAATGAATCAGGAAAGAGCACAGTGAACATAAGAAACATACAACTTAATAAAGATTTTGACACTTTCGTGTTCTGCTTATACGTACCTATCCTGTACATTATTTTAAAAACTGTTTAGAATGTCCAGTTTTAAGGTCGGAATAACACAAAATTTAAGATTGCTAAAAGCGCTCGAATTACCATGATTACTGATTTGTTGAAATAAAAATCGTCACATTTCCGCGGCGGTGCGATTTGATGTTAAGTTTTTTTAAATGACATCATAACTTAGAAAGTATATGGACCCAGTTCATGAAACTTGGAAATAAGGTTAATCAAGTATCACTAAACATCCTGCCTGAGTGTCAAGTCACATGACCAAGGTCAAAGGTCATTTAGGGTCAATGAACTTTTGCCAAGTTGGGGTTATCTGTTGAGTTACCATCATAACTTTGAAAGTTTATGGATCTGATTCATGAATCGTGGACATAAGAGTAATCAAGTATCACTAAACATCCTGTGCGAGTTTCAGGTCACATGACCTTCTTCTTCTTCTTCATCTGTTAATTTCCTCCAGTTTTAGAGAACTGCGGGATCCAGTGGATACGCAGAAAAAGTGGTTTGAATGTAGCAAGGCTCAGGAAGAGGGTGGCATAAAGTGTATCACAGGACTGTCTAGTTGTTGTTCACCAGCAAAGAACGTGAGACATGAAGCTCATGCAAGAAATGAAGTTGGGGAGCTGAAGCAACAGGTATACTAGAAAGTTGCATTAGTGTCCAATCCAAGAAGTACAACATTAGTAATAGCTGCTGAGACTTGTGACACAGGAGTTATGGCAACATCATGTTGGAGATGTGGGGAGGTTGGCGAGGGACCTTTTCCTTTCATCCACATAGAGGGTACATTCTCATATATTGACCTTTGACCAAGGTCAATGGTCATTTAAGGTCAATGAACTTTGGCCAAGTTGGGGATATTTGTTGAAATACCATCATAACTTCGAAAATTTATGAATCTGATTCATAAAAATTGGACATAAGATAAATCAAGTATCACTGAAAATCCTGTGTGAGTTTCAGGTCACATGACCAAGGTCAAAGGTCATTAAAGGGTATTAACTTTGGCCATGTTAGGGGTATTTGTTGAATTACCATCATAACTCTGTACGTGTATTGGTCTAGTTTATAAAACTTGGACATGAAAGTAATCAAGTATCACTGAACATCCTGAGCGAGTTTCAGTTCACATGACCAAGGTCAAAGGTCAATGAACTTTGGCTATGTAGGGGATATTGGTTGAATTACCATCATAACTTCGAAAGCTTATGGATCTGATTCACGAAACTTGGACATAAGAGTAATCAAGTATCACTGAACACCCTGTGCGAATTTTAGGTCACATGACCAACGTCAAAGGTCAGTGAACTTTGGCCATGGGGGGGGGTATCTGTTGAATTACCATCATAACTTTGAAAGTTTATGGATCTGATTAATGAAATTTGGACATAAGTTTAACCTAGTATCACTGAACATCTTGTGCGAGTTTCAGGTCACATGATCTTTCAAAGTTTATAGATGTAGTGTATAAAATGTGGATAAAGGGGTAATCATAGAGCGCTCCATGGGGTAATCAAGTACATGTATCACTGACAAGTTTTAGGTCATATGATCAAGGTCAAATGTCAATGAACGTAGTATTGTATCATTATACATGTATATGAATGATTTTTTTGTGAATAATTATTTTATAGTAGTTTTCAAAGTCAGCACTGCTGCTATATTGAATCGCGTGATGCAGGTGAGACTGCCAGAGGCATTTCACTTGTTTAGGTCTATATATAAATAAAAAAAATTGCTCACGCTTCGCGCTCGCGTTATTTGATCAGGGAGATACATATCCTTGTAATGGCACAGTCTTTAAAATGTCTGTATTAGGTCGGTATACCAGGTAATCGAGTTCGCTTCGTGCGCCCACTAGGTGGCACAAAAAAATTGCTGGTGCCCCCATGCCGTGACCCACGGTATGCCACTGCCTGACGAGAGGGGAAGGGGCACCATTTTCCAAAAGTTCACAGGGGCGCCAAAATTAGGTCGGGCCCTGGGTTGCAAAATCCTGAATACGCGCCTAATGGCGATATAAGATTTTCTTAAATGCAACTTTTTACATAAGATTTAAATTTAAAATGCAAATGTTAAAATTATGTTAATCCGTCCCATTAGGGCACATCCACCCTCCAACCAAAAAAGGTTGATTTTAATAAAACGAGAAAATCAAACCCAACTTACTTGTAACACTGAAAATTCCATCGAAATCGAATGTAGAATAATAAATAATTAACATCACGAAATCGTTGAATTCTAGGAGGTCACAAGGACATGATAGGATAAGTACATCCATGCTTAAGGAAATTATTTATGCTATTGTTGATCCACTAACTTATTTTTTTAATCAATCTATTTCGTCAGGTATTTGTCCGGATTTACCAAAAATTGCAAAAGTTACCCCAATATACATTAATTGCGGTAATACAAAACTTAATTCGATTTTCTTATTACAAAAAAGAGCAGTTCGTATTTGTACAGGATCACAATATCTTGCTAGATCCAGTCCTTTATTTTTTTTAACATTTCAGATATAAATACTGCGAAGCCCCAAACTGGACACTTTTGACAACGAAAAAATAAAAAATTATTACGTACGTACGTAGCATTATTACGTACGTACGCAGTATTATTACGTACGTACGTACGTAATATTATTACAGTATAAACTTACGATGCCTTATTTCACTTGAACATTCAATGTTTAACAAGAAAACTGGAAATAGTATGGAAATACATGCACCTGGAACATTGAATCTTCATTATTGGCAATCCTATCATTTAATTTAAACAGAATAATAACAAGAACAAGAAGATGAAAACTCTAAAAAAAAGAACGTACATTAATTTGTCACTCAATTGGAAGTGCCGGTTTAAATCAGTTTTCCTCCGGGAAGCCTGTCCTCGGGAGAATGGTCATTCATTGGTGAGTTGTCATGGGGGAGTCGCCCTCCAGAGGTATAAAAAAGGTATAAGAGAACCGAAGACGAGCGAGAGCAGTCACAGCTCCTCCCTCCATTCATGATCCCCCCCCCGAAACGCTGCTCAGTAAGTGTTTCACACGCTTCGCGTGCTCACTACCACCCCTTGAATTAAATCCTAGCTTCGCCACTAATTTTAGACTTGTTTAATGGGAAATTTTGGCTGTGTCCCTCCCATTTCAGGCAGAAAACGTATAAGAGCGGATGCAGACAAGGAACGATTCGAAGAAACGTCGGAGCTTTCGCAATTCAACCCCCCCCCCCTCCGTTAACAGGCAGAGAACGTAAGAAGAGCAGGAGCGGGCAAGGAACAATTCGAAGAAAAAGTCAGAGCTTCCGTGCTTCGCGGGGAGGGGGAAACTCCCCTTGAAATATGGATCGCCTTTCGCGCGCTCATTATTTTTGTAAATGTGTTGGTAACCAGCGAACACCAAATTTCCATTTGATTGGACAATAAATTCAATTCAATTAAGTGTTTCCCACACTTCGCATGCTCAACACCGCCTTCTAACTTGCCTAAAATGAAATCCTAGCAAAGCCACTGATTCTGGACTTAGTTACCGGGATTTTTTTTGCTCCCCCCCCCCCCGCAGTGGCGTAGCTAGGAATTTTTTCCTGGGGGGCACTGTGGGGTCCTTGCTTTTTCAGGGGGGGCACCATTTTTCTGGTGTGTGTGTATGTGTTACAAGGGCGGATCCAACTTTCGCCAATAGGGGACGGGGCCCGAAATTATCTTCACCTATTATTTTCCCCTATCAGTCACTTCTTAGTCTTATTCTTATAAAACAACATAAGCATGAAATAATCTCATAAGCCTTATAAAAAGTGCGAGCGCGAATCGCGAGCGATATTTTTTTACTTTCATGTTTTTTTTCCTGAAAATTTAATATCCTGGGCAATGTTTTGTGTGTGATCCTGAACAAGATTCGTATGTAACTAGATGGTTACTGCGAACGCCATGCGCGAGCAGAAATTTTTATTAACTGTTCTAGCATTATCGAAAAAGGACCTGTTAAAGACTGCTTACAGTTACCCACGAAAATGATATATTTCAATAATGCGAGCGCGATGGGATAGGTATGTATAACTAAACAATTGATGCGAGCGCGAAACGCGAGAGGAAGAAAAGACCTAAAAGACCTAAAAGCGGGACACTCTATTCATATTTTGTAAATCATAAATAGGATATAGTTAATTGGGTATTATTAATAATGCGATCGAGAAGCGTGAGCAGACAATTATTGATATTCTGATGTGAAACTGGATAATTTATGTACACTTTAAATAAAGAGCATACAGGCTATCGTGCATGTTTTAGATTTAGACCTAGAATCTTGGCATTCTGAATACATTTTTTATTGGAACATTATGGAATACACGTTGACAATAGGAACTTGGCAAATCAAACAATGTGACCACGCAGCGTGAGCTTAAAAAGCTGATATGCAGACCATAAAACAGACATTTTACAAAGCACTTAAATATGTAAATGTCGATGTTCGAGCTAAAATATGTTTTGTATATTGACTTCAAAACTTGCTCCATAGAAGCCTATTGAGCAAGATATGAATCTCATCGAACAGGCAATTCTGGCGCGAAGCGCAAGCAAATTTTTTTTTATAGTAACATGAAAGTTTTTTTTGCAAGTCTTCCTCTCACATTATTTCATTCCCTCGTCTTCCTTCTCTTATTTTCCACCTTTTTTCTTCTTCTTTTCCATTTTTCTTTTCTTCTTTCTCCCTTTTTTTCCTCTGCCAATTTTTTTTCAGGGGGACACCTGGGGGGGGGGCACACCAAATCTCAGGGGGGGGGGCACGTGCCCCCCCAGGCCCCCCCCATAGCTACGCCACTGTGTCACAGCTACATGAGAGCATCTGAGAGCTAAGAGCATTTCCAAACAGCAGAGGGATGATGAGGATGAAATGAAGGCCATCAGAGCTGCAGCTTCTGTCATAGTAAATGGCATTAAGTGTCTGGCATTACGTATCTCAACTTTCTCCAAAATCTCTCGAGATGCTAATGCCACAGGACACAACTTCATATCTACTCTCTGCCTTAATTACGTCACCCATGATGCTATTTCTACTAGGTATCAGTTTGTACAAGGATCATGTAATTTGTCCAGAACAACTGATTGTTACCATGCACTAATTAGGCATATAATAATGAAATTCAAACGGAGATAACAGCTTTCAAGTACACATCCATTTACCTAACTGACAACACTCCCACAGCAGCACTTCTAGTTCTTGAGAATCAAGCTGTGCAACATATCAGTAATAATACAGTGCGTCCCAGAAAAAAAAACGAAACCGAAACTTTTTTTTCATTCACGCATGAGTAAGCAAAACAATTTGAAGAGGGGATACCAAAAGGAACTTGGCGGGCTGTATCTGGGTTTCAAAAAGAAAACCATATTTTTAATTAGTTCAATATCTGCTTTTTAATTTGATATCTAAATTACAGAAAATGGCCAAGAAATAAAAAAGCTTTGGTTATTTGAAATAAAGCTTGAATTTCAATAATTTCATAAAATGAAGAGGTTTTACAGGCTAGCTTTCCGAGTCACTCGACACTCCGTTTCGTTGACGATCAGCCTTGCATTTTGTTAACCGTGCGATAGTTTCTGTGGGAAACCGGTGAAAACACATTATTTAATGAAATTATGGAAATACAAGAATTGTTTCCAGGGAACAGAACTCTTTTACTTCTTGACCATTTGCTGTGATTAAGGTATCAAATAAAAGAGCAGATATTGAACTTTTTAGGCCTGTGATTTTCTTTTTGAAATTCAGATACCCCCGCCAAATGATTTTTTGGTATCCTTTCCTGAAATTGTGTTTGCTCACTTATGCCTAAATGAGAACTAATCTTAGTAATTTTAAATGAAAGAGAAGATTCTAAGCTTTACAATGGTAGGTCACTTGTCTGTTGTATTTGTGATTAAGTTATGATAAATCATCGAGAAATCTCGGTTTCGTTTTTTCTTTTGTGGGACGCACTGTACTATGTAGGCATATCTGATATCCCTTGACAGAACGCTTTAGGCTTTCATTGAATGGGTCAGATGATCCAGATCAAAGTTCTGAAAATGTCAGAAGGTTTTCAAGAGTTTGATTACTCTTTGCTGAAGTTGAGACACTTAACTTCATTTACTATGATAAAAGCTGTAGCTCTAGTCTTATTTTAATTCTTCATCATTGTCTCTGTTTATATGAAAATGTTCTCGGATGATGCTTTCAATGAGAGTTAGGCCTATCCTTTCCATTTACAGATTAAGTTATAGTTTATAATATTGATTGTAGCATTTGAGGTTAGTGACATATTAGTGACCAATTGATACAGAGAAATTAGTACATTGATTTAGATTTCTAAAATGCATATCGAAATGCTGCTACTTTAGACAACTTCACCATTTCAAATTATATCATACCTGATTTTTTTTTTCACTTTTGGCAATGCATTACACAATATATATTAAAAAGTTCCATTTGATCTCAATTTCACCAAGAACTTGTATTTTGACATCATCATTGGTCAAGGATTCAACTATTACATTTATTACATTTGTGTTCATTTTCCACGCAGGCCAGTCTTTATCCCATCAGAGTCACTATATACCTACCTGATGCCAAAATCAAGTTATCGACCTATTTACTTAAATTCCCTAACGTTATTGACATAGTTGATTGACCTCTAACCCTAAATATATCTTTCATGGCTATTATTTCAGAGCGAAATTATTAAACATCCAAGTTTTCATAACAAATAGCTATCTTTCTTTCTATTATCAACAAATAAAATGTGAATATAATGGATTAATTTCTTTTTTGGGGGAGTCATGCATGGGTATATAAATATTTATTAACTTTTGACCTTTGACTTTGGATATCAAAGGTGAAGGATTATTCTTTATGATTATTTTGCGTCTTTTTATCTTCCTGCAAAAACTGCTTTTTGACACCAAAATCACCAACATGCAGCGTTTTATCTCAGAGATACCATTCTACAATACATAGCCTATGTAAAAATGTCATTGACATTTGACCTTAAACTTTATGGATTAATATACATTCTAGGTGATTAACTATCTTTTTTGACATTCATGTAAGAATCTGTGCATTTTGACACAACGATCACCAACCTGTGCCGTTTCATCTCAGAGATGCAATTACACAGTATGATACATAATTTGAAAAAGGTCATTGACCTTTGAAAGACTTTGACCTTGAATGTTTAATGTGCATTCTGGGTACTTAATTTTATTTTATCTTCCTGTAAGAACCTCTGCATTTTGACACCATGATCACCAACCTATAATATTTCATCTGGGAGATACCATGATACGATATATTTAAAAATGTCATTGACCTTTGACCTTGAAAAAAAACCCACTTTCCCCAACCCGTATTCCTCCTAACTTTTGGGGGTAAATGTTAACACCCATACCTACTCAAATCAGTAAAAAAAAACACATTTCCAATAATTTTATTGCAGATGGTTACTAATTACGGGATACTACTATTTGTTATAATTTAGAAAAAAAATTATCAGGTATAAATATATTTCAAGTAGATTGTTAGAATGTATGTGTGCATATATTATTCATTTGATTATGTTATGCTTGGAAAAATGATTTGACTTGTATATACTTTTGTTATTGGAATGTGGAAAAAAACCAAATCAATCAATCAAATATATGTCATTTTTAAAGTTTAATTTACAGTAGATATTTAACCGTGGTTTTCAACCTCTGGTTATTTTTTGAAGTATTTTTATCGGTTTGCCCCCCAACCGGGATGGCCATGCTCACCCTATTTTTGCCTTGTCCTCGCTATTTCCTTGGTTCACATTCCTCCTTACTCAATTTATTTTGCTTCATCTCTTCTGCTTCAACCACCATCTTGTTTCTTTAATTCTCTTGGATTTTTTTTGTAATATCTCGAGCATTCTCTCTTGCTTCCCCTTCTAAATCTCTTTTTCATTAAAAAGTAGACCACCAATAAAATATAATAAAACAGAAATTTTCAGAAATAGGCACAATTTATATTCTTTTGTTAACGAATACATAAAGCTTGTTCTCATAACAAATATAAGTCACAAATACCTCGATATCTAGCATGAAACGAGATATGTAAGAACATCAAGTAATACTACTACTCTATACAATGCAACTTTGAGTTGAGTGTACAACACAGGCGGTAATAATTATGATGCACTTACATAAGTATTAAAAAATACAGTATATCACTGTTAATAAGCCCACAAAAGGGTATATAGTTTCTATAAAATCATATTAAGCATACTGATGTTTATGTATAGTACATAGAATTTCACCCCCATTCATTTACAATTGACTATTCCAATTTTGCAAATGAACACAATGAATATATAATATAATGTATTTTAATATGAACGTATATGGGTTTTACAATGAAATGAAACACCAGTAATCAAATTTACAATACTGATAAAATATCTTTTTTTAAATGAGTGGGTAGCTGCAAGCTTAAAGAAATTTTGTATCAATTAAAATGACAGCATTTTGTTAAAAGCACATTCCTCTCTCTCTCTCTTAAGTCTACCCTCCATTATCAAACAATTTTCATTTTTGTACATATTACATTTGCTATACCCGATAGCACATATTTTTATTGATTAAACAATATTTTAAAAAAATACACAAAGTTGACCTAAAATATATATATTTTACAAATACTGGTACAAATGTAGGTGTCCAGTATTCTCAATTGTCAATCACTATTTTTTTCTGAAGTATAATAGAAAGAAGTATTGTAACAGTTGCTTTGTGAATGCATGTCCCTTTATTTCACAAGACTTTTTTTTATTTCTTTCATGCAAATTTGACAATTGAGCAACTTGATATCATTTTAGACCATAAGTACGGTATATAAGACTATTATCATTCAGATGTTACAGTTACCGATGCTGTCAAAGGTATTTTTAGAAGAAAAACTCCACGTCATCAAATTTGTAGATTAATCACCATTTGTGCAGATTGTTGAGGAATTGTTATTAAACTGAACAAGTCTAATAGTAAAAGATTCTAGGAACACACTTACACTTAACACAAAAAAATGAAATGTTTACTCAGTGAATAGCAACTACTGGTATATCATAGGATTGGCAAAAACTACCAAAATAATGTGAACCTAAGCAAAGACTGCTAAATTATTTGAAATAAAGAAAAATCGAAGAAACATGAAAATGCATATTCAAACAATAGAAACCTATAAATGGGCTTGAGAATGTTTCAAATATTTGAGTAGTATAAATAAGAACAATACCTCTACATTTACAATAAATAACTAATTTTGAACTCAGGACGATACAAAATATACACATACCGAAAGAAAAATACTGCTAACCCTGATATTAAAGCTAACTTGCCTACATGTCAGTAATTGGCAAAGTCACATAAACTATGAGATTCTTTTCTTTAGAATCATTTTTGTTGTTGTTGAAGACTTAACAAAATGATTTTTTCTTCATCAGAAGAGTACCTATCACAGGTACCAGTAAACTTGACTTATAAGAGTTACATATACTCATCAATGCAGACAACTAATGCCCCCCCCCCAAAAAAAAAGAACCAAAAATTAATGAAATACGATATGCCAATTAATAACAAATTCCTAAGGCTTTGTGTGGGACTCATAGAAATTAAAGAAGAAAAAAATTAACACTAAAATTAATCATCCTCCATATATTGCATTGATTTAAGATACATCGATTCCAGCTGTATGAATGTGTTTATTTCAATCAACTTTGCATTTAAATTAATCATTCCATGCAAGAATTAGCTAAGTTCTGCTAAAGGAGATTTTGATATCAGTGGAGTGTTTCATGAAAGGAGTTGTTAGTTTTTTTAACATGAAATATCCAACAGTTACCATGGAGACTGAGTGCTATAGCACTAGCGCATATAGACTTGGTCAAATTAGCCCATGCGCCCTACACCCTTACACTTAACACAAAAAAATCAAATGTTTACTCAGTGAATAGCAACTACTGGTATATCATAGGATTGGCAAAAACTACCAAAATAATGTGAACCTAAGCAAAGACTGCTAAATTATTTGAAATAAAGAAAAATCGAAGAAACATGAAAATGCATATTCAAACAATAGAAACCTATAAATGGGCTTGAGAATGTTTCAAATATTTGAGTAGTATAAATAAGAACAATACCTCTACATTTACAATAAATAACTAATTTTGAACTCAGGACGATACAAAATATACACATACCGAAAGAAAAATACTGCTAACCCTGATATTAAAGCTAACTTGCCTACATGTCAGTAATTGGCAAAGTCACATAAACTATGAGATTCTTTTCTTTAGAATCATTTTTGTTGTTGTTGAAGACTTAACAAAATGATTTTTTCTTCATCAGAAGAGTACCTATCACAGGTACCAGTAAACTTGACTTATAAGAGTTACGTATACTCATCAATGTAGACAACTAATGCCCCCCCCAAAAAAAAGAACCAAAAATTAATGAAATACGATATGCCAATTAATAACAAATTCCTAAGGCTTTGTGTGGGACTCATAGAAATTAAAGAAGAAAAAAATTAACACTAAAAGTAATCATCCTCCATATATTGCATTGATTTAAGATACATCGATTCCAGCTGTATGAATGTGTTTATTTCAATCAACTTTGCATTTAAATTAATCATTCCATGTAAGAATTAGCTAAGTTCTGCTAAAGGAGATTTTGATATCAGTGGAGTGTTTCATGAAAGGAGTTGTTAGTTTTAACATGAAATATCCAACAGTTACCATGGTAACAGCTCAGCCAATAAAAACCAAGGAATTTGTCTAATGACTTTCCAGGAGAGTGATTTACCAACATTTTTCAATCTCACAAATTTTCAGATTTGACAAATCTAACTGTTGTCATGGTAACTGTGGGATAAAACAAACTTTGTTGAACACCCCCCAAAATGATACACTTTCCTATGTTACTATGTTCTAAAAAAAAAAGAATTTTGAAATTTGAAGCTATATAATAGTTCTATATATTTTTAGGACTATAACCAAAATGCAGCAAGAATAACAATATTTTTGTTTGTAACAGATACTGATAGACATTGAAAAAAAATACTCCACTCATTTATTCTACATGTATAGTATAAAAATATCTTTGGTTCATGCTCAAATTCATATATCAAAATCACTGATACATACATGTATGCAGGATGTATAAACAGTTTTTATCCACTGGGTTTACAAATTTTTGGAGTACTTCTCAGTCTACCTTTGCGCCATTTCTACATTTTAGCTTTCATTTCGCTTTGATTCTACATTATGTTCATTCTTGTCTGATATATAACTAAAAAAAGTTTGAGAATTTCTTTAATCTGGGCCACAGAAACTCTATTACTGTTAACATTTAAATATACAAGTGAGCATTCAAACACCTTTCTACATAGTATCATATGAATAACAAATAGTTCCAGTTTGATCAATTGATTGGAACTGTAAAAATAAAGTTCAGGTACCATTTTGTACCTAATAATCTCAATTCATGATTTGAAATTTGAATACTGAACATTTACTAACATTTTCTTGATTGTTTATTTGCTTGGACTCCAGTAGAAAAAAGAGCAGCCAAACCCTCCATTTGCTTTTTATTGTGTTTTTAATAAAGAATTTACTGCTAAATATCCTATGCTCCTTTATATTTGCACCTTCCCTTTAAAAACAAATACATGAAAGGAGAAGAAGACCCTAGAACAAGCTGCATTCTTCAAAACAGAAAAACAAAGGAAAGATTGACAGAAGTTTTAGAAAAATTTACTAATAATAAAGTCATGAGCATCTGAATGTTGAGAACACTAATGCTATGCACATTATCCCATAGACGATATGATCAAGCTATGCAATGTCAAACATGAAAATCTTCCCCAAATTTCTTCCCATGTATTTCTGTACGTGTATATTTCACTTCAATCCTCATATTTATGACATTCATCGATAGATGTACTTGTGACAATGTCATAGGAAGACATGTAATGCAGGTTTCACAATTGACAAAGCGATTGAGCTATCATCAGAAGAAGCGAGGAGAAATGTTTTAGGGGTACATATAAAAGAGGGGAGAGTCACTAAAGGTCAACTTGGGTCCTGTAACATATCGTCGCTGATATGTCATTCAGGTTCTCAGGCTACTAACAAGTGATCTAAGAAAGATCACATTTCTAAGGCGAATCTAACATCATGTCACATATATTTGACCATGTATAAACTCAGACAAGAGGTGGCGCTATACCTTTTACAGGTCCCATCACTGAGTTAAGGCTGGAGTCAGAAGCCAAACATTTTGAGGCATTGTCACTCTTCAGAGATTTCTTCGCGAGTTGTGATCACAAGGTTAACTTTTTTTTAATCAAAGAGAGAGTTATTCATGTGTGACATCCAACACCTTTACATGTAAGTCACATTGTCAATTTTTTTTTTTTTTAATAATATTTTATTGGAAGGATTTCCAAAGCATTAGTGCCCTCAACATCCAAAAGGTCAAACTTTCAGTACTTTCTTTAAAAACTTTTTCAAAATTTTCTGTAAAAGTATTCTTTGATTGTTCTATTTTCGCCCAAGGTAATCTGTACAAAGGGTTCCATTTCCCTTTATGAGTATACAAGCTCATGTACTGTAGGCTATACAACTACAGTTTCACATACATCGTTTTTCAATACAAACAACATATTAGTATGAAAATCTAAAAGTACAGTTAATTACATGTGTATCTGTGACCATCTTTTTTTCCAATTTTTTTTCCAGGTGAATAAACAAGCAAAAAATGACACAGATTCAAGATATCTTTCCGTAAAGATGTTAAAGAAAATAATTGAAGATTGTATGTTCAAAGTAGGTGATCGCAGAACAGAAATCAATTGTCAAGTTCTCTCTTTGATGATGAAAAGGATGTAATTTACTAACACTTTTCCTGAAAAAAAAAGAGTTTTTCTGAATGCATTTGTGATTTTTATTATGAATGGATCTTCACAATACTATAAAAACAGCTTCAAAAGAATACTGAAAATACTGAAAATTATATTCTAACACCTGTATATTACAATATACAAAAAGTGATGGCTGCATTGTAGGTATCAGTGCACAATGTGACCTTCTAAACCTAGGTTGTTCCCAATAATCTTGGTGGTAAATATACATCTGGGCCTCGTCTTACAATGAGTTACGATTGATTCGATCAACTTCAAGTATATGGAAATCCATCAACGTCATAATTTTTTCTTCAGGAAATTTGCACAATATCCTTTGTACACAAAGCGAAGCACACCAAATTTTCATAAAAACTATGATTGTATACATGAATATACATAATATCTAGAAATTATTCTAAACAAGCTGGTTTTTTGGAAGTTGACGTTGCTGGCTTTCCACGGTTGTGGTTGATTGGATCAATCGTGTAAGACAGGGCCCTGGCATACCTGCAATATGCAACTTAATACATCGGTGGTATTTCCCTCAAAACGTGGATGATACTTTAAAAGCTGATGTACAACCTGTGACTCTCTTGTGCTAATTAGATGATCCCTATGTAGCGGACTTAGCACATAAGAGCATGTTCCAGTCGTGCCCATCTTTACACACAGCCTTATGGAACACCACCTTGAAATTATACACAAATTTGTGTTGACTCGTACATTAAATGCAAAAATTCTAGTTCTCTTCTCACTCTTCTTCTACTAGGTAGAAGCAGCTGTGTACAAGAACATACATGTACATCTACAGCGTAGATCAGCAATTGCAAACGCCTACTGAGTAACCAAAATACTGGATGTGCAACTCGAAATGATTTGTATTACAACTAGAGCTCTGTACGAGGGCATAAACTAATCGCAGCACCAAATCTAGCCATCTTGGCCCGAATCCACAAAGGTAGTTTTCAAAACCATTGGTTGAACCCATGGTTTATGCAGATTTCCTGTTTAAGTTACGCTTCCTTACTTGTCTGTTAGAAAATTCCAATGTTGATGGACGCTTTTGTCTCAGTGGACGAAAATGACGCCTGTTGCCGTGGTTATTCATTCTATTTTATTCATGAGTCCACTCTTCAAACAGTGGACTCATGAATCAAATAGCGTACTTAATCATGCCAACATGTGTCAATTTTGCACACTGTGACAAAAGCGCGCATCATCATTGGACAATTTTTTTAATACACACGGTAAAGAAATGTAATTATACAAGAAATCTGCATAAACCATGAGTTCAACCGATGGTTTTAAACACCACCTTTGTGAATTCGGGCCCTTGAGTTTTATCAATAAAATGCTGAACTCAGGAGAGGAAATAGATGGCACGTTGACAGTAAGGACCTAACCACTTCGGAAAAAGACACCAACTTTCTTTGAGTATAAAAAGGCCACACTACACCTATTGAATATAATATGATACAAGGCCTTCTTGTAGAGTTGCATTGTGACTTTACGTTGCTGTACAACATGCGACAACCGCTTCTTATGTTACTGAGTTGGACACGATAAAGTGGGATGGTGACAAATCATATCATACAAGTATTATGGAAATATAGGCATGCAGTTATCATTAAATATTACGACCTCACCAACAAAACCTGACTCCAAAACTGACTGGTAGCATGTCATTGGAGGTGACACTGGTCGGTCTTGAGTCAGTCTCGCCAGCTTGATTGCGAGAAAGAAGGTGGACATTCGTTAAACTCTGTCATCCTATATGTAGTAACACAGTATCCCATGGCTGCGAATCTCGCCAGTCAACTTCCTGAACTCACATTTCAGGGTACATTCCCCTGGATCGGATCACACAAGAAGTACAGATCTAGCAGGAGAGTTTAGATGAGACCGTTGCAACCACTGACGTCGTACAGTCGTGAAGCTGTACACTCTAAGCTCGTCGACGTCTAGTACATGGCAAATACAACTTGAATTCACACACTAACCCGTTGGTATCTTTGATCATGGCTTCAGGTGTCCTTGAGCAAGGCTTTCTCCTCTTCACAAGCCACTTCCTCTGCAGGCTGCAGAGGAAAGGCCATCACAATCTTCTGTCTCTTTGGCCAGTGTAGATCAGGGTAGGGTAAGAACATCACTGCCGACCTCTCCCGTGGCACGATGATCTCAATGTTCTCGTAGACGCGGAAGTCCCGTAACCTGAAGATCAGTCCAAGGGCTGTGAAGACAAGGATCTCTGGAACCTCAAAGGTGACTTCCTTGACCCAGGTGAACTCGGAGAGGAACGTTGCCATGGTGGTGACAATGGCAAAAACCATGGTGTAAATGGCACAGACCAGCCGTAGCCTGAGGTAGATGTCCCGTTTCTTGATGAGTTGTTCCTTGAAGCCCAGTCCGTCCCTGAAGGTGATTTCCTTCTGTGTCATGATGGCTTGGGTGATCACGATCTGTCTGTTGATCAGCTCGATGTTATAAGAGCACCATTTGAGAGCACGATAGATGACAAAGACAATGCTGCACACAGCAAATGCCTGAAAATTCAAAACATAAAGAAAGTGATAAAGTAGAAGTTCATCCTGATGAGTTAATTGTTGTACCATTTACAAAAGTAAATGGCATGGTGGTATCCTTAAAAAGCTCAAGTAGACATATTTAATAACGTATTAACATTCCCTTGGTCTGTAAAGCACGGATTCCTACATGACCCGATAATTTCAAAATCATTAAAAGTTCGACAAAACAGTAGGTGGGATTGTGTATATTATTTCAAATCCTGCATGAGAACTTACTCACAACCTTCTATAAATATTATGTAGATTATGATACAGATTCAAATAAGTGATATAAAGTAAAACAAGAAAAGCCATCATGTGACCAGGGCCGTCTTACAAAGAGTTTTGATCGATTTAATCAATCATAACTCTATGGAAATCCATCGGTGTCATAACTTTTTCTACAAGAAATGTGCACAATGTCCCTTGTAAACAAAGAGAAGCACAGCAAATTTTAAAGAAAACATTGAATGCATGGAAATACATCATAGTTAGAAAATATTTTGAACAAACATGCATAATAGATGTTCGCTTTGCTGGCCATCCATAGTTGTGATTGCAACACTTTGTAAGACGGGGCCCAGAGCTGCAAGGATCACATTTGTTATGTTCTAAGTTTTGACGTCATGTCAGGTAATACACCTGCATTATATTCACTGACTGCAAATCACCTGCATAATCAGGTAGATTGCATGATTTACGCACTAGCTGTCTGTTCTATTCAGATCTGGAACAAATGTTGCAAGATTATCCTAAAGCTAATGCATGATGGGAAATCTAAATAGATTAGATAAAATAACAGGTGCTGCCTGGTCTATCTGTTTAATTTCATTTCATCCTTCCTCAAACCTCCTTTTTACCCTCAGCAATGTGCACTTCAGGCAAAATACATGTTTACTTGGCAAAAATGTAACACCTTGGGGGAAATTAAATGTTACATTCAAACTCTAGGAAGGCAACATCTGGGGACTATTTCATGAAAGTTGTCAGCACTGACAAGTTTTCTTTCTCTGACTGTTACCATAGTAACAGTCAGAGGCAAGTGCTTCTCAGCAAATCAAAACCAAGGATTTCACTGAAATAGTCAGAACTGACAATTTTCATGAAATGCATAATATCGATTATCTAAATACTTACCATAAAATAGCTATGAACCCAGACCACACAGATCACAGACCCAAGGAAGGCAAGAAATAATACTGAAAATAAATATAAACAAAAGAAGGATATGAATCATCAAGCATACAGAGTATCATAGCATCACACAGTTTCATAGCAAATGTACCAGTAGAGGGTGCTTCTCAAAGACTTTGGTGGCACTGCAAGAAACTTACGATCAATTGCAAGTCATATTTGGGTCCTAAATCAAATTAAAAGTCTTGAAATTATGTGAAAATCTGTACTTGATTGAAGATCTGCATCTCGCAACAATATGAATTAATCTGTTCTTATTATGATTGATATATCACTTGTAAATATGCATCAGAAATGTGCAATTGATTGCAAATATTTTCTTGCAACACTCCCTAAGTATGACTTAATGTCATGCTCAAGCGCAAACATGAACATGCTATCTCAATGAGGAAAACGCAGCAGCACACCCCCCCCCCCCCCCGAGCATTGTCTGGCCAATGAGGTAGTCCTTTGTATACCACAATTTAAGGATTACAATGTTACAAATCTTGTGTAGTACATCCACTGATAGTCGAGAAAGAAGTTTAGGAGAGAGTGGTCATATAAAGCAATTTGGAAGCATGCAAATCATAACAAATCTGCCTGCTTGATTATTATTTTTTTGAGATAAGCGTTTTTTTTCTCAAATTTAATTTTTCCTGCTTTAATAAATGCAATATGGCTACAGGTTAGTATACACTAGAAGTCAATCAATAGGCCTACATTCAAAGCATAGTATTCTTTTCTCATGGTATAATTATGAAGGTTAATATACCTATTACGATTATTCAGTTTGATTAATTGTGATGAGAGCTGAGAGCAAAACTGATGAATTATGTGACATTGAACTACAGGTCTCTTGTATACAAATAATGCATGCAGCCGAGTGCCTTAGTGGAAATGCAGAGCACGCGAGGTTTCTTTAGATAGGTGCCGCATTAGGCACGAGCCGCTTGCGGTGAGTGCCCAGTGTGCACCATCTGAAGAAACCAAGCTTTCTCTGCATTTACTTTTACGCACTACAGAGCAAGTGCATTATTTGTTTTATAAAATAGCAACACAGAAACAAATTCTTAAAAAGTTACAAGACAGTTTTGTTTGACTTCTCCCGCAATGCTTTCCTTGAGCATGCAATGTCAATTTTCGTTGCACACCATTTGCACTGCCGTGCAGTGCACAAAAAAAGTTGGATGTCATGTCACGTAAATTGGCCAATCGCGATGCTTGAAGTAATACACCTATTTCATAATAATGATTAAGAATTATGAGTATCACTTGCCAATTGAACAGAAACCTATCTAACATAATCCTGTCTCAAGTAAAACAAAATTACATCAATTTAAAATTTAATGGACCACTAAAAGCTTGAATTCAAGATGACAAAATTCTATGTCTATCACAAGGAGAGAACATGTAAGTAACCGAAATCTGCCACAAATGTGAGCCTTTGTAGAGCTACAATTTTACATGATTTGGAAAACAAGATTTTGTTTGCTCTTTTTTATTTCACGAACATTCTTTATTCCTTCAGCTTTCAATAACTACACATTCTTTCACTGGATTTCATCTTTAAAACTGCATTCGACACACTTTCAGCCTCAAATTCGAATGCATGATTTTTGTTCTGGGTAAGTTTCCTGTGTGAACTTCCTTTGTTTATATCTTGGAATATACACCAAGTAACTCATAACCAACTGATTGGCTCGTTGCCATGGCATTATCAGAAACTATTATCCAAACTTTGTAAAAAAAAAAAAAACACTTGCATATGTTGTCGTTTAAGGGCATATGAATATGTAGAATCTGTTTTGGAGAAAACTCTGAGAAGTATGACAGTGCCTCAAATTGGTGAAGGAATTGAAATAACCTTCAAAGAAGGCTTCCTGCCGAATATTTGAACATGCCAACAAAATTCCACCTCTAATCTATGTGATTTCATTACATTTTATATATTATGTGCCAAGATTGTGAGTTGCAATCTAAAAAAAGCATATATCGAGCAGAATAAAAACCCAACAAAATTACAACCCAGAAATAGGATTCTAATATTACTGTTTACTTAATACAATATGCCACGTACATGCTGCTCCTAATGCAATTATTCCAAATGCAGATTTTTCCATATGAGAAATAAGACCCCCTTTTCTATATCATGAAGGCCCAAGAACAGACAATGAATAAAGAATAGAAGTTGTATGCAAAGGTCACGAGTAGGCCCACCAGGACTGTCTTTCACATTATGATGTGACACTTCATTTTTTTCTGATAACGATCAGTTAAAGAGGATTACAAACAGATGGAAATCTTTCCTTCCTTCTCTTGAATTTAAACATATGGAAATGCTTCCATTTTCCTTCTAAATGTCTGCAGAAGGAAATTTTCCCCATTTCCCTTTGAACTTCTAAACTTTGCATAGGATGTGCACTCATGATATCCGTATTCCATTGCTATAAAATTTAAAAGTCAAAGGATCCCCATTCTGAAATAAAAGGAGTGAAACTTGGATATTTGGAATAGGAAAACGGTGTTCATCATATCCTGTGATGCCACTTTCCTTTTTGGTAAACTTTCAAAGATAAAAAAATGCAGTAAGTACTGCAATTTTTTAAGCTGTCAATACCAAATTAAATTTGGATAAATTTTCATGAACACTGATTAGATGCTGGGGGTATGCTAGGCATTCTCGATTGCGCTTAATTGATCCAACACCAACACCAAACTTGTAATCGTCCAATTTGTAATTAGCTCCAGATCAACTGTTGCAAATGACCTTTCCTTTTGTTTTCGATTGGATAGGAACCCAATAAATTGTTTCATTAATTTTTCCTTTAAAGAAGGATGTTATGAACACTGTAGTTAGCTAGCTTTCATATCAATCGATAATTGACTCTACTGAAGGAACCACCTTATACATCAGGTGATATGACTTGTGGGTTATGTTAATTCACAATTTATTGGGAAAGCTTATATTACAGCCCACTCTAAACTATTGGCTACCACTTTACCCGTTGCCACCTGGGATAAGAAGCAAATTTTAAAATTACATATGTGATTAATCATGCTCATCTCAGTGATTTCAAAGCAATATTCTGGTTTACGGCCAATGACCTCTATTGACTCATGCCCAAATTGTATGGATTATTGGTTTTATTGTTCTCACCTGGTAGGAGCGCATGTCGAATGTTCCTGATCCTCGGCCTAACGACACACCAGCCTTCTGATGCCAGCATCATAACCATGAATAGCATCGCTTGTTCTGCACTCCTCAGGACATAGGATGTGATCTCTAGCCAACGACACTCAAGACCTATCCAGAGGGTTACAACATCAAAGTTGACTTACATGTATTATACAGTGCAAACATGGCTTTGGGTAGAGATTTTTCAGGGGTGTGCTGGGGCCCGTTGCAGAAAGAGTTGCAATCAAACGCAACTAAAAAAATCAAGCGCAACTTGATTTTCAACCAATCAACAGCGCGCACTTTTGACTTGCAATTGATTTTTTTATTTGCGTTTAAACGCAACTCCTTCTGCAACGGGCCCCAGAACCCCCTGGAAAGTAGGTTGTATGCTATAATGTACAGATTTGCCCAAATCATGCACCTTCAATTGGGAGTGAAAACCTTTTATGGACTAAGTTGGACACTTTAAGCAGGTTTGAATGTACAGATGCCATAACTGGTTTATTATGCAATGGAAAGCAACTCATACTGCTGTCTTTAATTCAGCATCAAATAGTCCTGACCAGGGACCCGTTGCAGAAAGAGTTGCAATCATCAGCAACTCTAAAATCATTCGCAACTTGATTTTCAACCTGTCAACAGCGCACATTTGGGACTTGCGACTGATTTTTTTGCTTGCGTTTAAACGCAACTCTTTCTGCAACGGGCCCCAGAACAATATAGACCCAGCATCAAAACTGTGTTATTATATTTAAAATAGCCTGTACTATTTTTATGAGGGCATGGTAAACGCTGGCGAAAATGTGTGAAATATTTGATGTTTGATGGGATCGCTTGTACACAGTGCAGGCCACAATTCAAACGAAATTCCATGTGGCAACCTTTGACCACAGAGTCTGCACTAGTCCAGAACCCAGCACATTAACTTTCACACAGTAAAAAAAATTGTAAGTTGAATGATGATTCCAGTGAAAAATAAAGCTAAGGACGAATATTTAGCACATGTGAAACCAAACTAGAACATGATTAGAATCCTAGACGCTAATCACAGTCACGATTACAATAGCAATCATCATTACAAAGATGATTCAAGATTCACATGTGAAAAGGCCCTAATTCTACTGAAGATAGCAGCATTCAAATTGTTCAGTTGTTTGTGGATTCATTGGTGGATAACTAATTTGCTTATTATAGTCTGCACCCACAAATTCATGAAAAGAAATCTGAATTCCTCAAAAGTGTACTTCACCCAATGTTTTATGCCACCTGGGGGGGTTTTCACAAAGATTTACATGTAAGTACGACTTATATGTAGAGTCACACTTAAATACTGAATTGTATATGGTATGAAAGCCTTGACCACATTGGTCAGATCATGTAATGAGGACGCACACTACTGCGTATCTATTAATGAGATCGCATGTTGCATATCATGTACACGTTGGCATTTAAGTGCGACTTAAGTCGTACTTAAATCTTTGTGAAACACCCCCCTGGTGATGGATTACCATTAGAGATGTATGTTAATATATTGATTGTTTAACAGTCTGTCCCCTTTTTGGCTGGCAATTTGTGAAGCATATCTATAAGCATGTGTACAAAAAAAATCTTATCTTATGGACATGATTGTTTATCATTAAATGTCATCTTATTTCTTGCATATAGTTTTAAGAAAGGGCACTTCTCAATGTTTAGTTTCACTTAACGGTCACACCGTCACAATAATATCACACTGCTATTGAGTATTGACCCATTGTGCCCTTATGTTCATATTATCTGTCACTGCAACCGAACGACTTCTGAATGATCTAATTCCATAAGAGAATACAAGGGCCAGCTGCATGTAAGAACCACAACAGATTTGTGAAGAAACCTCTACCATATGGCACAACATGTAGTAACCTTTACAGTACATGTTATGTTTGGACCCAATAGTTATGCAATAAACATATGTTTAATAAAATCTCTATGATCAATGAGATTTTGGTCAAAATATGTATGTGCCTATTAAGGATAACCTAAATCACTGTACTTAAACAACAATAAAATACCGCTTCAATTTCAATCAATTATACTGTGTGAAACTGTATTAAACAAATATTTTAGCACTCTAAATGTTTTTGTGGTTCTATACTGATTCAGCATCAAGAGTTAATTTTTACTTATTTGATTTTGTTTCATATGCAGCATTGGCAATATGATCAAGTGGAATTAATCTTTGACTCGCAAAATTAGCGAAAATAAAACCATCACAACATTTTCAGTTCATACAGTAATTCACTACAGCTGTGCACCAATTGAATATGAATATTGAATTTGAGCAGAGTAAACAACCTTCATTCTTTTAATATGATAAGTATTAATAAAAATTCATATAAAATCGGGTCTGAACATGTTTTAGGGCTAGTTTCGTTTTGACGTTGCAGGAACGCCCTAAGCACCATACTTTAACGCATTGTATGCACGCAGAAACGCCCTTAGTTGCATGCATAAAGGCACTGCATAGGGGAGTTTCTGCAGTGGCGAGGTGTGCAGAAGTCGCGAGATGTGCAGAAGTGTGGTGCTAAGGGCGTTCCTACACCGATACGACGGTATGTAAACTTTCTGATTTGCATAGTTACCAATGCCAAATATTCCAAAGCATTATACGACTGGTAATTTGACAATTCAAATGTAGGTAAAAAATCAGAGGTCAATTTTCTATTTTTCTATATCTCGTCAGGTTTTCTAAAACTTTCTGGAGAAATTCATATTCAGCTAAACTATTGAGCTATGAAAACATGAATAGGTACCTTGGAATTGTCATAGAATCTCTAAAGGTCAAATTTACCACCATTTCATAATTCAATACAATGGCCAAATAATACCATTTCACCAATCTGTTCAGCCACTTCTAGGATTGCCACAATTTGGCTCAGGAAGGATAATATCCTGAATTTTTAGGTTAATTACATTTGAAGGAAGAATAAAGGTGAAGTCATTGTTATGATACATGTACATTGGAGGTGTTTTGACCCTAGGGTTTTTTTTATTTTTATTTTTAAGACTGTTATTATTTGCATAACCTTGGTTCATACTTGGCACAAGTAGTATACAAATAACATCTGTAAAAGATTAGAATTAGGTCTTCATACAAAGGTTACGATATTGTTTATACATGATGTATTACTATTTTCTAGCTCATGAATGTAGGTCTTCCAACAACAAAAATTTCATCATCAGCCACAGAGATGGCCCTTGTAATTCAAGAGCACATTTATTATCATTAAATGTGTTGGTATAATTGAGGCAATAAAAATTTGAGATTTTTCAGATTACATTTATTGTTTTAAAGAATCTTTAATTGAAGATTAAAGAAAATAATAATATATATTACTTTCTAGGGGTGAATTCACATTACAAAAAAAGCAAACTTCATTAAAGGAAAAGTCCACCCCAATAAAAAGTTGATTTGAATAAAAAGAGAAAAATCCAACAAGCATAACACTGAAAATTTCATCAAAATCGGATGTAAAACAAGAAAGTTATGACATTTTAAAGTTAAGCTTAATTTCACAAAACAGTTATATGCACATCCTGGTGGGTATGCAAATGATGAGACTGATGACGTCATCCACTCAACATTTCTTTTGTATTTTATTATATGAAATAGGGTATATTCTATTTTCTCTTCATTGTCACTTTATAATTCCTCCCTGAACATGTAGAATGAGCATTGTTTAATACTATATGATTCAGTCAAGTTGGTTCTTATTATCATATCTATAAAACATGAAATATTGTATAATTCAAACAATAAACAAAAGAAATAGTGAGTAAGGGACATCATCGACCATCTCATTTGAGTTGTGCATATCACTGTTTTGTGAAAAAAGGCAAAACTTTAAAATGTCATAACTCTTATTTTACATCCGATTTTGATGAAATTTTCAGTGTTTTGCTTATTTGATTTTTCTCTATTTATCCAAATCAACATTTTTCTGAGGTGGACTTGACCTTTAAAAGAAAGATAGCAGATATAGATAAAATAAAGTGAATAAAAATTGTGCACATGTTATTAGTCTGAGTAGAAAGTAATGAAAATTGATTTGAGTCATAAATTTCATAATTTTGCTTGGTGATCAGAATAATTACATAATCTTGTTAAGTTTGAAATAGTCCAAACATCCTCGAGTTATTATATATCAGGCATGTTACAACTGTTCCAGAGGTCCTTCATCCGTCCAATTCTTAAATGCCTCTAACTTATGTGTGTTATGTACCTACTTGTTATTATTATTTTTATTGTTTTTATTATTATTATTATTACTATTATTATCATTATTTTCATTATTATTACCATTATCATTATTATTATCATTATAATACACTTTATAACCTAACAATAAATACCTGTTGCATTGATGAATTCCCATCTAATGATCAGAATCACAATGATCACAAACTTGAGAGCTGGAGCTACAAACAACAACTTGTGGAGAGCATTGGAGTACTGGAAAAGGAAAGGAAGAAGAAAAATGTGCTCATCTGTTAGCAGAAATGAATGAAAGAACCACTTTAGTTGGATCCTGGCAAGTGAATTCTAGTCTACAGGTACATACCTTTCATTTTTGCATTTCGCACAGTGCATAATGCAGAGTCTGAGGAAGTGAGACTAGATGAACTATGTACTGTGGCTGTTTGGAGTCTAGTCTTCACTCTAGACATAGGGGGTGTTGCAAGAAAATATCAGCGATAAATTGCAAATATTCTGTTGCAATTTTACAACTTTAATATAGATCAACATTAGCTGTAGCAAATCAGACTAAACTTCTTGTTTCAAGGAGCAAATTAGCAATCAATCACTAATTTGAAATTAACTGCAAGAGATACGACTGATTTAGGGACCCAAAATTGACTTGCAATCGACCGTAAGTTTCTTGCAACACCCCATTATAGTTCACTAAATTGTCAAACTTGAGTCTGTATTTGCAGACTACAGTATTTAGCCAAGTGCAAACGATCTTGGGTAAAAAACATTTAGAAATCCAAGCTAGTCAATATGGTTTTTCCCCACTGTTAATATACCAAACAATTCCCATTACATTGTGGCATAAAATTACTCGAAAATTTTCAAAGTAAAGATCTGTGAATTGATTTTAGAAATCCACTTAATTTGCAGAAATATAAATATCTTCAATATAGTTATTTCTGTTCTCATATTTCATTTCTTTATTTCAGCTTATTTCTTTGTTTATCAGTCTTTCTTTTACTTTTATTCATTCATTTGTATATCATTTTGTAAATACAATGAACACTTATATATTTCTTCATTTATTTATTACATTCATTCACTTTATCCATTTATTTACCTATCCATCAATTCATCATTTATTCCTCCATTTTATTCATCATTCATCGATTCCAATCTATTTTGTTCTCATTACTTTCATTTCATGGGAATAACTCACCCAGTAATACTTGATCCAGTTGACAATCCATATAAAGAGTAACGTTCCCCAGACAACAATGAGTACTTTATGAATCAGTAGCAGCGGTTCTTCACCCTGGCTGAGGTGGCTATGCCCATTGTTATTCATCAGGGTCAGGTTAGCCTACATGTATGGATAAAACAGAACATTATTTTTATCAGGACAGCTGATATCAACACATATGATTATTCAATGGAGAGAACAGGAAGGAGGACTTGTCAACTATCACATGGTGCTTCCTATGAACTGGAAATGTGGAGTAAAACAAAACTGACAGATAAAAGGAGAAGGTGGAGGAGCAGAAGAGGGGGAAGAATACGTTGGAGGAATTAGTAATGTGAAGAAGTTATTGGTAATTAATTGTTAAAGCAATAGACCTTTATATTCATATGACGTCATAATCTCACAGCGCCCTCACGCAAAGGATATAGGAATATGTGTAAGTGGAGTTGTCAGAGATGTGCCAGCGGCAGATCACCAACACGAGGCAACGGCTTCCCCCTCCTTGGATGGTGACGCAATGATATCAATGCATAATGTCACAAAAATATAAATGCAATAGTTCATGCAGGTTTCATGAAATGGAGCCATGATCTTTCTAGACCAGCAATAGTCCATATTCCCCTCTTTTCTTGCAACCTTTGGCCTCACCCTATATACCGGTACTTCTACATGTAATTACCAAGGTTCTTATTCAGGTTTTCCACTTAAACTCATTCATGCCATCAAACAGAGGAACACACATGTAGCAAACAATTCTCCATCAAAGGGGGAATCCATCCTTGGTAATAAAAATTGTTTGTGTGAAAGGACAAAGAAGGGCATAGAATGATGAAAGTTTGAAAGGAAAGAAAACTATAGTGCGTGAATACTTGGTTATCTAAGACTGGCGAGTAGATGACGATTTTGCTAATTTTGGGGTTTGATATAATTATAATCCATATATTGAAGGGAAGTTTTAAGAGATGGGGCTCAAAACCATCATAATTACATGAATCAGAAATATTCTTCTAAAGTTATTTGAATTACAGCTACATGTAATTGGTGGTGTGAATAAAATAAGGAGCAAGCTGGATTGCAAAAGGATATCCACATGCAGAAGAAGTAATGATTTTTCTATTTTTTTTCATCTCAATAGATCAGTGTCTTTGTACATTCAAATCATTTCATGATAACTCTAGATAAATGCATTCAATTCAACAATGCTTTGATGTGTTTTAATCTGTCCTATTTGATTTAGGGAGAAAAAAAACAACAGCTAGAATCTTTCTAAGCCAGCATGATTTTTTGTGGCATACAATGTCATGACTGTATGGTTATGAGTAGGAAACTTGGTATGCTACAAAGGAATACTAGTGTCTGACGCTCAAAAAGAAGGCGGGGAATATTTTTGCTTTACAAATTTGAGCAGCATTTTTGATGATAAAAGAAAAGCTCTTGAAAGTAGTAATGTACAGTCCTATGTAAAGATATGCTATACAAAAGACTTTATGCATAGCAGTCTTTCAAAAATGTGGAGCAAATTGCGATGCGATACCAGGAAAATTATTCCCTGGAAAGGTTTCAACATGCTTGTTTATGAATTCCATCTCAATCAAGTCAATTTACCCAGCATGGTTCCTGGTGTTGTTGGGTGCGTGTTCCGTTGTACGCTCCTTGCCACGGGCACTGGAGTAACATGAACTTATAGTACTCCGGCTCTCGAAAAAGGGCGTTCAGCCTCCAGGAGTGACAGGGGTTCCCTGTCTTGGCTTGGCGGCGATCAGTGCACAGAACTTGGAGACTCTTGCAGAATCTGGTCGGCTTCTGGGAGGACAATCCATTGTACTGCAGTGACTCGCAGACGGAGTTCAGACGACTTGTTCTTGGCTCAAGTACCTTAAAACATGAAGAGAAAAGAAACTTGATTAGGGACGATCATTGGCATATACAGACGGGGGGGGGGGGGGCCCTCCCATTGAAAAAGACACAAATTGAAAGAGGAAGAGGTGAAATATGATGTTATTTTATGAAGAGTATTTCAAAAAGACATTTATAACATAAGTATATCATTGTATTAAAAAGTTAACAAATTTTGCTTGCTTGCATATTTTTAGAAATTTTGTTCCAATATACCATGCCTAGCCCCCTAAAAACTTTAAATTTTTTTTGGCTCAATGCCCTACTAAGGATGATTTAGCCATTATCATTTAACCAACAGAAGATTAAGTTCCTTACATAATGAACAATATACATGTGATTTAGGGGTTTCACTTTGTTGTATAATAGATTAGACATTTTTCGCTATTGGGATCTCTAATCTATTGGACCCAATAGGAGTTTCAATTCATCCAGTTTTCAGACTTTCAAATTGCTTGGACAGTACATTGACCCATTTACTGACATGTGGTCATTTTATTTTTGCGATAAATCCTGAATGTAATGACTTTTAATAGAAAATTGCATTAAGAGTTCATTTACATGTAAAGATTACATTGTAACTGAGCCTAATAATAATTTTCACATACAAGTAGGACTATGCAACCAAACATACATAACCCCCCCCCAAAAAAAGAAGACAACTTTACTAACTTAAAAAAAGTAATAAACAAACAAATGAATAAATAAGTACAAAAAAAAATAAAAGATTAAGTAAATAAATAAATGAATTTAAAAATAAATAACAAAAAAATAAATCGGGAAGATGTTACAGAAAGAGTTGTGTTTAAACAAAAATAAAAAAATCTTGAGTGCAAATCCTTAATATGATGAGCATTAATTATTTGATTGCAACTCTTTTTAGCAAAAGTCCCCAAGGGGATGTTCCATAAAGCTTTCGCATGTTACGAGCTACTTTAGAAGGACTGCATGGTGATCCTTTCTTGTGGTACTTTTTTTGTGCACGAACTATTCATTGGTGTTGATTTAGCTCCTAAGAAACAATCACCAATTATTCGTACAGTTGCAAATTACTTACGAACAGCTTTTTGAAACATTCACCATGTTTGTCACCTTACCTCTCTTAATTCTTGTGATGTGCAGGTTAGAAGCCATAGATCAGGCCTTGGACCAGTAATCTATAACAAGAATGAGCAAAAGATGTTTATATACTGATTAAACTTTAATATTTTAAACACTACATGAAAGTGCAAACATATACCATTTTCTTGAAATTGATGTTACAAGTGTACATTGATCTGTACAGCTCTGCCTATGGCCTTGGTAAAAATAACTGTATTTACTCAGCATAATAAGCCAGTTCGTAGTTCCTTTCTGCACATGATAAAAAGTTTCTACGCATGATCAGAGGAGGGTCATTTGTACTAAAGTGACATGGTGGTTTGAAATCTAATGAGATGAGCACCAACTTTGATGTCTTGATTATTTATATATTCTTTTGAAAAGCGGTTTTCATTCACATCCACAAAAAACAACAATGCGTCCACGAACGACTGGTATTTCACAGTTTGCCAAGTACATTGTGCAACTTGCTATGATACATGTATGCATTCAAAGTAGGAATGCAACAAATACATGTACCTTCATTAAGTGTTCATTGGTGTGCTATTCTAGTCACCTGGTCTATTCAATTTCTTCATCCTGCTACGCAGGGCAAGCTTACGTAATATCATGCTTTGAAATCTGCCTATCATAATGAAAGAAATAAAAGGTCATTTGACCAAAATTATCCATAAAGTAACTACGAACTGGTCTATTTTGAGCATCTCTAGTACCCATGTTTCTGCATGTTTCAATGACATTGTCACCTTAATAAACTTTCAAATGATCATAACTTTCTTAATAGTAGTTTAATTTTCTCAAACTCTAATTAATTTGTTTATTTGACAGGGTAACTTATTCCATGGGTTCGATTCTCTTTTAAAGCTACTGAAATCATTCAATTTGACCATGTAGTAGGTCCATGATTTGACTGACTGATCTACATGTAGGAAACTTAATCAAGGCAGAAAACATTAATGAAGGCTTGATGAAAATACTAAAAGAATATGACACCTTTTATTTTGTTTTTTTATTTTGCAACATCACAGACAAGCAGCTCCCCCATACTTCATGTGGTAGATTCCAACGATTTCAATTTCTTGAAAAAAATGAAGGTAAATTTATTTGTGCAGGGGATATTATGCATTATCACACACACCACTTTACATGTCTACCCCATACATGTAAGAAAACACTTTTATTCATCATGTTCCATTTCAAATTAGAATTTAGGGAATTTATAACTATGGGGACTTGGAGAGCTACTCACATATGACGTCACAAATTAAAGCTTTTGAAAATTTTCTGCTAGATTCTGATCAATACAAAAATTGATCTTATTTTTTCAGTTTTGATTACACCCACTTTATTATCAGGGTGAAATTCCCCTTTAATAAGGGCCCAGGTGTCAGAGCTTGTACATGTATAGTGTGCAATTTATTCTAATAACTTGTATGTACAAATTGTACGGATGGTTGATGAAAATTAAGGCCTGTTGCAGGAAGAGTTGGGAGGGGGTAGCTGTCTGTTAATTAGGATGTAGGTCATCAGAACTATGTCACAGAAGAACTCTAGTAATGAAATCAAGTCAATATCAGCAACAAGTGCACTCTATAATGACTCCTGACCAGTCATCAATACATGTAAGTGGGCATTTGGAAAAAAAAATGTACTGAGCAGAAAATTGGGTAATTAAGGATCTCTCCTGAATGATTGCTCGGTCAATCTACATGTAGTTTGTTTTGTTAATTGTTATGGTCAATTTATTGTTTTTCTATGCAATCTACACTGTAGTACATACATGTACATGTACATGTAAAATTATAAAATCTTCAACTTAAAGGTCAAGTCCACCTCAGAAAAATGTTGATTTGAATCAATAGAGAAAAATCAGACAAGCACAATGCTGAAAATTTCATCAAAATCAGATGTAAAATAAGAAAGTTATATTTCAAAGTTTTGCTTATTTTTAACAAAATAGTTTATATATGAACGAGCCAGTTACATCTAAATGAGAGAGTCGATGATGTCACTCACTCACTATTTCTTTTGTTTTTTATTGTTTGAATTATACAATATTTCAATTTTTTACGAATTTGATGATTAGGACCTCTTTGCCTGAAGCACAAAATGTTGAAATAATGGAATTCCACATGTTCAGGGAGGAATGAAACTTCATTTCATATGACAATGACATGAAAATAAAAATATTTCATATTTCTTATAATCAAATACAAAAGAAATAGTGAGCGATGTCATCAGTTCCCTCATTTGCATACCGACCGAGATGTGCATATATCTAACTATTTTGTGAAATGAAGCAAAACTTTAAAATGTCATAACTTTCTTATTTTAGATCCGATTTTGATGAAATTTTCAGTGCTATGCTTGTCAAATTTTTCTCTTTTTATTCGAATCAAGTTTTTGTTGGGGTGGACTTGTCCTTTAATAAATTCTGTACCAATTACATGTGTGCACTGTAAGCGACATCTATGTAGTGTGAACATTCCCAATTATACATGTACTGTACATGTATTTCTCATATAGACACTTATAAGATGCTGTTCCCTGGTATCTGAAGCAGAAGAGAGTACGCAGGTGCGCAAAATGAGCAAGTAGCCGAGTACCTTTATTTCGCAAAGAGGTCACTTTTTTACGTCACATACATAGGTCATGTAAATCTGTGTCAAATTAAAGAGTTGGCACACACATTCTGAGCGATACCAGGGGCAGCGCTAGAGGCAAATGATAGTTCAAGAAGTGAATAAGAAAAAAGGAGGAGAAAAAAAAAACTTTGAAGAGAGGTGTAGATTGTGTATGTAATTCAACCCCTATTATTTAACTTACAGATGTAACTCTAAAAGAAAAGGTACTGGTAATGTATTCAGGTTCTTGTGCTCCCCCACCCCAATCAAAATACACTGGTACTGCCCTTGACTAATATCATATATATAATGCAAGAATCTACTTGGAAAATGAACTTCATTTCTTGTTTTTGTGTTTAAATGACATTTTACACCCCCTTGTAATCGCAGCTCTTGAAAGTTTCAGAACTGTTGCCATTGAACTTTTCAAGATTAATTGATATAATCAAAATGTTCTTGAAATTTATAAGGTTTGCTTTCAATTTAAAGAGAAATTCCAGTAGTTGCAGTAAACGCTGATTTCATGAGAAAATCTGTAAAACCAGGCTTAATTGTCAGAATATCATCGAGGATCTAGATCTGGTACAGTTACATAAACTGAACTTTGTGAAATCTTGAAATCTACGCTGAAAAACGTTCATACTGAAGATCACCAACAAAGATAGGCACACGTGGGAGTGTTTTATTATTGCTGGAATAAAGACCCGACAGAAGTGACCGAATCCGCGCTTATTTTGCTTATTTCTCAGCAATTACATAACTTCTCCCAGAATCCTATGGCACATATTTTTTATTCATACAAACAGACACTTGGGTGGTCATTATATTATATTCTGTAAAAAGTCATTTTGAGATCGTTACCAAAACTGGATTTATCTTTAAACCAATTTGTTTACAAACAAAATGCAATCCAAGAAAACCTAGAATATTGTGATTTCTTCCTAGATCCCTGAATAACAAACACCCACTTTATCCTTGGTAATGTCAAACTGTACAGGGGCATGCTTAACCCTAAAAGAGCCAGGATATTTGGACCCATCTTACAGCCGAGGGGGGGGGGGGCAAATTTTGCCCACCCCCCTGAGATCTTGGCTTTCGATCGCCAGGAAAATTTGCATAATGGTAGTGTGCGATGTAATCTACAAGACTGTATGGTTATTTTTTTTTTCATTACCGTAATGAATCAATTATTCTAATTTATTCATGAAACAAAACATTTGCTCTAATCAACTATCATACCGCATCAAAAGTGCTAACTTTTTATTCAGACTCTTAGTAGGATCCCGATCAAATGTGCTACAAAAAATTGGTATTGGAAATTTATTCTTATGTATTTCTTTGTTTTTTTTCGACTTTTTGTTTTTCATTGTTTTGTTTTATTTAGAAATTGTTGCAGACTTAATTCTGATCATAAACAAGACAAAATCAATTAAGTTAAACAGTAAAAGTAACAATAATGATTATGAATTTTGGCTAAATACACAATTTGAATTGGATTTGTACATGAATTCATGTTTTTGAGAATTTGGGTCTGACATGCACTAATAATGTTACATAATTTCGCTACCGCGTACCCGGGCATCGCAAATTTGGTCTCAAAGTTGTGCAAGGTCTGAAATTAAAAAGCGAGCAGCGCAGTTGAAATATTTCATGTGGCGGATTTATTGTAAAAAATGTAGAAGGGGGGCATATTCCACCCCCCCTTACCCAACTTTTTAGGGTTAAGTCTCTCTCCAATTAGGCCTTTGACTACACATGCTTGTTATGTGACATTACAGCATTTAATTTTCTTTACAACATATCTGAAGGGAGTTGTCAACATGGCGATCTAGCCAAATGTGCATTCCCCAATTTCAAGTAAATGACAAAAGCATTTTTTAAAGTAATTTTTAACATGAGGTGCTTGATGCACATTGGGCCTATTGTAAAAATTATCAGAACAGGTTTAAGACTAAAAATACTTTGACAAATGTTCCTACCCAAACCAGACCCTTTGCATTTCAAGTTTAAGTTCTCACTTCATAAAACCAAGACTTGCATCCCTAGATATAATTCTCCCAAATTTAAGAATAATAAGTTGAAACTAGAATTTAATTCGTCATGCGGACGAATTAGGTGGTCTGTCATGATTTGTCATTCCGTGTCGGCTGATGTATGAAATAAATCATATAGATATCATTGATAATCTTGATCGTAGACATCCTAAGAATAAGTTTTGACCATTGCTAAATGTGATTATTGATGTGATGATGACAATCGTCAAACATACAGCTTCAATCAGATACATACAAGATAGATGATTATATATGATGGGGGGACCTAAATCTACGCAGTTTGTTTTCAAACGATAAAAACTATGCCAATTTCAATATTTGAACAAAATATTTTTCACTAATTTGTGGTAAATATTCTAAAGATCATAACCATAGTCCATAGAAGAAAATATCACAGAACTCACTAATACGAAAACCCCGCTGTGTTTTCCGAACACCTCCTGATTTTGCCGCCCGATGTAGAAGGGGTCCTAAAGCTACGCACTCGATTGATCATGCAACAAAACAGTATTTCCCGTGCCTCAATTTTTAAATTATGTTCACATTATTATAGGATATATGAAATTAAAGTGAATATAACTGCGAAATTCCAAACAGCCATTGGTTTTCTCTGCATTTAGAGATTTATTGCAGCCTCTGTTACAAAAAATGAATAGGAATTGTTCGTCACTCTGCAGTCACAGTTTCACACACACAGAGTGCGCATTTGCCATTGAACTGCATGCGCGATGAGTGGTGCGTAGCTTTAGGACCCGCGTAGCTTTAGGACCCCATACCATATAGATGGATGGAGTGGTGGATGGAGCGATGGATGGATCAAGTGATCGATTGAGAGATAAATGATAGGTGGTTATATTAATAAAACATAGATAGACAGACAGACATATAGATAGATAAATAGATAGATAGATAGAGACAAATAGATTGATATAGATAGATAGCCAGACAGACATACATATGGAAAGATAGATAGAGACAGGCAGATAGATTGATGGATATATAGAACGATAGATAGATATACATATCTAAACAGATAAATATGTTATATTAGACAGAGAGATAGACAGATACATATACAGAGTAGGTAGATAGACAGACATATATTCATGCAGATCAATATGATCTTCATGATGACGACGGAATATTCATTATGGATGGAATACTTGTGAAAGACGGGAGATGATAAAGCACTGTTAAAAGGGTCTCTTTCATGTATGACAATACATGTGATATGAAACAAAGTAATTATAATCTGTTTTATCTTGCGAAATTTTAAATTTTATACCATTAAATTATCACGAAGGATCATGGACGAGGTGGTAAAAAGAAAAAAAATGAAAAAAAAATCTTGTTTACCACAGGACTCGAACCTGCGCCCCTGTGAAAGCGATTCAAATGCGTTATCCATTGAGCCACGATATTCCCCATAGTCTAGAGAATACACGTAAGCAATTTTGAGAATTCCAATTTTGCAAGCGAAATACGAGCATGATCCCAGCATCTGATCAAAAATGAAGAGCACATTTTCGAAAGCTTAGAATCTCGGCTACAACATACTAAAAGCTCAGGGAAAACTGACAAGAAACAATGGAGATATGGCTCACGAAATAGAGGAATGTCGAATCTAGTTTTGAGAAAAAGTCATGTCCCATACAGATTACACGCAAAACACATGTGATATGAAAAAAATCAATTATAATCTGTTTTATCTTGCTAAATTTAAACATTTATACCTTTTAAATATCATAAAGGATCATGTAAGAAGTGGCAAAAAGAAAAAAAAAACTGAAAAAAAAATCATCTTGTTCACCCCAGGACTCGAACCCGCGCCCTTTAGAAAGCAGTCAAAGCCACGATATTCCCCATAGAGAATACACGTAAGCAATTTTGAGAATTACAAGTCCAATTTTGCAAGTGAAATACGAGCATGATCCCGGCATCTGATCAAAAATGAAGAGCACATTTTCGAAAGCTTAGAATCTCGGCTACAACATACTAAAAGCTCAGGGAAAACTGACAAGAAACAATGGAGATATGGCTCACGAAATAGAGGAATGTCGAATCTAGTTTTGAGAAAAAGTCATGTCCCATACAGATTACACGCAAAACACATGTGATATGAAAAAAATCAATTATAATCTGTTTTATCTTGCTAAATTTAAACATTTATACCTTTTAAATATCATAAAGGATCATGTAAGAAGTGGCAAAAAGAAAAAAAAAACTGAAAAAAAAATCATCTTGTTCACCCCAGGACTCGAACCCGCGCCCTTTAGAAAGCAGTCAAAGCCACGATATTCCCCATAGAGAATACACGTAAGCAATTTTGAGAATTACAAGTCCAATTTTGCAAGTGAAATACGGGCATGATCCCGGCATCTGATCAAAAAATGAAGGGCACACCTGCGAAAGCTTAGAATCTCAGCTACAACATACTAAAAGCCTAAAGAAAACTGACAAGAAAAAATGGAGATATGGCTCACGAAATAGAGGAATGTCGAATCTAGTTTTGAGAAAAAGTCATGTCCCATAGAGATTACACGCAAAACACATGTGATATGAAAAAAGCAATTATAATCTGTTTTATCTTGCTAAATTTTAACTTTTATACCTTTTAAATATCATAAAGGATCATGTAAGATGTTGCAAAAAGAAAAAAAAAACTGAAAAAAAAAATCATCTTGTTCACCCCAGGACTCGAACCCGCGCCCTTTAGAAAGCAGTCAAAGCCACGATATTCCCCATAGAGAATACACGTAAGCAATTTTGAGAATTCCAATTTTGCAAGCGAAATACGAGCATGATCCCGGCATCTGATCAAAAATGAAGAGCACATTTTCGAAAGCTTAGAATCTCGGCTACAACATACTAAAAGCTCAGGGAAAACTGACAAGAAACAATGGAGATATGGCTCACGAAATAGAGGAATGTCGAATCTAGTTTTGAGAAAAAGTCATGTCCCATAGAGATTACACGCAAAACACATGTGATATGAAAAAAGCAATTATAATCTGTTTTATCTTGCTAAATTTAAACTTTTATACCTTTTAATTATCATAAAGGATCATGTAAGAAGTGGCAAAAAGAAAAAAAAAGTGAAAAAAAAAATTCATCTTGTTCACCCCAGGACTCGAACCCGCGCCCTTTAGAAAGCAGTCAAAGCCACGATATTCCCCATAGAGAATACACGTAAGCAATTTTGAGAATTACAAGTCCAATTTTGCAAGTGAAATACGGGCATGATCCCGGCATCTGATCAAAAAATAAAGGGCACACTCGCGAAAGCTTAGAATCTCAGCTACAACATACTAAAAGCTTAAAGAAAACTGACAAGAAAAAATGGAGATATGGCTCACGAAATAGAGGAATGTCGAATCTGGTTTTGAGAAAAAGTCATGTCCCATAGAGATTACACGCAAAATGAGGAAAAATGACATGCCTCTTTTCATCGCTGTTTTACGCAATGATGCGTTTCTCAAAACGAATAATCATGTTCACTGAGGAGAAAGAGTACATTCTAAACTACAACATATCGAAATCTGGGCGAAAAACGATCTATATTCGAGAAGTTACAACCAAATTTGCATAAATTTGATGACGTCATTTTTGAAAAAATGAAATTTTTAGTTTAGGCGCCATTTTGATGACGTCACAATATAATTTAGGGACATTGATGACATGAAATCAAATCTACAACTCATACTCTATCGATATATGAAAAAAAAATTGGGGGTCAACGGATTATTTAAAGAGCTACAGTGAATTTTCAATAGGCATGTTTTTGCCCATATATGGCCTATAGTGAGAGCTCGCGCGCACACGTGCTGCAAACTTTAACGGGTGTTAATTTCGTTATTAATGGTCGTAGAAGGTTGATCAAGGTATCAAATTGTTCAGAATTTTATTATCAATGAAATGATGTAAAAAAAACGGTGATTTTGTGTTGCGTTTAGGCGTTACGCGCGGAAACGCGCACGCATGCGTGCGCGCGCGCAAATTTTTGAAATGCTTAGAATGACCTAAAACGTACTCTTGTTTGGTCAAAAAGTGATTTTGAGCATTTTTAAATTTTGACGCGCGCGTACGTGCGCGTCGTGACCTCCAGGTGACCTTTGATGACATGACCTAATGAACTTTGACCTGAAGTTGATGTGATGTAAATTTGATTGATTTTTGATAATTGATAATGGAGATGTGATTGATAATGTGATTTTACAAAATGGCGCCTAGATGACGTCATCATGACGTGATGACCTTGAAAAGCTTATTTTGACGTGTCCATGACAGATCCTATAGATGACATGAAATTCAATGAAATTGATCAAGTCTATTTTGAGATAACTTGGCGACAAGAAAATCCGTAAAAATAAAGAAAGAAATAAAGAAAGTAAGAAAGAAATAAAAAGAAAATTCTGACGAAATTAAAAGGTGATCTGTCATAAATGACAGACCACCTAATAAAAACAAAATCATCAAATAACATTACAAGTTAATAAAGTCAAATTAACCTTGAATGTGAAAGAGGTCCATGAACCTCAAGAAAGGAAATGTTTGTATGGAATTTTGTATATTCAAATCAATTGCTTAGAGCTTCTTTAAGGACTTATCAATTTAAATTTACTATTATTGATGTTTGAGAAGATAAAAGTATCAAAATATCTGATAAGATCACAAATAACAGGAAGCGTGCCGAGAGACATTTCCTTTGATCTGATCCCTGGATCCTTTGGAAAGCCTCTGAGGAAGATGAAGAGTTTGTCAGAACAGCACTCCAGTTCAGGGTGGATAACATGGATTAACGCTGATATAGGGAAAAAAGGAACACAAATGTAGCTTGGTACATGTAGCTCCATTGCAATCATTTAAAATATTTTTAATACAAATTTCTCATCATGGAGCTATTAATAGCTCTATGATAATATGAAAGGGACGACAACAACATATATAGAAATATCCCCTCCTCTTTAGTTTGAGGTAAAGTTTACTTTGTACCATAATTTTCATGTTTTTGTTACTTGAAAGATTTGGTCTGAACTGACCGATTTTTCATCTGATTCCTAAAAAATGGTGTCATATTGTTCAGGGCAACAAGCCACTTCAATTAAAATTGGTTTGGAAATATCTATTTACATATAGGTGTGTTCTTTTATTTTTTGTTAGAAATTCTGAGAGAAAAAATCTGATTTCTTTGCCCCCCCCCCATTTATTAAATCCTGTATTCGCCAACACATAGGTTTCCCAAGCCACATACACATTCCTTTCTTGGTCAAATTCATTCCATATTTATGCATTTCCAAATGTCAATCACCCTACACCCCAGGCCTTAAGATTAAGATCAATGCATGTCAATAAAAGATTATTCAAATTACATTGATGGAACACGGGAGGCCAACATACAAGAATAAATCTGTTATGGTGTGGTGTGTTTAATGCAGCGGGAAATATTTGCAATTTCTTAAAAATACATGTACATGTACCTTCACATGTGTTCACATGATTCATAAACTTAGTGCCTGACACTGCAATCCCACTAAATAGAACTTTTTTTCCATTTTGGTACAAAAGTATTTCTCAAACATGGAATGAGCTGAAAATTTACATGTACAATGTACATGCACCAGCTGTCTTGCAAGCAACAACTGAAGAGTGTTCAAAAGCATTTTTCTCCTTTTCACATGTACATGTAGATGAAACCATTACCAGGAGAAGTTTTTAATATTCTTTATGTTAATTCAAACTTTTCAAAAAAGAATCCATGTACATTGAAAAAAAAATATCGAGATTAATCCAGTGACCAATCCCGATGACTGCGTCTCCATCACAAATACATGAATGTAATCTCAAGATCGGGATAATTTGGTGGATTAGAAATAGGGCGATTATTTGAACTCGGGCTGGTGCAGACGGACCTTGTGTTTGTCTTGAGTTGTGGTAGCAAAATGAACACAAATATGTTTTCTATACCGCCAAATGACCAGATTCAACATCACACGTTTTTCAGTGGGTACTTTTGGTCTGGACATGCATGGGGAGCAGTTACTTGTGCAACACCAATGGGCCGATCACCAAGTTGAACAATCAAGACACAACTGGACATCCGACTTTCTGATCAGCCCAACAATTGCGCAATGATTTTCCATGACACAAGAAAAGATGGCAGTGACTGTATTACTGTACCATCAGCAAAGTATTCTTGCGGTTCCCAGAAATAAATTTGGTCTACCATTTCTTGAAGAAATTTCAATAATTAATCACTTTGCCAAAAATTCAGAATTCTAATTTACCACCTGCTGGTGGCAGATGGTATCCCTCATCTTGTTTACCTGAGTTATTTCTTGCTCTGTAGTGTAAACAAGTGCCAAACACTTTGGAAAGAAATCTTGCACTAGCGATTTATTTTTATTCTCCATTATTATGCTTCTCCAGACAACTCATGAAAACCAATGTTAATTGTCATACACAGAATGAAATTAAAATGAGTAGGCAATGAGCATATACTGCTATCTCCTAAACTTAAATCTTAATGAGATTGTGATGTAATAATACTTAATAATAGACTATTAACTTAGTTACCTTGAGCCGAGGCATTTCTATTTGTTCTAGCCTAGATCTACATGTAGATCTACATCATCTATTCTAGGCTACATATAACACGAACTAGAAGTAAACAAACATACGGACAGTAGTTCTCAAACAAAAAATCTCTTTTATTTCAATATTTCTTATTTTTCAAAACATACTTGAATCACAGGCTCTTTATGTTAGTTTGTTACCTGTAAAAATAAAAAAAAATTGCACACTGACCTCGTATAATGGGCAAGTTGCATGAAACTCCAGTGTTCCTGTGTTATCGAAGCCAAAACCGTCGGTGCGAAGTCGAAGTGCCTCGACACTGGCTTCTTCAGAACCGTAAACGAGTGTGACATTATGGTAGAAAATCCTCCCTTCTGATCGCAAGATATTCACCGAGAAGGCAAAAATCAGACCATAACACAGTAATAGACTGTTCATGATTCTCCTTACCTCAGTGTCATTCTCTGAACTAAAGTGAAATCGTGTCTGAAACGGTTTAATACTCGCCGTCAAAATCAAGAGTTAAGGATCAGCTGTTAACATTCTAAACGATCAAAGCATCAATCGACCTTTCCGCTAATCATATTCGCTTTCTATGTAAATGAGTCTTTAACTTGGGTCATTCTATTATTGAATAGGGGTATTGATCGGTTGTGAAATCGTATTGATATTAACACGGGAAAATTAGCCAGAGTGAAATATATATGAGTAATATATTTATTACAATTTTACATCAGTATTTTCATTCATGCATTTAACATAGGATAAAAAGGTGAAGTTTTATTATCTAATTTATTTATTCCCCCCTTAAGTCTAATTGATTTCGTTTCAGCTCAGCTTGACACAACAACAATCGACCTTTGGACTCAGTCCCCAGGGCAAGGGCCTTGGGTACAGGATTGACTGACTGTGATGGGAATTTGTGTGATCTATTTCTAGAACCATTGAATTGCAATTTATAGTTTTATGAATTAATTAAACCGTGTGCATCATAAATGAAGTACAGGCCTCTATATACTTTCATCGATACATGATGATTAAATATGAAAAAGACAATTTTATTCTTACAGTAATATATATAGTTCACCCAATTAGTTTGAAAGGGATTTAACCCTTGAGTCAGAGAGATAAAATTGTAGACACACATTCTATCTTCAGACGCCATGATGATACTGTAAATATACATAAAACGCGAGATAATTAGAGCGGGAATAAGGGGCGAGCTGCGATCAAATTTGCCTCCTTTTCCACTCTCCACTTTTCCTTATGTGTCAACGCAATTTGTTTACCAAAAGAGGTCGCGCATGCGTGTAAGTTGTTTGTCGTAAGCACTATTCTAATATATTAAGACCCTGTTAGATATATCTTTGTTGATTGTCACTGACAATATCAAAGTATACTAAATATACCATCCTAAACCTGTTTTCTCATGAGAAAATAAGGAATACTATATCTAAATAAAAATTATGGAGAAATTGACGTGGATGTGATGGCTGAAAGCTTTTAAATGAATTAGACATATCTGATAATAAAGTCAAAAGGACTGATTGCGCCCTGGTTGTTATTGTACGCCTGCACACGCTAGCATAGCATGCAGTCCTATTGTTGTAGGGAGCTGCACGCCCCTGATGAATGGTGTGGGAGCAGACAAGCTTTTCCAAAGAGGTTTCAGGTATTACACCACACAAGTTTTGGATTAGTAATCCCGGATTAAATGGGTGACATAACTATCCGGGTACGGGGGGGGGGGGAGGGGCACATTGCTTCTTCCACCCACTAGGGTATACGAAGATGTTTTGTCTCCCCCCCCCCGTATTATCGTACATAGTTTGCAGAAACAATTTTCCAATTAATTTTATATGAAAGGAAAGAATTTATGAATGCTCTGTATGTTGATCACACCGCAGTTTTACTCCATGCTGAAAACAATATGATTTGAACAAATCAAGGAAATTCAGATAAACAAAACACTTAAAATTAAAATCAGCCGACAAGGAATAACAAAGGTATTGAATCATTCTCCCGATGAAACATATTAGCAGGCATGTCTTCATGAATATTCAATGAGAAAACTGATGATATCATATTCCCACTTGTTCTTTTGTATTTCATTATATGAAATTAGGTTTATTCAGATTTGTTCCTTCAAGAACCATGACTTGGGATAACAACTGATTAAGTGCAATAAGTAGTACTACATTGCTGCAGCGTATCCTAAAAGAAATTAAAGGTGAATGAAATCATTGGAACAAGATAGCTTGTGTGAAAGCAGAAAAATCAAAGAAACAGATCAACAAAAGTTTGAGAAAAATCAGACAAATAATGAGAAAGTTATGAGCAATTGAATATTGCAATCAATAGAGATAGCAAATTGGCAATAGGACAAAGATGTGTGATGTCACTTGTGAACGACTCTCCCCATTACTTTAGTATATATTTCACTTGAATTGCCTCTTTTATCACATCTATCCATAGATCATGTGTTCTTTCTACATGAGGGCATGTAATACATATTTTTTAAGAATACATCATGGATAAAGAGTTTGTATCATAAGAAAAAGCAAAAAGTGACATTTTGAGGGTATTTCATAGTCCACCAAAGGGAAAGTTGTTCATCAGTGACATCAGACATCCTTGACGCATTGCCAATGGGAGGATCTCCATAGCATTAGTGATTGCAATATTAAAATGCTCATAACTTTTTCATTATTTGTCCGATTTCTCTCAAACTTTCTTTATTCTTATTCTTTGATTTTTTTGTTTCTACACAAGCCTATTTGTTCCAAAGGTTTCATTCCCCTTTAAGACATAATTCACACAAAAAAATATGATATCATAGCATAAGACAAAGGGAAGTATAGAGATGTAAAATCATCCGGGGGGCACTTACATTGGCGAGTGGATACCATGCGCGACCAAAAAAACACGTAAAAAGGATGTCTTTTTCACGATAGGGCACGTTACGTCCGTAACGTGATAAGGGTGTCAAAAACACAAAAATAATGAAAAAAGGGTATCTATTTCGCTAGGAAAATTACGTATTTAGGGTCGAATATGCGGGGATGATAAAATAAAATTAAAATGTTTTATAAAGGATGTCCTTTTTGCCCCAAAACTTCGTGTTTAGAGTCTGATTTGAGCGAGGTGTATATAGAAGGTGGGGTCGTACTAAACCAAATAAGGTAAAGCCGACGACCGAAGTACCCGTAACAATAAAACATTCCTGTACTTGTTTAGGGGTTCATTTCAGGGAATATTTGCCAAGAGTATCGTTTTGTTTCCAATACTTGTTAAGGGTAGGGTTTCACACGCCAATACTTGTTAAGGGGTGTATTTTCAGAAAATGGAAATTACGTGTTTAGGGTGCTTTTCGAGACCCCATGGTCGCGCATGGTATCCACTCGTGAATGGAAGTGGCCCCCCGGGAACATCATCAACCAATATGAACATTCATGACGAACTGTTTTCAAAACAGTATTGCTAATCTTTAAAACTTCGCTATTTGCTATTTTCAGTATTTTGCTTTATTCTTATTTAGAAGTTAAGCTAGGAGCATCCCCTTAATGGCCTTTATCAATTTAATTTGTATTACATAATAGAAGGGCCCCTAGAAATAGATTGCCTAGCTCTAGGCCAGGGGGAATAGCCCTTCAAGGTCAAGTCCATCCCATTTTGATTTGAATAAATTGAGAAAAATCAAACAAATGTAATGCAGAAAGTTTCATCATAATCAGATGTAAAATGAGATTAAGATAGTTATGAAATTCTAAAATTTCGCTTTTTTTCAAAACAGTCAGGGATATGCAAATGAGAGAGTCGATGATGTCCCTCACTCACAATTTCTTTTGTTTTGTGTTGTTTGGATTAAAAAATATTTCATTTTTTACAGATTTGACAATGACCAATCGACGTAACCACAAAATGTTCTAACAACGGTAATCCAACGTTTTTCTGGGAGGAATACAACTTTGGGAAGAAAATTGAAATATTTTATATTTCTTATAAAGAAATACACAAGAAATAGTGAGCGGATTATGTCATCAGTCCCCTCATTTGCATATACAGACCAGGATGTATTATTTGTGAAATTGGGCGAAAATTTAAAATGCAATATATTTCACATCCGATTTTGATTCTGATTTATAATTTGTTTGTTTTACATATTATTATCCTTTGATGTATATACGACTTTTGAGATAATATTGATTAAATCTGAATTTGTGGGATTATTTTAAGAGGAAGAATAAACATCACTTAAAACAATTTTTAAACATTTTTCTTTCGTCTCCACAGTCTTTTGGAAGTTCATATTAAGAAGCTGTCTTTGAATCCACCATCAGAAATCAGTAATGGACAAATATGAGTACTAATATATACATACATTTTCCTAATACTTTTTAGCCTTTATTCAGAAAATATCACATTTTCATTCATACAAGGGTGATAAATAAAATATAGTGAAGTACATACATAACCAAAAAATATTGTACATTATGATAAATATTTTTTAACATAAATTATCACAACCATAATACAAACAGAGAACACTTGTAATAATGCGGTATTGTATTATGACGAAAAAAAATCCAAACATAAAGATAAAATTGGTATACTCTAATAATTTAATAGGGCCTTAATTGGGACTAGAGTACCTATATGTAGGTACTCTACTTGGGACAATCCACTTGCGCCATCAACGTTAACTGTTAGAACATCGTTCATTTTATATTGTTAACACTCACTGGGGAGCGTTTCACATTTTTGTTTGACAACTATATTTTTATTTTAATTGGCTAAGTTATTAGTAGTTCCTCAGTGACTGTCGGATTGAAGCACGAAGCTCGTGCTTCGTGCTCAAATCATGCCCCCATTTGCCTCATGTTTTGCGTTATCAAAAGAACTTACTTGAGGTGGCACTGTTAAAGGATTCATAATTCTATTACCCTCCCCTCATCTAGGAGAAGAAAAAAAAACGGATGAGGAGGAGAAGGAAATGGAGGACGAGGAGGAGAAGGAGGTCCCGCAAAGCAAACGCATAATTATCCACGATTTTATGGTGGAGGAGTGATTTGCCCAATAAATCGTGGGCCCGCGGCAGGAAATGTTTCCCTCTATAGATCAAGTGAAGTCTATCTGAGCAAAAAAAAATGTTGATTTGAATAAATAAAGAAAAATATTTTTGGCATAACATTAAAAATTTTATCGAAATCGAATGTAAAATAAGAAAATTATGACATTTTAAAATTTCTCTTATTTTTCACAAAACATTGATAATATTATTTTGCAGAATGCAGTGACATGCAAATGAGACAGACGATGATGTCTCTCATTCACCATTTGTTTTTGTTATTGTTTAAATTATTCATTTAATTTTTTTTTACAGATTTGACAATAAGGACCAACTTGACTGAACCATATACATAATGCTAATTCCACATGTTCATGGAAGAATTACAATGAGGAAAAAAAATAGAAAATTAATATTTCATATAATGAAATACAAAAGAAATAGTGAGTAGATGACGTCATCAGTCTCCCCATATTGCATACCGACCAGGATGTGCATAATATGACTGTGTATGAAATTGAGCAAAAATTTAAAATGTAATAACTTTCTTATTTTACATCCGATTTCGATGAAATTTTCAGTGTTATGCTCGTTGGATTTTTTTCTTTTTATTAAAATAACTTTTTGTTCGGATGGACTTGTCCTTTAAAAACTGCTCACATCGTTATTTGTATTCTTTATGTACATGTACATTGTTTATAATATGGATTATTTTGTATATTGTATATGTAAAAAAATCATATTGTATATTATTTAGAACGCAGTAATAAAATTAAAAACAAACAAATCAAAGTAAACAAATGTTTCATGTATAACTTCCGTGTTATCACTTTGAAAGGGAGTAAGGACAGTTGACTTTTGATACGTCGGTCTAATTGGATATCAGAATGTATACTTTTATAGTTGCTGGTTCTAACCGAGGAGGGGAAAAGAGGAATAGAGAAAAAAAATGGCAAAAAAATTAAAGGTGCATTTTGTCATTTTCCTGCGCGAAGCGCTGAAGTATTTTTTTCCAAATGAGAGAGAGAGGGGGAGAGAGGAGAGGAAAGAGAGGGGGAAATGCAGACAGACAGAACTTGTCTATTGTAGCTTATTACTCTTTTGAGAAAAAAATATTTCAAGAGAGAAACACCCTTTGCTTTTCCTTTTCTCCTGTTCACCTTTTTTTTGGGGGTGGGGGAGGGGGTATTTACTCCGAAAACTTTTATTCTAAATTGACATCAAGTTTGCACGCCAAAATAATGAAACACCTACAAACACAATCCTTTGGGTGTAATTGCACCTTAATTGAAAAAAAGGCCACAAAAAATGTACATTTTTGCCATCTTTTGCACACTGAAAATGTACAACTCTGCTCCTGATGAAGCTAACTGCACCTTAAAAGTGCATAAATCAGTGGTTATTGCACCGTATGGCTCATATTTGAGCCCCTATATTTTTTAGTGGGTTACAAGGGTGAGGGGGGCAAAAGAGGGGTACTGATTGCGAAGATAAATTTAATAGTTATATACAATAGGGGCTCTGTCAAAGTGATATTGAGATTGAATGAGCTTCGAAGTAAAGTTTATATAAGAAACGAGGTCGAAAAGCAACCAATTCAATGATGCTAAATTGAATCAAGTAGACTGTTATCAACCATGAAATAAAGATCATGTAGGGGCTAGGGGGGGGGGGGGCGCTTGCCCCTCAAAATTTTCACGACCAAGAAAAAAAAACAAAAGGAAAGAGATAAGGGTGAAATATGATGTCATTTTCTGAATATTATATGCCAAAACCTATCATAACATTGGATTTTCGTAACACGAATTAAAGGATGATATTTTTGCTGGCTTGCTTTTGCAATTATATCTAGTCCCCTATTTTTTTTTTACTCATTACGCCAATGATAACGTAAATACAGCAAAGAAATTTTTTATGATAACGAGTGTAACTTGAAGAAATTATTGTGCCGTGAAAATGTCTAAGCCTAGCAATTAATTGAGAAAAAATATCTTTTCATATTCGGCGACAGGGGGGGGGTTGCCCCTTATGACTTTTATAGTAGTGTAGCAAAAGAAAAGAAACAAAAGTCACCTTTGGCATTTAGGTCGTTCCCTATCAACTTTAGAATACTGGAGCAAGATGTCATAAAGAATGTTACAATCGATTTCCTGTTCAGGGAGGACTTCATTTGGAAGAACCTATTGTATTGACCCCAAATTGATTTTTATAAAGTTGTACAACAAAAGGCTTCGACGATTGAAAACGCACTCACTCGATGAGGTACGTTTCTACGGTGAACCTTCCCATCATCCCCTCATCTACTTCCGTGTGTGATGAGTGATATTTCACTGGCGACAACTCTGCGACGAAACACAGAAAAATCCGAATGGAAAATCTAAAAATGACTGGAAATTCTACGTGATAAGATTGTAGTTTGAGAAAAACATTAATATTGAGAAGTTCCTGGGCACATTAGCCATCATGTCGAGCGCTGGAAGCCAAGGACAGAAGGCAGAATACTTGGTCGGAGGGGGCAAATACAAGCTCGTTCGGAAAATTGGAAGTGGATCATTCGGCGATATTTATTTAGGAATCAACGTTGGCAATGGCGAAGTAGGTTTTACAATGTTGCACGCAAAGTCAGAAACTTAATTTGTCATTTTATTGATGTGATGAAAATGATCAGGGTGAATTGTTGATTAATTCTTGGTTTTATTGTGTTGTTAAAATTGTTGGCCCTGAAATTGAATCTCAGTGTCAATAATTCAATCAAAGGCAAAGCTACATTGAAATTCATTCATTGCAAGTGCAACAGCCAACATTCAGAATGAACAGCACTCAGCAGTGAATAGACTGGTGACAAATTCCTAACGGTCGTTACTTTAGACAGCTGGCAGCCGTCTGTTTCGATTCGAGGAGTTTTTAAACATTTTAAATTTTTTTAAATTTATCACTATCGTGCAGCAACCATTGCAAAATCTCCCCGACGGGGCTCATTGTTGATTTTTGTTATTAAAATATATACGGTAAAAAGAATTGTATTAATGTATACCCGGTTGTTGTGTGACCAGATGGGTTGTTTGTCCGGACGACCAATTTTAGAAAGCCATTTGGAAAAAATTACAAGCAAAGTTTCATCAATTTTTAGTACAAAATATTAGGAAATATTATAAAGATCAAAATAGAAGATGATTACAAGTAATTTTTAGTGTAATCCACAGACAAAAAAAAGGCTTCAAAAAGATAAGTGTCCGAACACCTGACCCCCCATCCTACCAAAATAAAGATTATTTATTATTCTGTTTTGGCCTGAAATGCACCAAAACGGGAAAAAACAGTGACTTGCTTCGGCTGTCGCGCAACTTCACTGGAGAGCGAAGTTGGCTCAGTCGGTAAACCGCCCATCGAACCAAAGATCGTGGGTTTGAGTCCACCCCGGGCGTGTAAATGAAGCCATTTCGAGGTCAATAAACAGTATGCCCACCACTTTTTCAAATATTGCGATCGGGAATGCCTGTAATTCGGGTCCGATTTCAACGTTATCATTCAAATACTCGGTCAGACATCACTTCACTTGACTGACTTCGCCATAGTTTTGATATGGACTGTAATTAGTGTCCGAATCTTATCTTATTACCTTATTACCGGATCTACTGGAAAAATGCAATTAATTATGCAGTCGTGTTTCCAGGTCTATCACTGTTGCTATCTTCATCTAACTATTAAAATAATGTGTGCCTGTGTGCTGTGCTAGAGTTACTATTCCCATGGGTGAGCATATTGCACTGCAGACCAAAACTTGTCTAACTGTGACTTGAATCTGTTCAACGTTGATGCAGTAACTATCTCTGCCGGCAAGGAGTTCCAGTCATTTACAACTCTGGCACTGAAAGTATTTTTTCTAACATCCAGTCTGCTTCTCCTCACATACAATTTGCATAGATGTCCACGTGTCGTCTGAGTTGATGCAGATGTGAAGAACATGTCCTTGTTCAAATCATCAATGCCATTGATGATCTTGTACGTCTGTATCATATCCCCTCTTCGCATTCTGTACTGAATGGAAGGTAACTTCAAGGAACGAAGCCTTCTACTGTATTCTTGATCTTTCAATGATGGCACCAACTTGGTCGCACGTCGCTGAACTTTTTCAATGGCTTTAAGGTCACAGACATACCTTGGGTGCCAAATAGCATTTCCATACTCAAGAATAGGTCTCACCAATGCTTTGTACAATTTAACAATGGTATCTTTATCTCTATAAATGAAAGTACGCCTGATCAGAGCAAGTACACGGTTGGCTTTCAGTACGGCACTTGCAACATGGGAGTGGAACTTCAAGTCAGAGTCAATGATAACTCCTAGGTCTCTCTCTTCGCTGACTTTTTCAAGCACAGTGTCATCAATCTGGTACTGAAAGTGTATGCTCTGCTTTCCTATGTGAAGAGACTTACACTTAGATGCATTGAAGTTTAGTTGCCATTTCTCTGACCACTCCACCAGCTTATCTAGATCATCCTGAAGTCGGTCACAGTCACTCCTTTGCTTGATTTCACGAAATAGTTTTGTGTCATCTGCATAAATCTTGACAATGCTGTCGACAACTTCAGGCAGGTCATTGATGAAGATCACAAACAAGGTGGGGCCGAGAACACTTCCCTGCGGAATTCCACTTTGGACGGGCCTCCACCGAGAAACTTTTCCATTAAGGGCAACTCTCTGTCTGCGTCTTAAAAGGAAACTACGTAGCCAATTCTTGATACAACCTGTAATACCATATGACTCAAGTTTATTCATGAGCCGCTGGTGAGGCACGGAGTCAAAAGCTTTACTGAAGTCGAGATAGATTGCATCCACTTTGTATCCTTCATCAAGAGTTGACGTCCAGAGCTCCATGACTTCTAACAGCTGTGTGACACATGATCTACTTGGGAGAAATCCATGCTGGGAGTCATGCAGGACATCATTCTCAACAAGGTGCTTAACAACAGCATCTCGTATAATTGATTCCAAAATCTTGCAAATGACTGAAGTTAGACTAATTGGTCTGTAGTTCTCTACAGCACTGCGGCTACCTTTTTTGTGAATGGGTGTTATGTTGGCATCTTTCCATGCCTGTGGGAGGACACCCTCTTTCAGTGACTTCCTGAAGATGAGTGTAAGGGGTACACATAGCGTTTCTGCCGTTTCTCTCAGAACTTTTGGGTGAAACCCATCAGGTCCTGCTGCCTTACAGGTCTTCAGCATTTTGAGTTTGTTCTTTACCATGCTTGTCCTTACTTCTACATCAGACAACATGTTCCCTCTGTGTCTGTGATCTAGCAATGGGACTTGCTCTAAATCTTCTTCTGTAAAGACACTGCTGAAGAAGGCGTTGAACAATTCTACCTTTTCTTCATCACTCTCAGCAGTTATTCCTTGATTGTTCTGCATCACTCCACATTTTGAACGATACTTCAGGGAACTGTTCACATACTTCCAAAAGGCCTTTGGGTTTGCCTTGACATTTAGGGCAATGTCTTTTTCAAACTTCCTTCTGAGATTTCTTGTCATCTTACGCAGTTTGATAGCTTCACATCTGGATTTTCTGTAGTCAATCATATTTGCTCGTCCACCATCTCTAAATCTTTTCCAGGACTTGTATTTCTTACGCTGTTGCTTCAGAGCTTTCCTCGTCATCCATAATTTCTTCTTCTTCAATCGAATTCCCTTAGATTTTGGAATACATTGGTCAATGGCAGTTTGAAGACTACATGAGAAGAAATTCCATGCTTCATCTACATTCATTTGATTCATTTCTTCATCCCAGTCCACAACCATCATTGCATTGTTTATTGCCTGATAGTCTCCTTTATGGTAACGATACCGTTCTCCTTTACCAGATGTCGATTCAATGTATAGATTCATATTGAATAGGATGCACATGTGATCACTAAGTCCAAGGCCAGGTAGGTATGATACTTCATCTATAGTTCCTTCATCATTGGTAATTAGAAGGTCTAGGATACTTGGCTGCTGTCCTGTGCGATAACGAGTATGCTCGTTGACGTGTTGATACAAGAAACAGTCACTGAGACAATCTATAAACAACTGTTCATTGGAACTATGAGATGTCCAATTTTCCCAATTAATATTGGGATAGTTGAAGTCACCCATGACTAGAAGATGAGAGGGATTTCCATTTGTGACTTCTCGTAGTAGTTCGCTCAATTTTTCTGAGCTGGCATCATCTCTACTAGAAGTTGGGCTGCGATATATACTTCCCAGTATCAAAGAGTCTTTTCCTCTCAGTCGCACCTTGACCCAAACACATTCAGTGAAATTTGCAGCATAACTGACTTCTCTAACCTGATCTGCAAAACTTTCATGAACATATGTGACAATTCCACGGACATTTTCTTCTCCAATGTTTGTAAAGGTGACATAGTTGTTTAACTGAAAGTTTTGCGGTGTTGGTTGAACCACACAATTTTTTGGAAGGCTTTCACAAACAGATATAATATCCGGTTTATGTTCTTCAACTAATAATAACAGTTCATCCATTTTATTGAGAAGATTATCACTATTGGTGTACAGTATTTTCAGCTGCTTCAACCTTGGAGTTGTGTCAGTATCATCCTTTGAGCCTCTTTCACTGTCTGTCTCTGTATCATCCGAGTCTTCTTCATTGTCTATTTTGGTATTATCCAAGTTTCTTTCGCTCTCATTGTCTGTATCCTCTGAGAATGTCTCACTATCTGTCTCTACATCAGATGATTCTGTATCAAAATCGATTTCTGCATTTTCAGACTCAGTTTCACTCTCTGTTTCGGTGTCCTCAGAAAAAGAATTGTTTTCTGTATCTTTGATTGTATCAAAGGTTGATGACTTTGCAATTTCAGTTTCATAATCAAACTCACCAATATGTTCTTCCTCCATATCTATCCATTCAGTTCCTACACTGTTGTTAATGCTTTGAGTTAGTCAAAAGCCACAAGCACCATCACTCCCAACAGTAGGGGAATCTGACTGGATGTTGATGTTCTCATGTTCAATAGTTTCTTGTACAACATGCTGTCGTCTACCTTTTCTCATGGGTTTACTTTGGGATTGTATTATCTTGTCCAATCTTATCACTATGTTTCTTTCACCTGCCTCTCTTCTCCTCTTTAGTTCAGATCGTAGCTCTTTGTGCTGTACCCTTTGCTGTGGGGTTCGATCTGGATCTATGTAGACATTATTCCATCTTTCTGAGTGCCGTAGATTTTTTGCCGTAGCCAATACTCTATCTCTAGGTCCTTCAACCTCAACTAGAAGTAGCCTTGGTCGTACAGCCTGGTTTTGATTTCTACCACCAAGTCTCACTACCTTTTTCACCTCTATATCTTGAATCAATAGTTCATCCTTGATGATTGCATGCACAAGGTCAGCATCTTCCTTTCGCCTGACTTTGGGATCTTCATTTTCATTCTCTGGAACATTGTGAATGATGAGATTTTTCCCTCTTCTTTCTCTGTCAGCATACTCTTCAAGGAGTGCCATATGATCAGCCTCTTTGTTACTTTCTTTGAGCACTTCAGAATATAGCAAAGGTCTCTTATTACTTGGCGATTTCATCGCTTGAGCATCAATTTCTGTGACATGCTTAGCTTCCACATTTCTCTGATTATCCAGTAACTTCTCACAACTTGTTTGCACATTGTGTATCTTAGATTCAAGAGATAGTATTGCATTTTCAATTTTCATTATCTGCTCTTGTTGATTCTTTTCCTTGTCATTATGTCCTCTCTCAGCATTCAGGAGTAAGGTATCAACTTTTGTTAAGCAATTGGTGCAATACCAGTGAACATTATCAAATTTTCCTATTTCACCAAACATAGCCTTTGACAAGTGTGAGCATTTCCAGCACACCCATGTGTCACATAAATCACATCCAACGAGGGCAGACACAAGAGTTTTACATGTATTACACTTAAGATCAGAACATACTTGGGATGGTGTTTTGGTAGATTGTTGTTCCGGTGCTTTTTTCTGACTCTGAGATCTCATATTTGAAAGATTACAACTAACTCTGTATGTAGCTAATTACAGCAGTTAAGCAGCTAATTAAAGCTGTTCAGTGTTGGCCAACAAACAAATGTTCGTGGTCTGTCACTCAGGTAGTCTTTCTTCCTTTTAAAACCTATGTCTGGAAGTAGAATAGTAGCAATAGGACTATTATAGGTTAGAAGACTAGTAAAAAATTCAAAAACACAAGCAAACAAATCCTGCCAAATTCATCCAGAATGTGTTTAGGATCAATTCCATATGTGTACAGCTCAGTTGAGGCAGTTAAGTGTTGACCAACAGTGTTCAGGTTTGTCACTCAGGCAGACTCCAAAACATATGTCTGGGACCACAGTAGCAATACTCACAATTGGAGATGAAATGATCCTGAGATCAAGCAAAATATTTCCAAAAACAAGTAACAAAATCTTGCTAAAATTTCTCCAGAAAGTGTTTTAGGATGTAATAAATCCAAAAAGACCACCAACTTTTCAAATAAATGAAGGATCACACAGATTTAGTTGGATTTTTATGAGATTTTTTCCCTACAGTAACTACAGCACAGCACAGCACATCATCTAACATGGGCATGGTTATGTATTTGCCTGCGGTAGCTCACCTGTTTATTTGCTGCATGTTTGCATAATTTTGGTAGCAAACTTCAGCCTCTCCCAAAAGTGATGCCCGACAGAGAATTTGAATGATGACATCGAGATCAAAGCCGAAATACAGTCGTTCTCGATCACAATTTTTGTAAAAGTGGTGGGTATAATTGAGTATCAAAGTCATGATAGTGAGCTAACCACATATCGACTACCGCTTTTGAAACCAACCACCTTGCACATATTAAGATTATTGCATATTTTTTTATGCTAAGCGAGGGAGAGTAGGCGCAGTGTCAATAGGAGCGATCAGAATCGATTTTACGAAAGGAAAGGGGGAATAAAATGGTGGGGAATTTGTAGAATTAATCAAAATTGTATTGACCAGACCCGAACCCCACTGCAAAGTAGCTGTTCATACCAAGAAATCAAATAGGAAATGGCTTTAGAACAAATATACGTCTTCAGTCATCAAATCATCATAGTGGAACAAAATGTAGTCCTGTAGACCAACTGACCAAAAGAGACCAAAAATGCCTTAGGTCTAGCGATTGGCAAAACGATTGTGTTAATCTATTTCTGAATTTTTCTTCTGATTCTGAAAGGATAAGTCCACCCCAACAAAAATATAATTCTTAATAAAAAGAGGAAAATCCAACAAGCACAACATGAAAAAAAATATTCTGATCTTTGTAATTCTGTTTCTGTCCTTATTCTCTCATCAATATTTTTTTCTTTTGATTTTTTATTTTAATTTTAAAAATGAAAGTAGAAATGATTTATTTTTTGTTTAAAGATTAAAACAAAAGAAAGTTCAACAATTTTCATAACTTTTCTTTTTAGAAATAAAAATTTATTATAAATATATTACAGATCATCCTGGAGATTACTTGTTAGTGGGTCGGCGATCTTGATTTTTTATATGTTAAATTTAATTTGGCATTTATTGCAATAAATTGCCAAACCCCGAACCGAACCAAAGTTTGGAAAAAAATTGCCGAACCCTACCGAACCCGAACATGCTGCCTGACTTGCAGCACTAGTATTACCATTGTATTGATATTCATGGTTCATTCAAGTTTGTCCTTACTGTCAAATCTGTAAACAATGAAATTTTGTATACAGTGTAATTCAAAAATCTAAATAAAAAAACCAAAAACAGTGAGGGAGTGACAGGACTTCATCGACTTTCTCGTTTGCATTTCACTGAGTGTATAAAACTGTTTTGTGAAGTATAAGTGAAACTTTAAAATGTCGTAAGTTTCTTATTTTACATCCGAATTGGATGAAATTTTAAGTGTTATGTTAATTGGATTTTCTCTTTTTCATTATTTTAACTCAACTATTCGTTGGGGTGGACCTGGCCTTTTATAAACAAAACTTTGTCACAACTTTCCTTTTAACAGTTTACATTCATGTATTTAAACAGTGATCATAATTCCCCTTTGTCTTCTATAAAACAGTGAATGAAGGTTAGGCCCTCTGAAGTTGCTCATAAGGTATACTCTGGAGACCAGGTATCATGCATGATTTCGGAACAGTGCTGCATTTGTAACGCTTGAGGTGTCTAGGCAAAAAAGTACATTTTATGTACATGTATGCTGAACAGCAAGCTCACATGGTTTATTACTGTGTCCTCAGTTTTCTAGATTTTCTTCTTCTGTTGAGTACATGTACATTCTCTTTTTAGAGTACTGTGTACTCATGTATTACATGTATGTAGTCTTTCTTACCCACTTTCCTGACCTCTGACAAATGAGCAAGAAAAATGGAAACTCCTGGAAAAACAGCTATTTTGATATGTACATCCAACGTTCTCGCTACCACGCGTCATGGTGGGCGGACGCCGACTACCCTGAAAATTTTCAGGGCAAAGCCGCCACCCGTTAACTTCCCCAACAACTGTGACCAACAACTGTAAAACAGGCCTACATGTAGATCTACACCGAAAACTGGATTATATTTTTCAGATCCTAAAATAAACTTGTCGATTATTTCGTCCATGATTTCTTCCCGGGATTTCTTTGACAGTTTGACTCAGAGCGAAGTATGTTATACAATTCGACTCGAGGGCCAAAACTCTATTTTTAGGAAGCGCGAAGATGTTTACCCTTGTGTTTACCTACACGTAGTGTTTGCGTATCGCATTGCTCACATTATTTTCGTGTTAAAAATGGTAGAAAATACGCTCAAAAATAAGTGAAATAAAGAGTGAAAAATAAAATTCAATCGAAATTTAATTTCATCCAGTCCCAGCCTTTACATGAATGCTTTTCCAATGACACTGCCGTAGAGTGAATTGAGAAAATGATTCAAAGATCATGTCAATAATGACAAAGCCAAAGGAATGGATTGACATAATGTCCAACTCATTTACTTACAGCAAAATGATTTATTCACTTTTATATTCTGAATTTACTCCATAATTTCCAATGTCTTGATCTCTACATCGATCTTTCGAAAGTGTGGATTAGTTTTGCGACGGTGTGTTTACCAATTTCTGTCTCACTCGCCACATCAGCTACGTACATGTATACATTACAGCATACAAATCGCACATGGCATCAAAATCCTTGATCTGAGTCTTCCAAACTTAGATGGGGTCAGAAACTAATTTAATTTGATTTTTTTTAAATATTCATTGAATCTATTATAATTTTCACAAGTAAAAATTAAAAAAATATTATTCATACTTTTTATCATATCACTACTCATTTTTAATGTGAGTTGTATGTACATTGTATTTACATTTTTATTGTTCTTTATTGCTCTTTGTCTGCCAATCAAATAATAAACGAAATGTTTTTCGTCATCACAGCACTTGAACACTTTATGAATTTGTTGTACATGTACTTAACAATTTCGATTTAAAATGAAATATCATTTGAAATTAATTCATGTATAGGAGAGAGAATAATGGGGTGGTCATGGGCAATGTAAATGAAAATGATGGGATGTTTGTGACTTTGTGAGGAAGGGACGGGGAAGGGGATTGGCGAAAAGAAGTCAATGTTCGGAGCAAATGAAATTAATATTCATTTATGGATGTGTCTACTGTGATTGTGGCTGAACAATCTTTATGGCGATTAGGAAATCCACTTTGGGTCGTGAGGGGTACGCACCGAGGCAGCTGCATAGCTTGCGTCTCTTCGTGCCGCCAAGCGTCAGAATGACCCTGGTGAGAACGTTGTGTACATCCTATGAAGAAGTGCCATAATCCAAATCAGTTGGTATAATTTTTGTGTGCCATGCATGTACATGTACATGTACATATACCATTACATTCAATTGTCTTTGTAAAACTCAAACAAGGTATCTCCTTTTCGATAATAAATACTCATTTTATCTCCATGTCGAAACCTACAAAGTGTGATACTGTTCCATGTACCCTTTCAATTTGAAATATTCAGAAAGTTAGAAGCACTTCCAATCCTTCTTTGTGTACAGTGTATGTTCCCAACTGGATTACAATAAACATTTTGTTGAAAAAAAAATTGAAAGAAAATATTAATTTGCCCAGAGCAACATGGAAGCTCCTTTTATAGAGCACAGTAAAAAGCTAGCCATTATTATATCCCTCGCCTTTGTGTATTAAGACAGCATTACAGTATGTCAAAATTCATTTTGGGGATTACCCATGTTTATAGTGACGATTACCCATTCAAATGGGGCTTACCCTTTGGAAGCCTATAATATTTTCTAAGTTTAATGTACCATGCACACCATCTAGATTTTCAAGTGAAACGATCCGTTATTTTATTAATGCCCTAAATTTTTATTGGGAAATTATGATTGATTTTATTTCATTTTATGGTTAGCAGAAAATAAGTATATCTTTTTTTAGAGGTAAATGATATTTTCAAGTACTTGTACTTTTTCGGCAATAGAGACTTCATCAAATTAATAACCATAAAATGATATTATGCAGGGCTAGAATTAATACAAAGCAAACTTAGCAAAGCCACCCAAGAGTCCGATACCATGCCCTATTGATTGACCTCAATGCCCAATTCACTGACCATAGACATTGTTGTGCCCTTTTTATTTGTCCTATTTATGCTGTAATATAGAATTGACCTTGACCTAAAAACATTCAAATTTCAGGTCTAGTTTATACTAGTGCATCATACGTGCACCCTTCATGTACATGTACTGTTCAGTGTACATAAAAAATTGGGGATTGTTTGGCAAAAATTTGACCATTTGTCAGGCACGTACAGATTATACTAAGTGTTCTGAAAGGAAATATATTTTTTTACTATGCAGTGTAATAGTTAGCAATTTCTTCAGTGTCAACTTGTTTTGAATCATTTTGCAGAGAGCCGACATTGACACTAGATTCAGGGCACACTTTTAAATACACAGTACTCGGGTCTGTAAATGTCAACTGATAGAAAAATTGCACTATGCTTTTTATTTATTTTCTACAGGAAATTGCAGTCAAAATGGAGTCAGCGAAGGCAAGACATCCACAGCTCAATTATGAAGGAAAGGTGTATAGAATATTACAAGGAGGTGTTGGTATACCGAAGGTTAGGTGAGTATTATAAGGCTGGAAGTTTCAGTTTTTGTCTCACCTGCATAGCAGAATGACTATATTAGGCGCCGCTTTTCCAGTGGTGCAGGCGGAGTCAACATCAAATCTTAACCGAAGGTTGAGTATTTGAAACGACAGCATAATAGAAAAAGTATATGGACCTACATGTACATGTAGTTCATGGAACTTGAACATAAGGTTAATCAAGTATTACTGAATATCCTGCCTGAGTTTTAGGTCACATGACCAAGGTCAAATGTCATTTAGGGTCAATGATCTTAGACCATGTTGGGGGAGTCAAAATTTTAACCTAAGGTCGCTCCTGGGGCAGCTTTAAAATAGCGGGCATCAAAGCCAACATTTCTGTTGTACTTTCTATAGCGCTTTAGGAAATGAACAGCTGCTTGAATAAATTTGTTGCTTCAGACATAAAAAGTTCTTGGTATGAGCAACTTCAAATAAGAATTCATTGAGAAGTTGGATTTAACCAGTGCCTCTATAGTGCAGTGTCATTTCCTCATTGACAATGGAAAAATCTCACATTCTGGTTTTAATCATACAGTGTACATGTATATCCATGTCACAGTTGGAATTTTAAAAGAAAAAGTACATGTACTTACAACAAAAGAGGTTCTGTTTGTGAATTTAATGCGATCAGCTTTGCATTGCAATGAACATTAGTTCTCTCTAATGCAATTGATTATTCAAATGATCGTTGGTTTAGTGGTCTTGGATATACCGGTACTAATTATTATTCTAAACATGTACATGTCGTCAATTTTTTTTACAGTAGCTGAATTAAACCACAAGTGCAGTAGATTGCATAGAAACTGATTAGCTGAGAATAGTTTGTGAGATAAAACAGCAGTTTGGTTTTTAACAGGACTTTCACATTACATAGCATGAATGTTTAATCTGCAAAACATTGTACTTTCTTATCCCTTAATATTAAGCTGAATTATTTCTATTATGAGGGTTACATGCACATATCATACACGAAACCAAATTTGTAGAGTCTATACATGTATAATACTCCAAAATACACAAGAAAATTTATCTTCTTTGAAATCAATACATCAACAGGTATTTTTGAAAACAAATAAAAACATCAAATTGTACAAAAAAAGAACAAAAAATGGACGGCAAAAAAAGTGTTTTTAGAAAAAAAAGGAAATGAAATTCGAAAAGCGATTATCCATTTTTATACATTAAAATTTCTTATTTTGTTGATACTATTACAGCATGATAGGAAACTTTATTTCTATAGACTTAGCATCTACAGTGTACATGTACATGTATGTATACATTGTTTGGTGCTTGTACATTCATGTATCCAAAGTAAATACCCCTATATGCAAGTTGATTCAAAATAACTTAATATGCAATTCTTCAAATTTTGGTGTAACATCATGAAACAAACTATTGATATTTGTGATCAGGCACCAAAAAACCACTGAAAAATGTGAAATGAATTTCTGAGAGAGGGGATGTTCCAGAATGCTTTGAAATGGTGTACATGTATACATAAATGATGTCACTGCCCTTTTTAATAAATTTTAAAGAGAACAATGTTCATTCACCAAAAAAGAAAAAAAAATGCCCCATTTGGTGAAATAAGGGATTTACATGTACACTGTCCATTGTCAGATTGCGAGTACATACATGTAGCAAGCTGTCTTTTGTAAGGTATACTCCGGGCTGAGGATACTTATACATGTAAGTATATCTCAATAAATTGAGAAAAATTCACAGAGCAAAATGATGAAACTTGATCAAAATCGGATAACAAATAAAGTAAATTGAATTTTAAAGATTTGCATTATTCTGGTGAAAAGTTATGATTTCGTCATTAGGTGGGCTGATATAATTTCCCCACTTGTTCTTCTGTATTTTATTATAAGAAATTATATTTATTCAAAAATTTTCTACTACATGTACATGTAAGAAATAAAAAAATTGGATTGACAACATTGACAATAGCAGCAACTTATGGAGACACATCATTGTGCACATTTAAAAATGAAATTATGATTTCATGTTATACATGTACCATACATGTAAGAAAAAGGAAAGTGGAGATGTGATATCATCAGCCCACCTAATGAATATTCATGAAGACATGGCTAGAACTGTTTTACTGGAATAATGCAAATCATTAAAAAGCAATACATGTAACTTATTTGTTATCTGATTTTGATGAAATATTCAGCATTTTGCTCTGTGAATTTTAATCTATTTATTGAGGTAAATATCTTCTGCCTGTAGTATCCCTTTAAACTTCTGTTAAAAGTTGACAAAAAGAAGATAAGATTAAGAACTCGGTTTTGAAGGAAGGAGTTATCAAACTGACCACTAAAGTTGATATACAATGACACTTAAGCATATTTGTTAGTGGACAAGTATCTTCATGTATGTCTGTATTAAATAATTCACCCTTAAATAATTTTGTAGCTGTTAAAATTTTGGTGAAATCAAGGTGAAATGTTTATACATGTAGGGATATTTGAAAAAAAGATTGTTGGGATCTCAACTTTTTTATAATCTACATGTAAATACTGAAGTTGTCAATGTTACCTACGTGAACAATACATGCACGTGATGTATAACATGGATCCAAACTTTGAAATTTTTAGATTTACCAAAAATACTGTAAATACATGCAGTCCTTGTGCAAGCAAATATTTACTGTTCATGTACATGTACATGTAGGTTCTCAAAATTTAATGTACGTTAAAGCCCGTTTAATTATTTTTTGAAATTTTTTGTGCAGGTGGTATGGGTCAGAAAAAGACTACAATGTATTAGTGATGGAGCTACTAGGACCTAGCTTGGAAGACTTATTCAACTTTTGTGATCGCCAGTTCTCAATGAAAACTGTTTTGATGCTTGCAGATCAGGTAAATGACTATTCCAACTTCTCGTGCCATTTTTGTCAGGCTGCTCAGGCATGATACAGTATGTTTGTTTGTCATGAGAGTTTACATATTAACATCTGTACATGTATATTGTAACAAATATACAACGAACTGGGGCCCGTTCATGAAAGTAAATCCAGCTGACATAATCTCTATGGAAAGCCAAGCTAGACAGTAAATGCTAATGAAACTAATTACAGATGCATGGAATTTGAATGTAGAAAGCATGTCTGTTCACAGATGATTATTGTCCAGCTTGGCTTCCGAGGATAGAGAAAGCACCAAGACCGAGTTATGGCGCTTTAAAGAGAAATTCCAGTAGTTGCAGTAAACGCTGATTTCATGAGAAAGTCTGTAAAACAAGGCTTAAATGTCAGAATATCATCGAGGATCTAGATCTGGTACAGTTACATTAACTGAACTTTGTGAAATCTTGAAATCTACGCTGAAAAATGTTCACACCGAAGATCCCCAACATAGATAAGCGCACGTGGGACAATGTATAATAATTGCTTAGAGCGTCGGGCCCGATGCTCTACCCGAATCCTGTGCTTATTTGCTGATTTCTCAGCAATTACACAATTTCTTCCAGAATCCTTTGGCACATGCATTTTATTTTACAAACAGACACTTTGGTGGTCATTTCATTGGATTCTGTACGAACTCATTTTGATATCGTTACCTAGTTGCTAACCAATAACGTTTACCTTTAAGTCTGAAATAGGCCCAAGAGTTTCTTTTTTATATATCTGAAATTTATAATCCTTGGCCAAATTAGGATTTTTTTGCTATACACTATATTTGGTAAATTATCCAGCTTATTCTCAAGTGTCCAAGACAAACTCAGAATTTGACTTGGGATTAGGCCCGTTTCGGGTACACGTGTACACGTGTACACGCACGGTCAAGTCGGTGCACGTGTACTAAATTCCATCACCGTGTACACGGTAGCATCTGCATAAACAAGCTCACAGCCTCACATTAAATCTTAGTTCTCAGACACTGCACGTGTTTTAATTACTAATATGTCAACATATTTCAATTAATCCAGAGTGAGTTCACTTCCAAAATCACCAATTTAATCCACATTCTTTCTGGAGACTCACGTTTTTGTACCACGAAATCGGCACGAAATGGGTCTGCTCCGGTCTCAAAAGCTCGAAAGCGTTGCTCAATCACACTCAGAGTCAATTTGAGAATCACCAATTGCGATAGCGATCATCGCTACAACTTACGTGTTATACGCTCGCACACAAGCCTACAAACAAACGCTCTTCAAATTGGCAACATAATAATGAAAATTAATCGATAACTTCAGTTACATTTATTCTGCAGCGATCTGTGCATGCATGTACGGTACAGTATACAAAATGCGCATCCACCGAGCGTCGGCGATAGCTAGGGCCCTGCACTGATTTTCTTTTGCATTCTTTATTAATTCAATGCGCTGCTAAGCCGAGTAAACTTTTAATTTGCACCAATTTTTGTGGATTGATACTTCAAACTTCTCAGGTAAGCTTTAAAACCGTGACTTAGGTTATATAGACCCCTTTTTATGACATATTGATGCGGGTCCGTGTCGACATGAAAACAGAACTCGCTCTCACAGTGTTTACAACGTGTACACGTGTACACGACCGAAAAACACGCCGTGTACACGTGCATCAAAAATGGACTTTCAAAACGGGCCTACTTGGGATACATGTATGTCTATTTTTGCATGCTATTCCAAAGTACAGTGTCTAGATTCCAAAGTGCTTAAAAGTAATCAAGTTATTTTCCATTCAAATTTTCCACATTAATTTTGCTTGAGTTGAACAAATACTGATTTGAGTTGTTTGAGTTGGAACAAATACTGATTTGTTGGTTTTTAAAAAATCAGTTCATTTATCTCAATATTTTCTTTGTAGGTACATGTATGGTAAAATTTTCATCCTTTTACCACATTTCTACATTCATTGGATACAAGAAAAATATTGATATACATGTATTATATTCTTTATGTACTTGCCTATAGATGAGGAGAATTTACACTGTATGTCCAAACTGATGGAGGAGAAAATTGATAAATGAACTGCACTTATGTGCTCTGTCATGCAAAGGGCTCGCATTCAGTTTTGAAAGGGTTTGATATTCGACCTGTTTGTTTACAATCAATCTTATCTGTCTGGCAGTATGGCTTACTGTGTAAACTTTACAATGGCTGTGTACAGAAAGGAAGAGCAGCTGTTATACATTACAGTACTTGAACATGTATGTGGCTGAACTGGTCTACAATTTAAAATGTTCCTTATGTAGTATTTTGCAAAATCTGTAATTAGGTGGTCTGTCTACGACAGATCACCTATTGATTTCGTCAGAATTTTCTTTATTTCTTTATTCATTGTACCTATTTTTTGTCGCCAACTTTTCTCGAAATTGGCTGAATCAATTTTGCTGATTTTTTCGTCATATATAGAATCTATCATAGAGACGGCAAAATAAGCTTTTCAAGGTCATATGGTCATGATGTCGTCATCTACGCGCCATTTTGTAAAATTCTTCATTTGATCATATCTTCATTATCAATTGTCAAAAATTAACAATATTTACATGACATTAACTTCATGTCAAGGGTCAAATGTCAATGTCATCAAAGGTCATGTAGAGGTCATGACGCGCGCGTCAAAGGTAAAAAAATCGTCCAAATGACCTATAAATTTTTTTGGGTACGTTTCAGGTCATTTTAAGCATTTCAAAAATTTGCGCGCGCGCACATATGCGCGCGCGTTTCCGCGCGTTACACCTTAACGCAACGCAGAAAAACCGTTTCTTTAATATCATTGCATTGCTAATAAAATTCTGAGCAATTTGATACCTTGATCAACCTTCTACAACCATTAATAACGAAATTAACACCCGTTAAACTTTGCAGCACGTGTGCGCGCGAGCTCTCACTATAGGCCATATATGGGCAAAAACATGCCTATTGTAAATTCACTGTAGCTCTTTAAAAAGTCCGTTGACCCCCAATTTTTTTTTCATATATCGATAGAGTATTAATTGTAAATTTGATTTCATGTCACCATTGTCCCTAAATTATATCGTGACGTCATCAAATAGGCGCCCAAACTAAAAATTTCATTTTTTTCAAAAATGACGTCATCAAATTTATGCAAATTTGGCTGTAACTTCTCGAATATAGATCATTTTTCGCCCAGATTTCAATATGTTGTAGTTTATAATGTACTCTTTCTCCTTAGTTAAGATGAATATTCGTTTTGAGAAACGCATCATTGCGTAAAACAGCGATGAAAAGAGGCATGTCATTTTTCCTCATTTTGCGTGTAATCTCTATGGGACATGACTTTTTCCCAAAACTAGATTCGACATTCCTCTATTTCGTGAGCCATATCTCCATTTTTTCTTGTTAGCTTTCCTTGAGCTTTTAACATGTTGTAGCTGAGATTCTGGGCTATCGGAAGTGTGCCCTCCATTTTTTGATCAGATGCCGGGATCATGCCCGTATTTCACTTGCAAAATTAGAATTGTAATTTTCAAAATTGCTTACGTGTAATCTCTATGGGGAATATCGTGGCTCAATGGATAACGCATTTGACTTGCTTTCTCGAGGGCGGAGGTTCGATTCCTGGGGTAGAAAAGATGATTTTTTTTTCATTTTTTTTTCTTTTTGCCACCTCTTACATGATCCTTTATGATAATTAAAAGGTATGAAAGTTAAAATTTAGCAAGATAAAACAGATTATAATTGTTTTTTTCATATCACATGTATTTTGTGTGTAATCTCTATGGGACATGACTTTTTCTCAAAACTAGATTCGACATTCCTCTATTTCGTGAGCCATATCTCCATTTCTTCTGGTCAGTTTTGCCGGAGCTTTTAATATGTTATAGCTTAGATTCTGGGCTTTCGGTAATGTGCCCTCCACTTTTTGATCAGATGCCGGGATCATGCCCGTTTTTCACTTGCAATATTGGAATTGTAATTCTCAAAATTGCTTACGTGTAAAGTCTATGGGAAACATTAATAATCACATTGAGCAATGGTCAAAATTTATTCTTAGGATGTCTAGAATCAAGATTATCAATCATATCTAAATTATTCATTTTATACATTAGCCGACTCTGAATGAAAAATCATGACAGACCACCTAATTCGTCCGCATGACGAATTAAATTCTAGTTTTCTTTACATTTTATCGACAAGTTGTAGACCAAGGCACGGGGGGGGGGGGGCACTTCCATTCACGAGTGGATACCATGCGCGACCATGGGTCTCGAAAAGCACCCTAAACACGTAATTTCCATATTCTGAAAATGCACCCCTAAATCCTACCCGTAACAAGTATTGGAAACAAAACAATACTCTTGGCAAATATTCCCTAAAAATCGCTAAAATGAATTCCTAAACAAGAACAGGAATGTTTTATTGTTACGGGTCCTTCACATTGTTTTCCACTTTGAATCAAAAAGTATTTTTTTAGAGGGAAAAGTATGAATTTCAGCCAAAAAAAGTAAAAAAGTATGTGAAATAGATACATGTAAGTGCTTTTATACACACACACGTGTTTAATTTAGACATGATAACAACATTGTTAGTCCAGGTATGGATCTTCATTCTTGTCATAGTCTTTTATATGATGGGTGCATAATACATGTGTGGATACAAAATTATCGCACTAAGTTCGGACTGGGGTAAGTTGAGCCAAACAGCATGGGGCAAGTTGATCCATGGTAATTCTTATGGTAATGTATCTTAAAAAACAAACCATAAAAATCAATTGAAATGCAGGCTGAAAGGAGCAAATTTACATGACTGCTCTTTTCCTTTTAAAGGATGTTAGTATTTATAGAAAATTAGCAAGTGTAAAGACTTTAAACAAAAAATTGACATGCTGGTTCTCCCCCAATACATTTTGTACATAGTTTTTGTGGCTCAACTTACCCCAGACGATGGCACAACTATATGGGGCAAGTTGAGCCATTTGACATTGGTTTTTTCAAAGGTCACGATGACTTTCAGTGTGGGGGTACATGTAGAAAGTTACAATGTATACATTTATGTAGGTGAAAAACATTTCCCAAGAATCAAATCTAAAGGCAAGATAATTATTTCTACAATAGTACTAGTCATATCAATTCTAACATGCAAAATGCAAAAAGTGTCACAACTTACCCCGCCTTCCCCTATACTGGGGGGGGGGGCACTCGACCAAAAAAGTGGTGGGGGTGTGCCGCGGGCGAGACAAAAAACGGGGGCCTTGGAGCGGGCTTATTGTAAAAAGGAGGGTCCTTGGAACGGGCTTCAGAACGACAAATGTTTGTGAAAACGGGGGTCCTTGGAACGGATCGCCAGCGTGTGAGTGCGTATGCATCCCTATGGAACGGTCATGTGTGCATGATGCAGCTAGCGCGGCCTTCGCCGGGGGAGCTCTGCGGCCGCTTTTCACCAAAATTGCGGCTCATTCAATGCGATCGGAGCGGCGTAACGAAAAATATGCGAAGCTTTGGAGCAGATTTCTCTCTTTTTTTTCTCGATAGGAAGAAAATGCTATGCCTTGGAGCGGCTTTCTTTTTCTCAACAAGGCAAAAATGCTATGCCTTGGAACGGAAATTTGAGTGTGAAAATGGGGGTCCCCTCCGCGGCACATACCCACTATGCATATACTGAGTGCCCCCCCCCCCCGGGCCCTATACATGTACAATGTAGTCTGATATAGGCTCTAATGTATTGTATAGAGTCCATTTGATTTTTCAATGCATACATGTACACATACTTGTTGCTGTTAACATGTCAAGGGAATCCTTGGGCAATCTAATATTACGGCAATCTTTCATGATCATTTACGTAACAGTATAGAATGTGCATTTACTGTACATGTGTGTAGTCTGCAGGCACAGACCCTGATTGAAACTTGAAATTAATACAGGGGTGTCTTGAGACAAGACCAGCACAATACAACTTGTTTGAGATGGTCCAGTCAGGGCCTATAGGCTGTACAGTACAACTTAGACCCCTACCTCAAGCACAAAGGTCTAGGCACCACTGGCATATAGTTGGGGGGGGGGGGGTAGGGGGCATAGAACACACAAAATTTTAACATCTACATGTACAGTACATGTAATAAAAAAAAGGGAGAATAGGCAGCAAAATGGAAAAAGTGTGAAATTTATTATTTACTGCATATTATGTTGAAATCTGTTGCAATTTTTTAAAAGATTTTTTATTAAAAAAAAAGTTATTCTCTCTCGCTTCATATTAAAGCACACTTAGGAATTTCACCTCTACTGATGCCATATCTGACTCAAGCTTTTTGGCTTTATATGCTCAGAGCTACCAAGTCTCACGCATTATGCGTGAGATTCCAGCATTTTGGACTCTTGTTCATCCTCTCAAATCTCTGTCTCACGCAACTATCACAGCCTATCTCCATATACATTGTACACAATGTCTGTGATCTCACTCAGATTCATAGAAAATCTCTTGCCTAGCTGGTCTTTGAACTTGGCATCTCTGTATGCTACTGTTGCGCAGCCAACTATTGGAAGTGAGCGTGAAATTTATAATGTTGCTGAAAGTTGATTATTGAAAATTCCTTGATATTAAAAGGGTACATGTACATATGTACAGATTTGATATGGTTTAGGCCTGACAGGTTGCTTTCATATTCGACATCGTATTTTGATAAAATTGCATTACACGGTATGCTCGTTTGATTTTTTCTCTCTTTTTTTCAAATACGCATGGACTTGCCCTTTAAGATACCTGCCCTATCAATCATGTATAAAAGTGAAAGGCATATATATTTGTTGCAATAGTACACCATACTGTAGCTGTACATGTGAGACAGTAGGTATTCATCTCCCATAATAACCCAAACATCTATTTTAAGATATCAGTCAACACACATCCAATATAGAACATGAACGTCTACATTGAGTGTGGAGTCAATCTGGGTGAGTGTGTACATGTACAGTATGTACAGTGTATTATCTGTGTGACTGGCAGTGATTACAGATTGGTGAGAGAGGGCTAGGGAGAGAGTCAACAATATACATGTACATGTATGCTCTCTGCCCCTGTGACAATATATTTTCTTAAACTATATGTACATGTAGTTCCATATTCTTTGTATTGTTAAAAGGGCAGGTATTGAATCGTGGTCAGGAATATTTTGACAGCTGAATGTCAAATAGAAAGTTTTATGTTGTGTGTGTAAATTTGCAAATTGCTCTGTAATTTGAGTTTTTATTGTACAATACTGTACTTGTTTTGCTACATGTACAGTATCTGTACAGAACTTGCAAACATATATGGAATAATTCAACTCCTGTGTAGGGCCCAATGAGTCTAAGTATAGATGTTTTTCTTTATTATACATGTACATATAGTGCATGCTACGGAGTTCAATATACCATGAGTGTCCATGGATTTCAAATTTCTTGCATGCGTTGCTGAGTTGAAATATAAACTCACAAGAGAAATTCAAAATTTATGTACAGTGTACATAAAGTATGTATATGAATGATGTTATAGTAGGCCTACTGTTCAACATGATGTTGTACAGTAGGCCTACTATATAAGATAGGAACACTTCTGACTTGAAATTGTATCAGTAAATCTGAACTACAAAATGTACTATTGCACTGGTTTTTTTTAGGAGGTGATGTCGCAATTCAGTTCAATTCATCAGTAAAAAATGAAGGTGTAATACATGTGTGCCCACTGCAGCTGCCCTAGATACATGTATCATGCGCGCTTAAAACTTTTTTTCATATTTTCGCTAAATTCTGAGGTGTTGTACAGTAAAACACAAATAGCCAATATTTATTTATTTATTTATTGCATTGAAAAAATATTGCAGAATCGTTTTCTTCAAGGTATCGATCGATACATCACCTTATGAGGTTTTGTACAGAAGCTACTGTGCAGAAATTGCTGGTATATTATATGCCAAGAACGTGGCCATATACTGGATTACGTAATTGCAAAAAGAGGGCAATTGACCAATCAGAAGCTTTCTCTCATACAACCCATATTATATAATGAAATAATGCTCATATGTGTATATAAAAGTACATGTAGTATAAACATCAACCAAATTGAATTCAGTCATTGCAGACCACCTAAAACAATAGCCTTTGATTTTATTGATATTAGAAATGATATTCAATTATTCATACATGTACACATAAAATGATATGGTCAATCGGGTAAAATGGGAGACAATTTTGGTGGCCACGAAAGAGAGGTTTTCAGTTCAGTTCACTTCATTTATTTTCCATTAAAAATTCAATAAAAATAAATACATACAAAATTTATATCGGAAGGACCCCAAGGAAAGCATACACGTAGCTTGCGAGGCTGGGGCCCTGTTTAAAAATTGACAAAACAAAGCAGATCTTTTATATAGTGTATTATTAAAGCAGATAAAAAGTAAACATGCCTCATACACACACACAATCACCCCAGCATACCAGCACCACACCCACTGCAGAACATTGAAAAGTTAACAAAGAAGACAGCGATAGTGGGATAGCAAAAGAAAAGGAGAGACAGGGAGAGAGAAAGAGGGAAGCACAATAATTGATATATAAATAGTTACAAGTAGATAAAAGATGCTTTGGCAGTGTGTTTCTATAAAAGTATGTCATAATATGATACCAACCCTCCTTCAGCTTTTAGAACAAACATGAGAAATGTGGTGAGACCAATCAAGGGATTCATGAAGTGCACTTCACTTGACAAGTGGATACCTAGTCTGCTGGGCAAACCCTTCACTCGAAACAAGGGTCTGAATGTGCAGCCTACTCATGCCTTGTGTACTGAAGGGCAGGCTTTATGTGCTAGTCTTCGCGTGGAGGCACACTTGTTGATCAAAGTTCCAATGAGGGTCTGTGCCTGCAGACCTGTGGATACCATGCATGACCCCCAAAACATAAAAAGGACCTCTTTTTTAAGATACCTGTACATTTAGGGCACATTACGTTTATAACGTATAATAAAAGTGTCAAAAACACTAAAATAATGAAAAAATTGTATAAATTTCGCTAGGAAAACTGCATGTTTACGGTCCAATTTGTGGGGGTACAACTGTGTATTAGGACTTAACTACTGTACTACGTGTTTAGGGTCCGATTTGAGCGAGGTCTATGGGGTGGTACTAAACCGGTGAACCCAGTGAAAGTAAAGGTACATGTAACGCCAACTTCCGTGATCACATCCATGACTGTATTAAAGACATTGTTGTACTTGTTTAGGGGGTCAATTCAGAGAATACATGTACTTTTCAAGGGTCCTGTTCTGTTTCCAATACTTGATAAGGGTTGGGTTTCACACACCAATACTTGTTCAGGGGTGCATTCTCAGAACATGGAAAATACTTGTTTAGGGTGCTTTTCGAAACCCCATGGTCATGCATGGTATCCACTCGTCAATGGAAGTAGCCCCCCCCCCTTCCCCGTGGCATATTATAGAATTTTAACTTTAATAGTAGGCTTATGCAAAGACCGCATTTTATGGATGTACATGTACCATGATGTATGTAGAATGTATGCCACCTTTTTCCTTGCACTGCAAACAAAAACAAACCTGTAAATGCATGTATACCGCTCCTGATTTCGTGAACGTAATTTGTTGCACCAACTACCAAGTCATATTATTCTGATCAGGGCTCGCTCCGTAACACAAAGCATAATGTTTGATCGTACGCTTGAATTTTACGATTGATTGTACATTGAAGCCAATGCAATCAGTCATGGGAATTTGTTCCACGATCATTGCTGAGCTTTGTGTTCACGGGCTCCTGGACTAATATGCTTTTCACACTGCACTTTTTTCCCTTAACCCCAGGAAATTGGTGGGGCTAAGGGGGGTCTTAGCCCCACCAATTTCCCGGGGTTAAAGGACAAGTCCACCCCAACAAAAACTTGATTTGAATAGAAAGAGAAAAATTCAACAAGCATAACACTGAAAATTTAATCAAAATTGGATGTAAAATAAGAAAGTTATGACATTTGAAAGTTTGGCTTCATTTCACAAAACAGTTACATACATATGCACATCTCGGTCGGTATGCAAATGAGGGAACTGATGACATCACTCACTCACTATTTCTTTTGTATTTTATTATATGAAATATGAAATATTTTGATTTTCGCATCATTCTCATGTGAAATGAAGAACTTTCATTCCTCCCTGAACATGTGGAATTCCATTATTTTAACAATTGTGCTTCAGGCAAGGAGGTCCTTGTCATTAAATTCGTAAAAATTGAAATATTGTATAATTCAAACAAAAAACAAAAGAAATAGTGAGTGAGTGACATCATCGACTCTCTCATTCGCTGTAACTGGCTCGTTCATATAACTATTTTGTTAAAAATAAGCGAAACTTTGAAATGTCATAACTTTCTTATTTTACATCCGATTTTGATGAAATTTTCAGCATTGTGCCTGTGTGATTTTTCTTTATTGATTCACATCAACATTTTTCTGAGGTGGACTTGACCTTTAAGCTTAGCCCACTTCGTTTTCACACTAGTTTTAGCAAAGTGTGCTAGCACGGTAAATAGAACGGTACTATCTGGCCCTGCAAAAAAGCAGGGTTAGCCGAAACAAGGCTAAGGAAAAGTGGGGCTAAGCATTAGCCAATCACAGAAGTCAAAATTGCACATTAATCACGCTCTGTTTGCTAATATCATCAATATTCATGAGCTGTGGGATAGATAAGGTGTTAACCATGTCTCAGCAAATAGAATGGGGTTTAATAAGAAAGACAGTGTGAATCGAAAAAAAGATAGTATGGGGTCAAGGATAGTCCGGGGTTAAGGATAGTATGGGGTTAAGGAAATGCAGTGTAAAAAGCATATTAGTGAATTCATGAAAGGCAAAACAGCAATACACTGCAGGAGACCAACACAGATATCCCTTTTGTATGCAATGTTTAGAGGAGCTCTGTTTTTTCATATTCCTAGTCAACACTGGCCCTTTTATTTCTGGTTATTAAACTTGTGTACATAATAACAATGCTATGGCAGGCTCTACCATCTAAATTGGATGTTGATGCATAAAGCTTGTGCTCCAATATATTAGCTTGCGAAGGGAATATTAGATTGAAGCTTCGTATCCATGATTTCCTCTCGATAGGAAGGGCTGTGGTCAGATTGATATGCAGTGTACCGTCGTTTTTTTATTATTTCAAAACTAATGCTTTATCCATCAGCAAATTGATTGACTAATCAAAGCTTTTAGTTTACTTGTACATATACTCTCTGATCACAGTTCATGAACATGTGCATTTAAAAGATTTGAAAATTGTATTAATAAACAGATTTTGTAATGTATGTATTAGAGCTGAAATATATTTATTTTGGTATACATACATGTACATGTAGTTTTCCTCCAAATCTTGGCATTTTCAATCTGTAGACCATTTAAAACTTGGTTGTACATTTTTGTATTACATAAGTTTTCATCTGGTACATGTACATGTAAATTTGAACATGGCTTGCAATATGTAACAATTGGAAGTTAAAGTGTTAATTCTTTAATAAATCTCAAGATCTTACAATACAGAATTGTTTGAAGAATTTTTAGAAATATCAAAGAAGCATACTATGTAACAATGAAAAATTAATCAAAATCTGATTTATAAAATAAGGAAGTTATGACATCGTTATTATTTTACAATATAGTTTCATGCACAGTAAAGGTTATTATCCGAATGAGAGAGTCGATCAAAGTCAAAGCTTACATATTTCTAATAATAATATAAAGTTTGTGATTGAATCATACGATACATGTACGTGAATGTGTTAATAATAGATGTCCCACATATTCAAGGAAATAAAAATAAATTAAAAGAGTGTGTACAATGTTATCAGTTCCGCCTGTGATATACTTTGCTCAGTTTATTATGACAACAAAATGACATTTTAAATTCTATAACTGTGCATACAGCACTATATCTTTTTGCATGTACATGTTTTTCTACATCAGATTTTGATATATGCTATTCAAAATGTTTTCATACATGTATTTTCATGTTTTCCTTTGTAGCCAGTGTCTGGAAGGACTGAGTGTGAATTCAATTTGAAAGAAATTAAAGTGCACATGACAAATAAGTAAAAACAAAGAAAATGTAAATAACAATTTTTAATGAAATGAAGAAAAATTTTATCTAATTTTTTTACACTTGAAAATTTGTCATGCCTTCTTTTCTTTTATTAGACTTCAATGCGTGGAAGAATTGTAAGAAGCACATTGAGACATCAAGTATATATGTATATGTTATTTTTGATATTACATTTCTTGTCATCTTTGTTTCTTTTTGTAGATGCTTGGAAGAATTGAGTATGTACACAATAAGAATTTCATCCACCGAGACATCAAACCCGATAATTTCCTTATGGGTATCGGTAGACATTGCAATCAGGTATAGTAACTTCCTATTATCTATCTCTTTCAAAGATTCCCCTCTTTTGTATCATTGACAAATGTGTTTCTTTTGTTGGAAATAAAGTCTGAAAGAAACTGAAACTGAAAATGGTAAGAAATTCTAGGATTTTTCACTCTAAAAATTGAAATGAAAGAAGGCATATTTTAGAGATTTTACTTGCTTTCTGCCCTTTTACAAGTTCCAGGAGGGGGGGGGGCTAGAGGCTTCTTGATTATTAGACTTGAAGCCGAATGTGAATATGGAGGGAAATGCCCAAATGGCAATTTAATCTTTTAAAAAGCAAACTCTGTTTAAAATTCAAAGGGCTGGAAACTTACAAAGCACTGTTGAATCAGTTGCACTGTTACCATTGTGAACATTTCGGTTTATGCATGGTCATAGGCAGGTTTTCATCAGGCTACATTACAAAATTAATTGAAAGCTTGAATTTGAGCAAACTGGGTTGATGGAGACCTACATGTACATGTTCATCATTGCTGGGCTCTCTTCTGTTTTCATAAACCTTATATCACAAATTTAGAAGTAGAAAAAATATAAAGGCCAGCTCTGCAAAAGTGATTTTTCACTTAAAGTTTGCCTATGAAAATTTCTATTATTGTTAGGAGACTGTTTTCAGACAATTTTTAGGTTGCCACTATTGCTATAATTAGGAAACAGACAGCATTTTTCTGAGCTGCCCTTTTTAAATGTTTCAATTTTGAGTTACGAGGTTTAAACAGCCCTATGACGCTATATCATTGGCATCTTACATGTAGATGATTGTTGTCATGTGAGGATGAGCCTGAAGAAGAAAGGACATTGGGCATTAAAAAAGCAGAAAGAAAATTGCTCAGCTGCTGTTCATATCCAGGTCATTCATTCAAGAAGTTTGGCATTTCAGGCATTGGGAGAAGGGGACGGTGGCAAGGAAGTCGTGTCTAGAGCGTTAGACAAGCCCTTCCTCCGTTCTCTTGGCTTGGGGCACGATGACACTTGTATTTACGTTCCATCACATGACCACGATTAAACCTTTCCTTCCATTCTCTATCTCTCTCTCTCTCTCCTTATTTCACTCCGTCTCCCATGTCTGTCGCAACCATATTTTCGATGACGTGTGTACATGGCAAAACATGAGGATTTACACGTATGCAACAATTGTCATTTTCTAGCGCTTGGTCCTGTGTGGCGAGATTCAGGAGGGTGGGTTTCAAAGTGTTTGTGATATTTAGCATTATGTCCCTGATCAAATGTTACTTTCCAACTGTACTTTGCAATAAGTAATTTCTATTCAAAAGGAAAATTCCTCACATCCATGTACATTCTACATATGATAGCAAATTCATACAAAATATATTTGCAAATTGTAATCTAATTTGCAAAATGTTTTTTCTGAAAACTGGTTATTAGACAAAAGGGTGAGTGGACGAAATAGCAATTAGACCAATAAGACTGTGCATGTAGATAGTAGTTGAACTGATGATAGACCAAATGATAGTAGACAAGTTGGTAATTAGACAAATTGGCATTAGACCTATTGGAAATTATAAACCAAGCCATGTACTGTATGCATGTACGGTACCAAGACATTGAAAGTGTACAGGTTGTTATACCATGTAGGTCCATGGTTATACAAAATGAACAAATGAATAGTACGCAATATACACTGTACATTGCATCTGATGACATGTCATCAAACTTTTCAGTTAAGATTGATGTCCGTAAAGCGTTGGAGTATTGCTAGAACAGCTGTTCATTTCCTTTTGTTTATATATAACCTTCTGCGCCAGTATATTGTATGCTGAATGAGTAATGTTTGATTATTCACATTACTGACAGGAAACACAGTTCTAATTATAAATCAAAATAATATTGTTCATTTGTCATAGGCCAAATATACAAGAAATAAAATAAAGAGAACAATTTTTTTCCCGGGCAAATTTTGAGAATTTTTTTAAAAAAAATGCATCCATGTCCTTTTACATACAGGTATGCTGATTTTCATTCCAAAATAGTTTTTATGAAATGTTTAAACGGTATTGAAATGTGCATAGAGGTTTTGATGAATGTGTTTAGGATTATAAATTTGTATTTCAAAAGTGTGATTGCTACATGTAAAAGAGTAAATAAACATAGGCTTGTATCAGTTTTATGAAAAAAAGCCATGATAATTCAAGAATGCACAACACATTGTGTTATGATTACACTATCTAATCTTAAAAACCAAAGTCCTTTAATAGAATTTCTGGAAACAAGGAAATTCTCAAAGATCCAGCATACTATTAATGTGCATTTGGGTGAAATTATCATTGAAACTGAAAGATAGAGTACTACTCTACGGTTCATGAACAACCCCAATAGGGTGCACTCATCTTCCATTTTACTATAAAGGGGGTCCCCTGACGTGGTGGGGGGGGGGGGGGGAGGGAGAGGAGGTTGCCCCAGTTGCCTCCATCACACATGTAAAATATAAATTTTTATTCATGTGAAATTAAGCTTATAGCAATGTTTTTCCTGAATAATGTGTCAGATTTCTCCTAGAGCAGAAGATATAATATGAAGCAAGGATTTAGAAAAATATCAATATATTCCTTCTTTATATTGGAATAAATATTATAGAAATAATTTGTTGCAAGGTCAGGCAGTCAAATGGGGGGGGGGGGGTGGGGGGTGCTAAATAACTATTTTAATGCCCAAATTTAAATATGATTCAAGTTAAACTGCCTTTCGTCATTTATGTGCACATATCATTTTATGGTTTTGAGAAAGTTTTGACACTAAAGAATTGTTGGTAGGTACATAGGGCAACCATGCACAATCTTTGTGCAGCAGATCTTTTGTGTAGTCAAACATGGGGGGGGGGGGGTTGATAACAGACCTAGAAATCAAAACCAATGCTTCCTGGCTAAACTGTGAATCAAAAGGTCTTGGGATTATTAAAATTTAACAATTCTAAAGTAAAAAAGAGTGCTATACAAATCCAGCTATTGTTTTTGTTATTGTTAGCAACCCATCTATTTAAATTCTACTGTAGTTCTCTAAACTGCAATGTCGAAATACATGTATGTGCATGTCTTACAAGTTTGAAAGGGTTTGTACATTAAAATCCCCCAACCAATTTGTTACAGTCACCTAGAGACAGGTGGCAGACAAGTCAAGATTGAAGAAGAAGGGGCCATTTATGTATATTAAACAAATTAAATTATATTAATGTTGGTAAAGAATTACTTGGTGGTTTTTGTGGTCCAGAAAAGTTGTTTCGACAATAACAGACTAAATCAATACTTACAAGCACTGAGCATGTCTTTTCTTTTCATCTTGTAATTGGACTTGTAGGTATTGCCCTTGACTATGGTTTACAGACAGGGGAGGGGGGGGGGTGTGCTTTGTCACCCCCCAAAAAAGTTTCATGACCAAGAGAAAAAGAGGGTTATACATGTATGTTTTATTTAAATTCACATCAGAATATGTCATGAAAGAAGTTTTTTATTATAATTTCATCTCACTTTTTAGAATGTTTTGCCATATTTCACCCTCACATTTTTTTTCCTATCATGCCACTGATCAATTCTTAAACTTTTCATTTAGAAAACTTCCTGAAACAGTTTGATATATAAATACTTCATTTTTTTTGACAAAATGGAAAGAAAACTTATTAAGTTTTATACAGTCGCTTTGATGGCTTTCATTCGTTTCCTCTACCAACAGGTTTTCATCATCGACTTTGGCTTGGCAAAGAAGTACAGAGACAGCAGATCAAGACAGCATATACCTTACAAGGACGACAAAAACCTAACGGGAACGGCCAGATACGCCAGTATCAACGCTCACCAGGGTATAGAGCAAGCGTGAGTAGCCGATACCCCCGTTATAAAGTCTTTGTGTCAAAATTCGGCTATGGTCGAAGCAGGGGTCAACCGCTTTACCCGTCGATTCCTTCAGTCACCAGCGCAAATTCTTGCAGACTGATGGACCGCTAATATAACGAAAAAACATTGACTATGAATATCAGCCATTTACAGTCCTGTCATTTCTTGAATTCTACATCTGTTTATCAAAACTTTCATGTGATACTACGGTATATTTGGATTTGGAAATATAGTGTCGTGTGTAACTAGTTTTGATATATAGATATTGGTATGGACAATAAAGGCCTGAAAGTGGTTGATATTGTCTTTGGTAACACTGAATTTTCTTATGTATTTCTTTATTTTGAGGGTCCACCCATCCACAACAAATAATCTCAGGTGGTCACCGTTCAAACACCCTGGTATGACTCTGTCCTACGTGAAGTTTTAGACATTCCCTGCTTTCACCAAAGTATAAGATCAGGGCCCTTGACTTACAAAGGGTTGCGATTGATCCGACCAATTGCAACTATGGAGGGCCAGCAATGCCAACATGTATTATGCATGCTTGTTCAAAATATTTTCAAGCTATGCTGTATATTCATGTATTAATTGTTTCCGTAAAATTCACTGTGCTTCTCTTTGTTTACAAAGGAATTGTGCAAATTTCCTGTAGAAAAATTGATGACACTGATGGATTTCCATAGAGTTAGACTGTGGGATGGTCGCCAAAATTGTGACTTTCCGTGGGGCGGCAAATACAACCACGGTTCTTGGACATGATAATATGTAAAATATTATAAGTGAATACATGCACAATGTTGCCATCGGTAAATTTTGCTCCTGACCTCAAAATTAAAATAATAATATGCAAAATCGTACCAATGATTCGACTGGAAATTCCGCCATTCACCCCGTGTGTTAAGGACTTCCGTGAACGCGCGCGAACGTGTACAATGCATGTAACCTCGTTCGCGTTTATATATTTTTTATTCGTTGTACATGATATACGTTATAATACAGAATGTACGATGGCGGATAAGATGTCGTCGTCTTCGTCGTGTTTTGACAGCGAAAATGACGATTTATCACTAGCAAATATATGCTACATGCACGTCTTACCCAAGGAAAGAGGGCCAGTAAATTCCTTTCAAGTAAAGAGCTAGAACAAATTTAAGCCTTTGCTGCATTCGTTGATGTAGACTACCTGGGACTTCAGAATAAAAATAGCTACATGTATTCGTGCAGCAGAGAAGTTTGCGATTGACTTGCATGCAGCCCGGCCCCGGAGACCAGCCCGACGTCCGACCAGCATTTCAGCAAGATCCGAAATATAGATGTACCGCGTTTACACCTTGCCCAGAGCCAGGTCAAACATCGTTCGTATCACCAGCATTGAGCAATCAAGCGATCGAAGGTAATTTGTTTTCACTTTGTGCTCTTGCATTTCACTCTCTGCAAAAGTGAAGCGGTGCAAACTTTGATGATTTTTGTATAGGTCTACAAGACTACATCTAGATTTCTCGTAATTGAGTCAATGGATAATGTGACTCATGACTTCGTCTTCTATTCATAGGCTTGTAAATGTGGCGATGAAGTAAGTCATGACATGAGTCACATTATGTATCGATTCAATCTAGACTAGGCCCGTTTTGAAAGTCCATTTTTGATGCACGTGTACACGGCGTGTTTTTCGGTCGTGTACACGTGTACACGTTGTAAACACTGTGAGAGCGAGTTCTGTTTTCATGTCGACACGGACCCGCATCAATATGTCATAAAAAGGGGTCTATATAGCCTAAGTCACGGTTTTAAAGCTTACCTGAGAAGTTTGAAGTATCAGTCCACAAAAATTGGTGCAAATTAAAAGTTTACTCGGCTTAGCAGCACATTAAATTAATAAAGAATGCAAAAGAAAATCAGTGCAGGGCCCTAGCTATCGCCGACGCTCGGTGGATGCGCATTTTGTATACTGTACCGTACATGCATGCACAGATCGCTGCAGAATAAGTGTAACTGAAGTTATCGATTAATTTTCATTATTATGTTGCCAATTTGAAGAGCGTTTGTTTGTAGGCTTGTGTGCGAGCGTATAACACGTAAGTTGTAGCGATGATCGCTATCGCAATTGGTGATTCTCAAATTGACTCTGAGTGTGATTGAGCAACGCTTTCGAGCTTTTGAGACCGGAGCAGACCCATTTCGTGCCGATTTCGTGGTACAAAAACGTGAGTCTCCAGAAAGAATGTGGATTAAATTGGCGATTTTGGAAGTGAACTCACTCTGGATTAATTGAAATATGTTGACATATTAGTAATTAAAACATGTGCAGTGTCTGAGAACTAAGATTTAATGTGAGGCTGTGAGCTTGTTTATGCAGATGCTACCGTGTACACGGTGATGGAATTTAGTACACGTGCACTGACTTGACCGTGCGTGTACACGTGTACACGTGTACCCGAAACGGGCCTAATCTAGACCTATACAAAAATCATCAAAGCCTGTACTGCTTCACTTTTGCAGAGAATGAAATGCAAAAGCCAAAAGCACAAAGTGAAACAATTTGGCATGGACAAAGATCGCTATAACAAGGATCACCGTTTTAAAATCATCCTCTGTATCTTTTTCACCTTCGATAGCTTGATTGCTGGAATGCTGGTGATACGAATGACGTTTGACCTGGCTCTGAGCAAGATGTAACGCGTTACATCTATAACGTTAGTTTGATCCATTCGGATCTTGCTGCAACGCTGGTCGGGCTGGGGCCTGGGCAGGAGCGTAACGGGTGTGGCCAGGAGGCCCTCCTGAGGAGGGGCAAGAGCAAAAAATATCCGGTCATATCAGGGGCAGATCCATGATTTTCCAAAAGGGGGCAAATTTTTCAGAGGAAAGTTTCGACCAGCCCCCCCCCAAAAAAAAAGTTTTTCAACCAATTGACAAGCAGAAAAAAAATAAAGGTTTTCACCCACAAATAAAGTATATCTCGTACACGAAAAAAAGGGGTCTTCAATTTCAAAAGAGCTAGGGGGCACACCTTTGTTTTAATGGCATATTTACATTACAAATTTTAGTATTTTGCTTCTCAAAAGGGAGGGGGCAGGCAATGGCGTCATGAGGCAACATTTTGAGGGGCGATATGGTGTATCGGGTAAAAAAAAACAATGCGATCGAGTAAGCAAAAAATTATACATTTTTATTACAAAAATCAGATTTTAGATTTTGACATAATGTTAAAGAAGATAACATATTTTTCACCCTTCTCTCTTTCCTTTTTTCCTTGGTTTACGCCACGGTAAACAAGATTTTGATTATTTTGCATGCTTATTTTTTAAAAACTAAAATCACCTTTCATGACAATCTGTTCTTTCTTTCCTTTTCCATCAGTTCCTCTTTTTCCCCTTTCCCTTTCATTCTCCCCCTTTTCTTTTTTCCCCTTTCATTCTCCCTGGCCCTTTTCTTTTTTCCCCTTTAAGTTCCCGGTGAACTCCGCCAGGGGGATAGCTTGCCCCCCCCCTTCACTGTTAAGCCACGTACTGCTCCCTCACTGGGCCGGGTTGCATGCAAGTCAATCGCAAACTTCTCTGCTGCACGAATAGCTATTTTATTCTGAAGTCCCAGGTAGTCTACATCAACAAATGCAGCAAAGGCTTAAATTTGTTCTCACTCTTTACTTGAAAGGAATTTACTGGCCCTCTTTCCTTGGGTAAGACGTGCATGTAGCATATATTTGCTAGTGATAAATCGTCATTTTCGCTGTCAAAACACGACGAAGACGACGACATCTTATCCGCCATCGTATATTCTGTATATAGCGTATATCGTGTACAGCGAAAAAAAATATATAAAACGCGAACGAGGTTACATGCATTGTGCACGCTTGCGCGCGTTCACGGAAGTCTTTAACACACGGGTGAATGGCGGAATTTCCAGTCGAATCAATGGTACGATTTTGCATATTATTATTTTAATTTTGAGGTCAGGAGCAAAATTTAGCGATGGCAACATTATGCATGTATTCACTCATAATATTTTACATATTATCATGTCCACGAACCGTGGTTGTATTTGCCGCCCCACGGAAATGAAAAACTAGAGACATTTTCCTTGTCCATCCACAGTCTAAGTTACGATGGATTGGATAAATTGTAACTCTTTGTAAGACAGGTCTCTGTGATGTTAGGAGGGATAGATGCTGGTTGGTGTTTTTTGAAGCTGTTTGGATGGTGCACACTACTTTAAGAAAAACTGGTGATCCTCTATTGGGTGTCAAATCATATTCTCAATAAATTTGATTCCCATCAGCTAAACTCAACATCAGATATTTGTCGATTAAATTGGTAATTTTTTCAGAAACATATAAATGACAAATCAGACTTCTTGAAAGTCTGATTAGGGTTTCGATATTCATGTAGGAAATTGAATCACATTACGTGAAAAGGAAAAACTTGGAGTACTGTAGCTCATTTCAAAAAAAGAAAAAAGAGTCTCTGATTATTGGTAAAGTCATGGGTAACTTTAGAACCATCCTTATGAAATGGCACCAGTCCAGGAGGGGGGTGTTTCACAAAGATATGAGAATGACTTAAGAGTCGCAATTTAATGCCGACGTTTATGTGATAAGCAATGTGCAATCTTCTTGATTAATACGCAGTAGTGCGTGTCCTCTTGGCATGATCTGACCAATACGGTCTTGCCTTTTATGACACACACAATGAGGCATTTAAGTGCGACTGAAAATCATACTAAATTACTTGTGAAACACATCCCCAATGTTCTAAGGTCAGCATTATTGGCTCATACACAAAAAAATGTTTAGTGTGATTATTACGAGATTAGATACAAGGTTTTACTTACTCATTGTGTTTGCCGATTGTTGCTTGTCCAGGCGGAGAGATGATCTGGAATCACTCGGCTACGTCATGATGTACTTCAATAGGAGAAGTCTACCGTGGCAGGGTCTGAAGGCTGCCACCAAGAAGCAGAAGTATGAGAAGATCAGTGAGAAGAAGATGTCAACGTCACCGGAAACACTCTGCAAGGTAATAAAAAATCTCCTCCCATCTAGCTTCTTGTGCCAGGCAGACAAATCGATACTGTCCTTTGAGGCTCAAAGGACAACATGTTGATATGCCATTTGGTTGGAAAAGGTGGAGGAATGTTCCTTCAAGCGACTGAGGTATCATTGAATAAACACGTGACAATAGACCAGTTCATAGATACTTCATGGATAATTTTGGTCAAATGACCTTTCATTTCTTTCATTGAGATAGGCAGATTCAAAGCAAGATATTATGTAAGGATGCCTTACATAGCAGGATGAAGAAATTGAATAGACCAGGTGGGTGTTTCATAAAGCTGTTCGTAAGTTAAGAGCGACTTTAAGAACGACTGGTGATGCTTTCTTGTGGTAAATGACATACAACCAAAATGTTCATTGGCGATGGTTTACGCGTAAGAAAGGATCACCAGTCGTTCTTAAAGTCAATCTTAACTTAAGAATAGCTTTATGAAACACCCACCAGGTGACTAGAATAACACACCTATGAACTTTTTGTGAAGGTATTTGTTGCACTTCTACTTTGAATGTATATTATATATGTTGCACAATGTACTTGGCAAACTGTGCAATACCAGTCGTTTGTGGATGCATTGTTGTTTTTTGTGGATGTAAATGAAAAACGCAATTCAAACGAATATATGAATAATCAAGACATTCAAGTTGGTGCTTATCTCATTAAATTTTAAACCACCATGTCACTTTAGTACCAATGACCTTCCTCTGATCATGCGCTGAAAGGAAGTACGAACTGGCTTATGATGCACTTGTGGGACAATTGCAGTAAAATGAACAAAGGAGGCAACATGGTAGTTGTATGCTCTATGGATTTATTCAATACATTGTACTCTTGAAAATAAACTTGTTTTAATCTTTACAAGGGTTTTAAAAGAAGATGGGAGCAAGTGTAGTAGATAAAGTTATGACAGGGTGGTAGGATCCCATGTACATTTGGTTCTATTTGTTCAAAAGAAAATGTTAGCACCCATGAAATAAGATTTGACCAGAAAGGAAATACTTGTACAACCTTGGCCTGTTAGTTCATGTATAACTGTATTTACATGGAAGAAATAAATTTAGTTTTTTTTTATGTGTATGATATATCTTCTCCCATTCCATCATTTGAGGATTGGCATGTATGGTCTATCTTGCTTAAATTCTTATACATGTACATTATGTTTCATGTGATATCAATCTGCTGTCTTGTATTTTCCATCCTGTAATACAGAGCTTCCCTGCCGAATTCGCTATGTACCTGAAATACTGCAAGAACATGAAGTTCGAGGAAGCCCCGGACTACATGTACCTGAGGCAGCTGTTCCGCATCCTGTTCCGCACCCTCAACTATCAATATGACTACGTCTTTGACTGGACGTTGCTCAAGCAGAAGGCAGCCAATCAGGCGGCTGCCCTCAACAACACCAGCAAGGTGTCGGCCAATCAGGGAGGGACGCTGAACAACCCCAGCAAAGTGTCGGGAAACCAGTTCACCCTCACGCAGACCCCGCACGACCAAATGCAACATGCAAACCATCACTACCGCCACCTCCAAAGAATGTCGGAGAGCAAGAAGAGTAAACCGTGAAGAGACAAACGTTCTCTAGCTACTTAATCCTGATCAAGAGAGTGAGAGAGAGAGAGAGATAGAGAGAGAGTGAGAGAGGATAGATGAGAGTTGCACGAGACATAACTTTGTTATAGTATAAATGGAACAGACACAATCCATCATCCCTGCATGTTTCATGAACACTATAGGCCGCTGAGACGTGTGTTCACCTGAACGATCATAAATGTTTGTATCTTGTCACAAACTGGAGATATTTTCTTCTTGTACATACACCAAAGAGTTTTCCCGAGGGTCTTCAGGAAATCGTTCTGCACGCCCTGGCATTATTGTGTCTATCTTGTAAATGTAGTTGGTGTCTAGCTAATTATTTATTTCTATCATTGTGTTTTCTACATATTTTCTCTGCCTGAAGCATGGAGAATATCGGCTGTTTGAAGGTTGATGAATTGTGTCTGCTCCAAGAACTGTTATATAGCCCTATTTAAGGTTGTACCTGGCAATTCAGTCTTCGCCACGTACCACGAAAGGCAATACACAGCACTCATCATTGTTTTCTTTTCATGTTCCTGTTTGGTTACCGAGATCGATGTATTTGGTTATCGGGAAGGCTGTCTATCCTATGTTCTGGTAGTAGGGGCTGCAAGTGCCAGCATAAAGGCTAGATAAAGTTCATCACTTTTTAAAACAAATTATTCAACTATGTTGAGATATTTGCAAGATTCAAGAAAGTTTTTCTTTCAGGTCAAAGCAGGTTTCGGATGTCAGATTAATTGATACTTGGGGATTTCTAATTTGGCGCTGGTGCTGGTGTTAAAAGCACAATCAGATTGTTTAACACCAGATGTGAGTTTTGAAATAGAAAACTCAACACGTATTAGATCAATCCCGACACCAGCTTCATTTCTAGTTTGGTCCCTGCTCTTGTAATGCTCAACCCAACCCTAACACAGAAAGGTCGACACCAAACTTAACATCACCTATTATTGTATGTTGCATGGTTTAGCATCAAAGCAAGGTTAAACACTGTCATACAGATTAGCAGTCATAGGTTGGAGTAATACAACAGAGCTAACACCTGTAGATCTCTTAGGGCCCCGTCTTACAAAGAGATGCGATCGATCCAATTGATCTTAGCTATGGAATTTCATCACTGTCATAATTTTTCATACAAGAAATGTGAAAAGCCTCCCTTTGGAAATAATGAGGAACACGGAGATATGTCAAGAAAATTGTAAATGCATGAGTATTACTCATATAGAGTATTTTCAACCGACATGCATTCCTAAGCTGACATTACTTGCTCTCCATAGCGTTGATTGATTGGATCAATCGCAAGTATTTTATTAAACGGGGCCCAGTTGATGTATCTGTACCTGCCTGTTTATCTGTGAAGGTATTATAAAAAAAACACCCAAGTTTCACCTGCTAGAGGCTTTAAGCCAGTAAAGCCAGTCCAAATTGATCGGAGACCAATCTTCAGGCTTTCACCAGATTTCAGTTTCTGACATCTTGATTATTCTGCAATGGAGGTCCTTGTAACACCACCAGTCACGATTCTCTACAACTCAACCTTTCCAACTGGTATTCATTGCAATATCACACCCTCCCAATAGACTCTAATTTCCCCAATGACAAAGAAAAAAATATGAAAATCATACTATTGGTGTTTAAGGCATAACAACCGATTATTTTTGTTGTTGCTCTGTCCTCTAAGACAAAGTGTCGCCCGATGAAAATTTCCACCAGTAAAGAGTCACTGGTGGCAACCTTGCCAGGGTGTCATAATACAGGACAAACTCCCCCCCCTCCCCCCACACATACACCACCACCCTGAACACTGTAAAAGTTAGATTTTTAATGGAGGCAGTACGTTACAAAACAACTTGGAGCCACTAAAATTAGAAAAGTAGAAAATGAAATTAATCTTCAGTATACAACATTAACCTTTCTTTGATATATTCCCGTCTCAACACATGTATACCCATTTACATTTGCGGTCTGAAATACTTTTCACTTTGAAATGCCAAACTTTATTAATATTGCCTGATTTTGAATAGTGAATAGATTAGGATTTTTAACATATCTGACCTTACCCCCCCCAAAAAAAAAAAAAATTCATATACTGACTAGATATTGTTGTATTTTGATAACCCGTGGTTAAAAATACAGCGTACATAATACTGATACTAATCCAATGTACCAGTATTTCTTTTTGACTATAGATTTGATTTAATCTGTATGCATGGGAGACGTAATTTGTAGGTACTGATGTAGAGCGGATGGAAATACATTTATAACAGGTAACATTCATAAATTTCAATTTTATGAGACCTGATGGGTGTTTCACAAAGCTGTTCGTCAGTTAAGAGTGACTTTAAGATCGACTGGTGATCCTTTCTTGTGGTAAATGGTATACACCTAAACGTTCACTGGCGATGGTTTAGCGCGTAAGAAAGGTTCACCAGACGTTCTTAAAGTTGCTCTTAACTTACAAGCAGCTTTATGAAACTTCCCAGGGGGGCTGTTTCACAACTATGGCAACTTTGCCATTGTTGCACCTGCCATAGAAACTGATTGTGATTGGCCGCTAAGCCTTGGTAGTTGACAGCATGGCAAAATTACCATAGTTGTAATTACTCTTTATGAAACAGGCCCCTAAATGGTGTGTTGTTGTCATAGCTCTTTCAAATAATATCATTTTCTCTTCGCGTTTGAAATGAATAAGAATTAAGAAATTAATTAGGGTACCTTCTCTCACATGCTTAGTATGTTGTACATGGATGTCTTATTTATTTTATTACATTGGACTAGCCGTAGACATTCTAGGAAAATGCATATCTCGACGAGTGGCTAGGCTATTCTCTCCTTGTATATTTTTGTACTACTAGTATGATGACGGGTTAGTGCTAATTTTTGGGAAAGCTTTTCGAGTTAAAGCCAAACTGTAGAAAATTCTTGTAAATACACAATAAGGCTATGATCATGCGATTTATGTTCAACGATTCAATGGAGTGGTGGTATATATTTTTGGGTCTTCATATCGCCGTTTTATGTTTTTTTTGTGTGTGTTTTGGGGTTTCCATGTTGCTGTCGCGTTTTAAAATTAAAGAATTATTCCTCTGATAATATGCCCAGAAATCAACGCGATAAAATTGCACCTGAAAGCAGTGTTTAATTGAATTAGAATGGTCATGAAATGGGTCTTTTGAATTGTTCGCTTCTTCAAATTTCAAGTGTACTGTAGTAAACTATTGATATGCTTTAAGTTCATGCCTGTGGAAAAATTTTATAAGTTTAAGTCAAACAAAATCTTTGTCTCATAAATGAATAGATGGCTTTATATCATCTAAAGGCTTTGTATATTAATTTTTTGGTATCTGTTCCACTGTGATTTATATATTGTCTTTTTTTTCACTCATCAAGAAGGATTATGTTGTACAATATACTACATTGAAAACAACATCCATCCTTTTTTTTAAATCATTGAATGTGTGTGTAAAAGGCAGACGTCAAACATTCATTTAGGTTATACATGTACCTCAATGATGGCTAATCCACTATTTCCATTTTAAGATCATATCCCCCTTTATTTAGATTTAGAAGCAAAATTTTCATATTAGTATGTGCATTACTTCAGAATTGTTAGTAGTATTTTATGCTACTAGCAACTAAGCTCCAACCCTTAATCTGCCAATTGGATCAGGCCCGATCAAGGAGTCGATTTGGTGCTAGGTCGGGCCAGCTTGTTCTATAAAGGCCATCAGGGTTGATCAGTTGATCGACCATGCTCTGGCTACTACACGAATGGTGTGGACTTGCCGGTTCACAACCTTGCTATTTCTGTCTGAAGTATGGACACAACAAATGGATGGAGGTTATCAGATGTATAAATCATATTTGACTTTTGAAAACATTGCTTTTATCAACACGAAAGGCATTAGAAGAAGTCTTGCTCATAGAAGTTACATGTATTTTGTAGTTTATTTGCAAGACTAGTTTACCAGTGTGGGAATAGATTTTGGTGTGCAGTGCAAGGTATTCAGGGGAGTATAAAATTAAGGTGTCTTTCAATTCAACCGCTTGCAAAATCATCTAGAATTCAAGGAATTTTGTTAAATGTTAAGAACTTTAGATTTAGTACAGTGTCTTTGTTTGAAATCTTGTAAAAAAAAAAAGAAATGCTTTGATTCATTATGGAAGAGATTCGATCTTGATGTTTTGGTATCATTGATATTGGTAGTGTCTGATTTGAATTGGAAAGAGGAAGCGTTTAGCTTCAGACTGGCTGTATTCAAATATTTTGTAAATATAGGTTTGATCGTTAATGTGTTTTCTTTGCATTCCACAGCCAATGTAAAACTTGCCTTTATGTTAATATCCTGAAGTCACACCAACCCCCATGGCCCGTATTCTGAAGTAGGTTTAACTCAGGCCGAAAGTTGTGGTTTAAGTATGGACAGCCAGTTGTTACATCATCACTAACAGTAGAGATGCCATACTTCAGCTCATTCGGCTCTCAAATCTTTCATAATAGTGTAGGAAGTATAAACAGATGATTGGCTTCACCATTGATGAATCAGGAAAGAGCACAGTAAACATAAGAAACATACAACTTAATAAAAATTTTGATACTTTTGGCTTGCCATACTTAAACCACAACTTTGAACCAGCGTTTAAGTTAAGCCTGACTTCAGAATACAGGCCCATGTGTCTAATTATGAAATCACAGCTCACGAGAAATAAACCTAGGGCCGATTGCATGAAAGGGTCTTTGCAAGGACCGTCTTTCGTTTCGCCCATCTTTTATGATGCGCCATGTGAAATGCATGTTAAATAAATCATCTGCAAATACATTTCATTCGTCCGCTAAAATAAACAAAATATTTGTTTATAAAATGATGTGATATATCATGAAATTGTATAAAATTTGATTTAAAAGCAAGCTAACGAATCTTATTCTTTATCATAAATTTCAGAAACACCCTGCTTGCAGCGTATCATAAAAGATGGGCGACACGAAAGACGGTCCTTGGAAAAACCCTTTCGTGCAATCGGCCCCGGATCATTGAAGTCATAGAAGGGGTTCAATAACAGAGAGAAAATGAACTGTTTCACAGAAACAAAACCGATAATTTTTTTCAAATTTCCCCCCACAATGCAAATACTGGATTTCTGTATAGTTGAGGCATGGATTCATATTTTTATGAATTTCAAAATCACAACTATTCATGAAAATGTCCTAAAAGTGCAAGCTGAGCTAAAAAAATGCTGGATATTAATTGCTGATAAAAGTTTTTGAAAATGCAAATTTTTTTTTTGGCATCATTATGGAGCAGTACATGTTAATGTTTTATGATGATGAAATTTCAGAACAGGTGTTAAATCCTATCGAAAATGAGCTAGGATGCACAATCAGTGATTACTATGGCATATTCAAATACAACAAATTGGATTTATTGAGGCTTGGATTGGGTATTATACTATATTAACGTTATTGCATGTGTATTATAATCCAGTGTTATCAATTCATTAATAGTCTTGTTACATTTCATACCTTTTTTCCTTGCTTTAAAAGTCATTTGTTCGTGTATTAACTGCAGAGCACTTAACAGCAAGAGTTTGGCCAACCCATTTTCAGTGGGTGTAATACCAACTTGGGCAATTTCTTTTGAATTGGGCTTGCCTAACAAGCATTACTTGCCATGTGGGTAACCCTTTGAAACTGGGTTGGCCGAACTCTCTATTAATGGCTCTGATTAACTGGATACAAGTGCGCCCTCTATTTTTGAAGCCAAAAGATGCTCGGTCGCCAAAGTACTTGCATTCAAGCAGAAATGTTCAACTAACTTGGTGATTTGACTGAACCATTATCCATGGATGGTTGGTTTATGTTTGGTGTTGGAAGTACATATTAGATTGCCTCACCTAGGTTCAACACCTAATCTGAGTTCACCAACATATCTCGTTAGTAATAGCTTGACACAAAGTGAGTTTTGTTATAAGATTAACTTTAAGTTTGGTGCTGTACTCATGGCTGATGTTAAAACTGTCCCAACACCAAAACATCAACACCAAACCTGATTGAAAGCTTGGTGCTGTGCTCACTGCTCATGTTAAAAATCATCCAACAACACCAACACAAAAAAAAGGTCAACACCAAACTTGAAATTACCCAAGATGAGCATGTCTCCAGTACACTATGTTATCCATCGTGTAAGACAGTTTGTGGTCAAAGTTTGGCCAGGTTCTGTAGTATTTTATATGATGTACTCACATTATCTTTAGATTATGCCATGTATGTTAAAGGAATGTATAGTAAAGGTATATCCTTGCTTTTCTATTCAAAAGTGCAAATAGCCGAAAGTCTTACTCGTATTTAGCCAAGAATATGTCCCCCCAATGATATGGACCAAAATTATGATTTTTTGACAAGGAAATATCGGGTCAAGATCATGTTGTTTTGATTAATAATATTTCATACAAGTATAGCTTTTTAGTGTGGGTGGTGCTTTGAAAGTTACTTGTTTGTTTTTGGTTAAGGGGTATAATAACTGGGTATTAATGTAATTGAGCACATTATGATAGGCTTTTTTTATCATCGAATTGACAACAGATTAGAAAATAGGCTGTAAAGTTGTGTGAAAAAAGATAAAAGCTGAGATTCATGAAATTTAGCCATTTACCTTGATTAGGAAATTATTTGTAATGCTATTTTCCTCATTTTATTGCTGTCTTGTCATGGACAGGCGTGCACTCTAAGAAAATGTAGCGAGGGGAATTCCCTTTGTGTTTAGGAATGTTAAGAAGTCAGTGTAGGTTACATGCATGATTCAAAATGTGACACTGATAAATGTGCTGCAGTGCTTGTTCTAATTGTTGATTTTATCACTATTCATTTTTTTTACTCTTTCATTTGTTTGTATGTCAAAGATTCTTGCATGCATGCAGTTAGGCCGAAGAATTGACATAGATTCTGGAGGGAATGATGCCGGTCTTTTTATTTCACCAATGGTCATTCCTTTGAGGGGTCAATAAACTTTTATACCTTTAAAACAGACCTTACATCGATAGTTTCCTCTCCTTGAAGTCAAATTAGTGGAGGAATGCATGTTTTTGCGCATTATGCTCAGTTCATTGCACTTCACTCATTTAATGTATTATCGATGGGCCTTTCTATGTATGTATATCACATCTTGGCTTCAATTCAGGAGGACCCGTCAAATTTTATTTCAACATCGTGTGTGTTTGCCAAATTCATCCACTTGGCTTTTGTTGAAGACTTGGATAAAATATCAACAACTTGTGTAGTGTGTAAATATTTGTTGCTGCTCTTTATTGTAAAATAGAATAAACTAAAAATTTTGTACATACATACACTGCTGACTACATAGTGTAATATTAGCACAGAGCATTGAAAATTCGGTGTGATATTTTGTCGATAGAAATAGTCATTTTCTGGGGTACAGGTTGCAGAGAAATAAAAGATTTTGATTATTGTTGGTTCGATTGGCAACATGTGATTAAAGATGAATCCTGCACCACTAGTAAAATGTATTCATTGATAGTTTGTAAGTTATTTCTCAACTGTCATATACTTTGATTACTTGATAATGTTATGCAAAATTACACATGCTTGTTGGAAATAAACATAATTGTTGCCCCAAGAATATTAGCTTGTATGAGGTGTAGTCATATTTCCAGTTATAGTTCAGTTGAAGTGAATATAGTGGTGTTTAGCTTTAGTGACGATTTATAGAAGAGTATTGATTATAGTTGAAAGTACTTTATTTGTGTAAATTTTTAACTTGTTATAACTGCAGAGATATCATTATGAAACAAAACAGACAGATTTAGAGGAGAGGGAATGGACTGTTGGGGAAGGGGGGCAGAGGAAAACAGAAATAACAAGAGAAACAAACAAAATGGTATAAAGAACTGAGTGTGAGACAGTGAAAAATAGAACAGAATAGACTATTGTAATTCAGTATTGAGACCAAGAGTAAGAGGAAGAAAGAGAGGGGGGGGGGGCATTTTCTGTCAATTGTTTTTATGTACGTATTACCATTGTTTTAAGTTTTGATGAAAATATTGAATTGAAATGTAACAACAATAAAACAGAATTTCATGACACCTGCAATTATTGCATATAACTTTCACTTCAAAGTGATTTTCTTGACTTTCATTTTTATTACAAAAATAAACATTTATATGCGATGTTCACACTCATGTATGAAGAGATCAATATTCAGTGAGTTAATTGATTGAAAATAGAATTGATACTAATACATTTCATCTAAATAACTGTACAATGATGGAATACAGATTTGTCAGTCGTACTACACTGAATTGCATGATAATACATGATCCCTATTAAAAAGGACCTCTATGCCTGGCCTATCTATCTTTTCAACTATTCATTCTCTTTATCATATCCTATATTGTACTAAACACTGATTGACATAGCGAGGTTACTCCACATTAATGTTAAATCCATTTGGCTGCATTTTCCAGAAATAAATGGAGATCATTCTTGGTTTTTGTCAAGGGGGGGGCTAACAGAGGATAACGGGGTGGAGGGGGGGGGATAACGGAGCATCTTTCATGTCCAATCACAACTGAGTACATCAAAATGGATTGTTGACAGTTGCTATGATATTTTCTCTGTTCACACACAGTTGGAGTCTGTTTTTACTAACATTTACCACATAAGGGTTAAGCATTTTATTACAGCACTGGCTGTTAGCTCTGTCTATATATCATTACACACATAGATGTCTTAAGGCCACCACATACCTTACGACTCGACTGGTCTATGACTGGCTTACAACTGAGTGAGGGGATATGTGACGTCACAGCTCTTGTCAGCTTGAGAGTCGCAGACCGGTCAGAGACAAGTCACAAGGAAAATTGTAAGGATTTGACATGTGGAATCCTTATGACTGGATCCTAAGCTCAATCTAACTTCCAGCCAGTCAGACAGCAGAGTTGTACGATGCGTATATGGTATACAACTCCTGATGCGGTAGTAAGCGCTATGACAAAAAGCATAAAGTGCATGCGTGAGTCGCGGACAGCATGGTAGTCGGATCGCAAGGTGTACGGTGTCGAGGCTTATGGCTACCCTGCGATTCATCTCCCCTCACTCAGTCGCAAGCCAGTCGCAGACCAGTTGGGTCATAAAGTGTGCGGTGGCCTTTAAACCATTGGCGGCGGAAGCCAATAAATTTAGGGGGTGTCCACCTGAAATTTTGGGATGGACACATGTAAAAAATAGGACAAGCGCCCCAAAAATTTTTGAGAAGCAAAAAAAAAAAAAAAAAAAAAAGGTCATCAACCTAAATTTTAGGGGGGGACAACACACGTGTCAAGGGGGTCCACGTGAATTTAAGGAAAAAAAATTGACAAGCAAAAAAAAAAGGTTATCAAAACAAAATTTAGGGGGGAACGTCCCCCCCACCTAAAATTTAGGGGGGGACACGTCCCCCCCGCTTCCGCCGCCTATGCTTTAAACAAATATGAATGACATCAAGTTAAGAATGTTACTTTCTTTTTACAGGGTTTGAAGTGATTTTACTTGTTAACATATTGCACGTCATATTTCTAAGCATCATTTTATTTGCATGAATTCATTGATATTAGGATGAAAATTCACACTATACTTTTGTCATTACGAATTTGTTCATTTAGTACTGCAATTAAATATGAATTCAATTTAATGTTTCACTACAAAAATATACAAAATGAAAATTGAGTTTGTTTTTAAAACTGTCATCGATACAGCTGAAGTGAACAAGAAATTACTTTAAAACATTGATTTCATCTGTGTCAATCTCAAGAGCCATTAAATAGTAAATTATCAAATTTCATTAATAAAAGAGTGTCACCACACAAACAATAATGTTTTATCATGATCATAGAGGCCTTTCTCACTGTACTCGGAGAGGAATTCTTTCTTGAACTTTCTCTTGACCTTTGACCTCTGCAGATCAGATCTTTGTTCTAGTACTCTCTTTCATGAGGATCCCTGTAGTCTAAACCAAACAATCAATTGGAGAGAGGTGCTCTCATAATTTCCTATTGACCTCTTGACCTCAATGGATGACCTTTATCTAGAAAGGTCAATCAATGTTCTAGTTACCTCTTTCATGAGGTTCCCTCTAGTCTTAACCAAGATGGTCAAAGATATCTTTCAAACAATCAACTGGAGAGAGGTGCTCTCATAATTTCCTACTGACCCCTTGACCTCTATGGATGACCTTTATCTAGATGGGTCAATCAATGTTCTTGTAATCTTTCATGAGGTTTCCTCTAGTCTTAGCCAAGATGATCAAAGTATCTTTCACACAATCAAATAGAGAATAGCACGTTCATGAATTTTCCATCGACTTCTTGACCTCTATGGATGACCTTTATCTAGAAAGGTCAATCAATGTTCTAGTAATCTCTTTGAGGATCCCTGGAGTTTAAACCAAGATGGTCAAAGATATCTTTCTCACTATGGACTGGTACAGGAGTGCCTTTGTGAATCTTCACTTGACCTCTTGACCTCTGGATAACCCCTGTCTAGAAAGGTCAAGCTATGTTTTAATAATTTCTCTCCTGAGGTTCCCTATAGTCTAGACCAAGATGATCAAAGATATCTTTCTCATTGTGGATTGGTAGAGGAGTACCTTCGTGAATCTTCTCTTGACCTCTTGACCTTTGGATAACCCCTGTCTAGAAAGGTCAAACTATGTTTTAATAATCCCTCTCCTGAGGTTCCCTATAGTCTAAACCAAGATGATCAAAGATATCTTTCTCACTGTGTACTGGTAGAGGAGTGCCTTCATGAATCTTCTCTTGACCTCTCCGGACGACCCCTGTCCGTAATGCATGCTCAGATAAAGACATTCCCTGTCAGAGGAAGAAAAGGATGAACATGTAAAGAAAAGACGTTTGGCAAAACAAAATATAAAAAGGAAATGAGCATTGACAAGCTATTATGTGCTTTGTTCATATTGGTTCCCATTTTCATTCTAATTTTGCCTCCTTTTCATGGGATTTTTCCCAGAAATGTAAGTTAAAAAGCTATCCTCAGTGCGGGTTTCCAAATATGTTAAATATAAATAGTGGTAGAGGGGAAAGTAAAAAAGAGACATACAGACACAGATAAACATAAAATAAAAGCAAGAATGAAAATGAACTTAAATATAAAATAACTTGAAAATCTTATTAAAACTTTCACAATTTTCAAATCTTTGAACCATGTACTAAAGAATCACGAATATTAATAAGAATGATTTAATATTTTTAGTCACAGATATGACAGACAGAAGAGGCAAATTACTTTAAGAAATCAATTTTACATATATGTAAAAACAATAAATCTAAGCAATAATAATAATAATAATTGGCATTTATATAGCGCTTTATCAATCTACGACTGTTCAAAGCGCTTCACAATTATTATTACCCGGTCACTGATTCATAGCATTCCAAGCAGCCTGTTAGGCACAAACCTGCTAAACCAACCACAATGACAGTTGTTTCCTACCGGTACCCAATTAGCACCTGGGTGAGAGTGGCAAAGTGCGGATTGACGCCTTGCCAAAGGGCGCTAGGCCATGGTAGGATTCAAACACATGATCCTCTGATTAGAAGGCGAGAGTCAGAACCGCTACACCACGGCGCTTCCACTTTAATTCTTTTACATACATTCTTTTCTCTATGAAAGTGCATTATTGACTCGTATCCTATCAAGAAATATCTCAGGATAAAGTATCAAGGACTTTCTTTAGCTATATTGACAGATTTAATTACATATTCTCATTTTCTTTTCTTTTTTTTTCAGATAGATTTATTTACAAATTTGAAATACACATTCAGCATTACATGGAAATCTAAAATACAATCTTAACAGAAATCTAGAATTTGGCACAGTATTCAGCAAGAAATTATGATCTGCATGTCATAGGTTGACTGATCTGAAGTTTTCAAATCTTTATTTTAGCTGCCAGTGAGCCACCCACCAGGAGTGTAACTTCCATTTACCTTTTTCTTGGCTAGCGCCCTCATGGATCGGTTGAAGTGGCCAGATCCAGTGAAATGAACAAGGGCACAAGGGTATTCACTATACGGTGATACTATGATGTCAATACGACGATGCTAACAACAAAATCAAAACACAAATCACTCTGAATCAATCAATAATGAAATAAACAAAGTTTTGGTTAGACAGTGGATCCCTCAAGAAGGAAACCCTCTTTCAGGGACATATCATATATCACAATTATCAAATTTTATCATTATTTTGTTGTCAAATTTGACACACTGGTTGTTTATTTATTCATTATTCGGCACTTCAAACATATTCAAGATTACAAAAGCAATATCAATCATTACATAAAATGACATAAAAAATTATACAAGTTGCAATATTTGATAGCAGTTTGCCCAGTGTATCAGTTGGTGGCCAGAGAAGAGGAGAGCAAACTTAATCACTGTGACCTGATGGTCCCTCCGCCCAACTGATACATAACCTTTTTGTATCAAACTAAGAATCAAAATAAATCATCAAAAGAAAATTTCCTGGAAATGCTAATAAGATATCATGAATCATTTGTTCATGCTGGAAAAATAAATGAGAACGTTGGTTTTCTCTTTTCTGGGACATACTGTATATTATGGATGTTGATTTCTTCATATAATCAATCTGGGTTTCAAAGTAGAAAAGAAAATGCATCTTAATAGGCAATATGTTTAGAGTTACAACTCACAAGAGCTTTTTCCTGTCTCAATAAGTGAAAAAAATTATGACTCGGGAGAGGGCAAAACGCCCATTTAGTCCCCCTCCAGAATTGAGGTAAGAAAACCTCAAATCATATTCTTTTTCCAAAATTCCTGCTCAGAATTGTTTTATACAAAAATCAATAAATTGGCAAGAAATTACCTTCTTATCGTCTCCAGGAAGCTTACAAACACCCATGTACTTCTTTTGCTCTCCTTTTTCTTCAACTCGAATTAAATCATCTGTGATAAAACCTATAAGCACATGAATTAAAGAAGCAACAGAGGATAAATAGTTAATAATGAATAATTGTCATTAATGAAATCTCAAACCTTGTGAGCAAGGGGAGGGGGTAAGAAGTAATAGGAACAAGAGACAGGAGATAAATAAGGGCAGGGTGACCAGATTTCACAAAATGAAATACGGGACAATCAACAAAAAAGATCAACAAAGATACACAATGGGATGTGAAAAATATAAAGAATTGAAAGGGAGGGTAAATGAAAGAATGAAGGAGAGAAAGAAAAGATAAAAGAAAAGAGATGAAGAAAGAAAGAAAAAAATGAACTGAAGGGGAAAATGAAAAGAAAAACATTAAAGAAAATTAGAATAAAAGAAGGATGAAAGAAAGAATAAAAGAAAAAAAGGTTTCCGTCATTCTTTGAAATGAACATAGAAAGACAAAAAAGAAAGGAAGGGAAGATGAATAGATGTGTGAAAGACAAAATAAAAGAGAGAAAGGAAAAAAGAAAGTGAGAAAAAAGGGGAGGAAAGAAAGAAAGAATGAAGGAAATAGAATTTTCCTTCATTCTTTGGAAGAAAGAAACAAACAAAGAAGAAAATAGGAAGGGAGGAAGGAAGGGAAAGAAATGATAAGGGAAAAGAATTGGAAGGAAAAATAAAATAAAGAATGAAAGAAAGAAGGAAAGAGAGGGAGGAAAGAATGAAGAGATGAGAGAATGACAAAAAGAAAAAATAATGGAAGGAGAGAACGAAAAAAAGGGAGAGGAAGGGAGAAGGAAGCAAAGAAAAGTTTAAGGAAAGAAAGAATGAATAAATTCAGGAAATAAAAAATGGAAATTTAATAAAGAAAAGTAACAGAAAGAAGGAAAGAATGACAAATGAACAGAGAGAGAGAACGGTTCAGGAAAAAAAGATCAGAAATAAAGAAAGATGGAACAAAAAAGGGCAAGCAGGAAGGATATAAGGATGAACAAAGAATGATACAAAAGAAAGAAAGAGGGAAAAAAGTTCAAACTTCAAGCAAACAAAAAAATCAAGTCATCTAAAAAAAATCCTAATGAAGTTTGGTGTTTTCTAATATATTTTCAGAATTTTGAAAAACTAAAATTATTTAGAAATGAGTAAAATTTCAAGTGAAACATTGTCAACCTTAAAAATTAGATGAAACATAGCGCCTAGCGGCATCATACACAACAAGACTCAAAATGAAAGCTGAAACAACAAGATCTAGTTATGAAAACTCAATAATTTGTTCCACCGATTACATCTCCAAATTAGTTTCATTGTTATCTCTGCTTCGTCATCTGTTGCCTTGTTGGTTATTTGACGAAAATTTACCCCTTTAAATGCATTAAACTACATTTTGTTCAATATTCTTAAATACGGGACAAAAAGGCGTCCCGGGAAGGGTTTGTCGGGACGCCGGGACAAAGGAGCAATCCCGGGAAATACGGGACGTCTGGTCACCCTGAATAAGGGGAAGAAGAAATAGAAAAAGAAGAAAAAATATAAAGACAAAGTGAAATTCGAAAAGGGAGAAATAGCAATAGGAATAGAAGAGATAAAGAAAAAAAAGGAAAAAAAAAGAAAAAAAAGGAAAAAAAAAGAAAAACAGAAAAGTTGAGAGACAAAAGAAATTAAGAAAATATAAAAAAACACATAAAAGGAGAACAAGGAGCAGGAGGAGGAGGAGGAGAAGAAGGAGAAGGAGGAGGAGAAGAAGAAGGAGGAGAAGGAGGAGGAGAAGAAGAAGAAAGAGGAGAAGGGGAAGGAGGTGTAAGGAGTAGAAAGAAATTTAGGAGTGATGTCACATTCTAACAAAGGTGAATTTTCAATGCACTTTCCAAACGATTCATTTCCCCTAACTTGCTATACGGAGAATGATTATTTAAAAGTAGCTTCTGATAAGAAGAATTCACTCTTTTTATTTTTCATCAGCAGATGGGTCGGTCACTGACCAGTGTGTTTTCATCATGTGTCAGGAAAAGAGATAGAACATGAAGAACACGAAAAATCATTGAACTTTAAATACATCTCAATACCAAGAAATTAAAAATAGGGAGATTCTAAGAAAGGACTGGAGCATTATATAGATATTAAACCATTCCAACGACATGCAAAAAACAGGGGAATCCACCTAAAAACGTTTCAGAGATCTTCTAGATGTCTACGTCAGGTCAATAATTAATTGTATTTACTTGCAATACTGTTGCAAAGCAAGATCCCATGCAAGGTACAATTGTCATTTTGAATTTGTCTCGGAGGCGAGGGATAGGAGAAACCAAATGGAGGAAGCCGTCTTTCTATGAAAGGGAAAGGGATGTGGATGGAGAAATGATTGCCTGGACATGCTGGATGTAAACTAAACACTCATGACTTTTTCATTGTGGGAAGGGAGGGGGGGGGGGGGGGGGGTAAAGTAAACTTAACTGCAACTAACAGTGTCGCATTGACGTAAGTGCGGTTTTCATGGGACACCCGAACGATTCAGTGTCGACGAAAATGAAGGGGAAACTTGAGGCAAACATTCGCATTTATATGCAAAGAAGAAGAATAAATCCTTGAAAATAAACGGGGATCGGGCCGAATCGCTTAATCCTTGTCCCAAGTTACACATAATTTCCAAAAACGTTCACACATCCCTCAAACAAGACTTGACAACACTTCCAAACCTGCGCCAATTTTCGCGAATCTTCGAAGAATACAATAGTTGTTTTTACTCTCTGCATCCATCAATATACACATTCACAAAACTTTTGCGTGCTCGTGAGACCCGTGCACTGAAGAAAGTGACGACAATACTTCCGAGATTTCCGAAAACCGTTTTTGTCTATCGTCCACCCTATACCCACCAACATGTGATCCCCTGAGACACTGACGGATCCAGGGGGGGGGGGACTGCCGGCCTGTGCCCCCCTTTTGATATGAAAAATTAAAATTTGTAATGTAAAAATGCCGTAGAAACAGAAGTGTGCCCCCCGTGAAAGTGAAGACCCATTTTTTCTTGTTGAATTATATCTTGGACGGAAATCTCCATAATTTTAGTTGAAAAACTTTTTTTCCTTGTCATTTTTTTTCTTCTAGGAAAATGTGCCCTTTGGAAAATCCTGGATCCGCCCCTGCCCTGAGATGCTACAAGTTAGAAAAAAAAGTAGAGAGAGAGAGAGAGAGGAACAAGCGGGCGATTTCATTTACACTTAACTTTAAAGAAAACCAGAAAATGAAATGCAAAATAGATTTGGAAGTTGCAATCAATCACAATTTGACAACACGATGGTCTACGTATCTGTCCATAGTATAATTGCCCCCTAAAATAATTATCACACTGTCGACGATTGTGTTTTTCAATGTTTTCATGATATACACTCTAAAAAAATCAAGGATTTAAAATAAATCCAGATCGGCTGTGAATAGTGACCAGCCAATATTAAATTTAGTTTTAAACCTTGTAGATTTAAATATAAATCTAAAAGAGATTCGAATTAAAATCCTTTGAAATTTGAAACTTAATCCTCAAGATTCAAAATAAAAATACAACATCCGGCTGGTCACTATCCATAGCCGATCTGGCCTAGAGTGTACGTTTTCGGGCATAAGTAACTTCACAATCATAATAAAGCAATAATTCTTAAAGAAAATGGGGAAATAATATATCTAAAATCTTCTTGTTTTGAATGCGCATAAGATGAGAGTTCGCTTGATAAAAAAAAACATTAATGTAATTGGCCTGATTTGCCCGAACTCCTAATACTTTTAGAAGTAGTGAACGAGTAGCCTATCTTCTTTATTATTTTTTGAAGTATTTTATCATAGGCTACTTACTTGCCTTCTAGTTCTAGATGATCTTTCAAAAAAAACTACACTGCATGCCAACCAATTGACGTGAGGAATTTCGCGGTAAAGATAATCGGGAATTTCCTTTCAATGTAGCGCTTTCCATGCCTTCAATAAGTCAAGTAGTACTCGAACCATAATCAGGGGAGCGTTTCATCAACATTTTATCCGACAAGTTGTCAGATCTAACAGCTTTCCCTGATTCTGATTGGCTGAGAAGTGCTGTTACTATGGTAACTGTTGGATGAAACAGGACTTGTCGGATAAAATCCTTTCAAGAAACGCTCCCCAGGTGCTTCGTTCGCTCCCACTCCATCGATAAGTCGGTAAATTGCCAATTCGTCTACTGCCAACTCGTCCACTCACTACGTGGTCTACTTTCATTTAGTCTAATGCCATTCCGTCCATCAACATTTCGTCTAACAACCATTTGGTCCAATAACCATTTGGTCCATTCATCACTTTGTCTAGTTACCATTTCGTCTATGATCATTCGTCTCGTAACTATTAGCCCAATTAGACCAAATGGTATGTGGACTAAATGGCTACTGGATGAAATGGTTATTAGACGAAATGGTAAGTGGACGAATTGGCAATTAGGCCATGTGAATAGTGGACGAATGAAGATAGGCCATTATGATAGTAGGCCTAGTCGAGTTGACTATTGGACGAATTGGAAATAAACCGAAACGTCGCTGTTTTTTTTTATAAAAGAATTAAAGCAAAGGAGAAAATACGAGTGAAGGTTTGAACAAAATCAATAAAAGAACAAGAGAATCACGACCCCCCAAAAGCCGGGCCCAAAAGAGTATTTCTTGAAGCCACATGCAAGCAGCTGCCTCATACTGTAACTAAATACCATACTCCATGATGTTTCATGACAGAAAAAACCTTTCTCACGCAAAAATGCGGGTATGAAAACCATATGTCTGTTGATATATTGAATCCAGATGGAGATAAAATTATTTTTAACATTCTGAGAAAATGTCCTATTTTATGGATTTCATACCTCATGACATGATGGACCTTCACACGTGACGTCACAAAATAAAACCCCAGAAATCGGTAACTCCGTTATTCTTATAAGGATTTTCGTCAAACATTCACCAGCAATGTTTTTTGTGCTTTTAGAAAAAAAAATGGAAATGAACTTTCATTTCAGGGAGAACCGCCCCTTCAATACAAATTTCTTACATGGATTCATTCTATTATTTACAGTTAACGTCTACGAAAAAATATCAATGAAAATGTCTGTCATAATTCACAATGAACAATTTGTGAACCCGGCACAGCTGATCGTCGTTAGATTCGGATCTGACGAAAAATTGAAAATCATGTCGTTTGTCCGATTCGAAGTTCAGGACGAAACTGCTGTTTTGATTCGCTGATGTTCGACAAACACTTCTTTGTCATGAAGGGATTTTAACAATAGATGTTCTGTGTTGTAGAAAAAGTCCGTCGTATTTGCAAAAAAAAACCCCAAAACAACCCCACAACCACCCCGTAATGATGACTCCAAAGTTAGTTCGATCTTCGACGTATGTTTTGTTTAATGAAATAATACCTTTGTCGCTATTTTGATAATAGTATTTACAATATACCCACTATCAGAAGGTATAAATTGCCAATTCGTCTAAGACTCTATGTACAGACAACCCGTCCACTCACATGGTCTTTCATTTAGTCTAATGTCATTCCGTCCATCAACATTTCGTCTAACAACCATTTGGTCCAATCATCACTTCACCTAATCACCATTTCGTCTATGACCATTTCGTCTCATAACCATTTGGTCTAATATCCATTTCATTTTAATTCATTTTGCGCAATTAACACTTGGTTCAATTAGACCAAATGGTATATATGGACTAAATGGCTATTGGATCAACTGGTTAATAGACGAAATGGTGAGTGGTCGAATTGGCAATCAGATCATGTGGATAGTGGACGAACTGACAGTAGACCAAATGATATAATAGATGAGTTGGCAATTGCGATGAATTGGAAATAAACACATCAGCCTATAAAGCTTCTTTCTTCATATTATTTTGACGAACTTGCCAGTAATATTCTCATTATCCCGAGCTGCCAACATCACACAGGATGGAATACTCATTGACATGATTGACAAAGGTTAAGTTCGAGGAATACATACATCAAACGGGAAAGGGGTTCTCAGGAAACACATCTATCTACCATGAAATACTTATGTTTGGTTCAGCTTCTGAAAATTCAAACGAATAAGGCGTATAAAAAAATGGGGGTGGCGAGTTTTGGATACGATGTAGTGTTACGAGGAGGCGAAGCGAGCAAGTCCAAAATCGAAAAAAAAACTATCTTGAATTAGTGATAAATTTTGACGTCTTAATCTCTAATGGGTCAAATATTCATCAAAAGAAAGTTCATTAATATCATGATCCAGAAAAATATAATAATATGTAAACAAACTAATGTAGTGAAAATGGTGGGGGGGGTGGCAGAAGTCCCCTCAACCCTAACAAGTAAGCCAATGCTATTCGCAAATAATTTTTCAAATGTTTTTTGAGCGATGAAGAACCAACTGATTGAAAAAAAACACCAACAACAAAGGCACACAAAGATACAATGAACGAAACAATTAAACAAAGTCTTTGAAGCTTTAACACAAATGCATTATAAACGCTTATTAATGACTTCTGTATATAAAAGTAATTGCAATTAGAAATATGATGCTGCGAGCGATACTTGTTTTGTTTTCAATGATGACAATCCATTTTTATATCGTTACCTGATCGTTGAATTCGTCTCTGATTCTGTAAGGGGTGTTTACGCGAAACCACCACACTTCATTATTGTCTGGACTTGAAGAATTGAAAAAACAAACAGATGTCTACTATATATGGCAAACGGATATAGAATGTCTACGATTATAAGTGTAATGCAGGTATATGGAGCCCAAACCACTGGCGTAAATAACTTTTTATGAAAAAAGTAAATTTTTTCAGAATTGGCAAAAACACTAATGTGTTTGTGAATAGTGATGTGTCCGACAAAAACAACTTTTCAATGTCAACCAAAGTTCTAGTTCTGGTTAAGTTTTGAACAGTAATCTGGTAATACTGATATTATGTTGGTATTGGTCATTTTTACAAATATTTTGGTCGGACATTTTATTGACCAAAACACTGCTCATATACAGCAAAAAGGAAATATATCGCGTTACCTCAGTCACATTTGCTCTACGGCGGCCGTACGGCGAGTCGAAAACAGCCGTTTTATTCGTTTGCATTCAAACCACATGTGCAGCTGGTACAAAATGATAAAACGGCTGTTTTCGACTCGCTGTATATCAAATGTGACCGAGGTATTATGACAAGTGGAACGCCTCTGGCAGTTTCGCCTGCATTACGTGATTAGATATAGCAGCAGTGCTAACTTTGAAAATTACAATAAAATAATCATTCACAAAAACACCATTCATACAATGACACAATACCACGTTCATTGACCATACATGACATTTGAACGGTGACTTAAGACTTGTCAACTACATCCGTATTCATATTTCATTCACTCTATCCATAAACTGACAAAGTTATGATGGCAATTCAACAATTAACCCACATGGCCTAAGTTTCTTGACCTTAACTGACCTTTGACCTTGGTTTTGTGACCTGAAACTCGCAGGGGATGTTCAGTGATACTTGATTACTCTTATATCCCAAGTTTTATGAGCTAGATCCATAAATTTTCAAAGGTATGATAGTAATTCAACTACCCCAACTTGACCAAAGTTTATTGACCCTAAATGACCTTTGACCTTGGCCATGTGACCCAAAACTCGAGCAGGATCTGTCCTTTCTATTCATTAAATCTGTCCCTTCTTCGTGCAAACTTGTTTTTGTTCTCCTTTGATAATATAGTTACACGTACAAGGAAACCGCAAACTTAAGATTTTTGTTTGTTTCAGAATATTTTCTCCGGCAGAATGCCGTTATCAAATTAATGTGTGGTCATAAAATCATAATGACTATCAGTATGAAGTATACTGTTTCATTAAACCCACGCAAAAACGTCTAGACTTCAGAAGTGGCAGCTTTTAATGGTTTGATTCGTACTATAACCCGGGGCCCGTAACACAAAGCTAAGCAATGATCGTAGAACATTTTTCTACGATTGATTCCATTGACTACAATGTATAATCAATCTTAAAATCAAGCATACGATTAATCGCTAATCTTTGTGTTGACGGGACCCGGGACTGTGGTTATTCTGACGCACTCACACAAACTATTCAAAATTCTGAAAGTGATCGATGAAAATGATGAAGTTTCATGTTATTTCATAAGATCACTGAGTGATGGTTATGAATCGAAGGCAAGTAAGAGTTTGACAGGGCCCGTGGTTCATTAAATTGGTAAAGCAATGGAATAGCAACCGATTGACATGGATTCGAAAGCCAGTCAACGAACTCGCACAATTATGTCTAGGCCTATATTGATATCAGTTACAAATTACCACTAGCTGATCTTTGACCCCCAATTTTTTTTTTTTTTTTTTTTTTTTGGGGGGGGGAGGGGTTTATCATTGTGCCTTCTGAAATTGTGGTTACCAGAAGAACCTGGCACCCGATTTCAGGTATGCCACTGTCATGACTGTCTATTGATGTAATGTGCTTAAAATGTTGAAGCCAAATCCATCCTAATATTAAACTGATTTGGATACTTCAAAGACTTCATTACAACATCTTATACAAATTAAAATATATAACCAGAATATTGGCGATTGTGTGATATTATCGGATCTGGATCATGACAATATGTCACATATGAGAGAAAATGTAACTATTTCCTTGACATTCGGTTTTGATGAAATTTTTAGTGTTATGCGCGTTTGATGATTTTCATCCCTTTATTAAAATCAACCCGCCATCGATAATCGTGAACGATTACTCTCTGCTTGCCGACTTAAAGAGATGGTCCAGGTTGGAGATATTTATATCTCAATAAATAGATTAAGTTCACAGAAGAAAACGCTGAAGATTCGATTAAAATTGGATAACAAATAATGAAATTATAGAATCTTAAAGATTTGCATTATTCCGGAGAAACAGTTCTAGGCATGTCTTCATGAATGTTCATTAGGTGGGCCGATGATGTCATATCCCCACTTGTTCTTTTGTATTTTATTACATGAAATTATGTTTATTCAAAATTTTTCTACCAAGAACTAAAACAATTGGATTGACAGCTGATTAAGAGCATTAGTTATTTATTGCCGCAACTTATTTCATCATAATGGAGACACATCTTTTACACATGTATGAAAATTTTAAACAATTATGACTTCATGTAATAACATAGAGAAAAAGGAAAGTGGGGATATGATATCATCATCCCTCTTAATGAATATTCATGACGATGTGCATATAACTGTTTTCACAAAATATTGATAAACTTTAAAATTCAATAATTTCGGCATATGTCATCCGATTTTGATGAAATTCTCAGAATTTTGCTCTGTGAATTTTACTATATTTATTATATTTTGAGCCCGGACCATCCCTTTATACAAAACACATGATGATCTTTCATGACCTTATATACAAATCGCACAAAGGTGGCCACTTGGAAAGAAAGAAAAAAAAGGAAAACGGCTTTAATATAAATCTTGTGTGATATGTAACACACAATATACAGATGGTATTCTTTTTATGAAAGCCATGGAAGTGGAAAGGGGGGGGGGGGGTGGGCAACTTTCTTTGAATTATATTTCTATTTCTTTGTGGGGGGGGGGTGAAGTTGATATCCCATTGTATCTTCTCAAGAATGTACACTCCCCCGTATATACAAGGAAAATGATACAGAGATTCGAGGATGCGCTCATCATCTCCTCTATATAGAGCTGCACATTGACCGATGACGTAGGTAGTTCGGGGTCAACAGGGGTCGTCAGGACATCGGAGTTAACTCCTTTAGGGACAATGATTTATGACATTCATGCGTCTTTATGTGTACGAATTTTCGATCAGGTCAAGTTGTATATCTTCTCATTCCCTCTCATGATTTTCAATTATGTTTTCATTGTTGGTATAAGTTTGTAGCTGTCTCCCATTGTCAATAATTCCCTTTCCTTTAGAAATATTATGAACTTAATTGTTTAATTACTTAATTGGTAAATTAATTCTCTTTCTTTTCCTTTCTTCTTCTTCTGAAAAAATATGCTTAAAAAATCCATGAAGTTCATTTTCAATCAATAAACTTTGAATTCGATTGGTTCACCCTTGCCCATAATTATTAACAACACTGTAAAAGATATTGGGTAAATTCTTAACCAGCACGAGGGTAATTATGTGTCCAACCAATTTTGGGCAGTATCGTACCCAATGCGGGAAGCATATTGTCCAGTAAGTTAAAAAGAGAAGAAGCAGCAATTACTTTAGAATGGGCAAGATTTTCATCACACTGGGTAAATAAAAATGCCCAAAAGAAATTCCCAATGTTGGTTGGACACGTAATTACCCTTATGGATCATTTTTACCCAATATTGAGTGAAGGACATGTCACAGTATGAGTTAATATAGGCCCACTGTCATGACTGTGTTCCTGGTAGCACACCAGCCATCAATAAAATTATAATGCAATATATTTCAATATCGGTGCGCATGCTGCTTTTCTTCAAGTTTGTGTAGGGAACCCGTGACGAGTGTCATAGGAAGAAGCAGTTGTTGCTTTATTGTATTATGCTTTTGTTGTTATATTCTACACATATGCATATTCCTTATGATTTCAATCTTTAGTACAGTAAAAGCTTTTTGTAATTCGGCGCTGAGCTGCGATGGAACTTTTTACTTCAATAAACCATTTTTAATTGAATTGAAACATGAGGAACGACTGGAGGGGAGCAGGGAAACAGATTTTATGTCCAGTGCAAAACATATATTTCTTTTTATTTGGGGATATCAGCATCCCCATTGAATTTGAATTAAAATGTTATTATAAACTTCATTATATAACTATAACTTTTGTAACTAATCATAACAGTACATTATAATTATATAAAACAATATTAATCAAATAATTTCTATCAGTTTTCATAGATTCACAGTATATCCCCTCCTCCCTATATTAAATTTGATAAACAATGGATACACAGCGCTGGTACCACTGTACTGGCGAACAGAAAGGGGGACCTGGGGGCAGTCTCCCCCTCGCAAGAAAAACAAAATATCGTGTTCAAAAACTGTCACAAAGTAATTTCTAATTCGATTTTTATTTTGCTGGCTGACTTCGCTCGCTCGCGTTTACAAGAACCCCCCCACCCCCCTCAAAATTGTTTAACTTATCATGCCACTATAACCATACTGACTGAATGTGAAAACAATGTTGGTATGACATTTCATAGCCACGTCATGAGCCTTCCCGAATCGCAGTGGGATATAATTGTGACTCATTATAATCTATTCAGCAAACAAGACGTCGTGGAGTTTACAATTATGCTAACTTCTATCTAATATTTAACGATTCGCGATAAAATATTCGCCAAAGTGAAAGAAGGAACAAGATTTGAAAGTTCTAAGGGTTGTGAGAAGTGACACAGAATTAATTTTCATTGTTTTAAGAACCTCATATTTGCATACTGACATCATGCAGTGTATAACATTTTCAGGGGCACAACATTGCCCATGTGGGAAAATTTCGACCTTCTTAAAATGAAAACGTGAGGCTGTGATAAATTATGATAATTTGTTGAACAAAAATATAATTTTCCACACCTCTTCCCTTTCATTTTCTTTCCTTTTCTCCGTGTTCTCCTAATTTGGCTCCTAAACCCTATTGTATGCCATGCAGTGACAAACATCAAAATATAAATAGGATACTATGCATCCAATATATGAAATAATAAAAAAAAAACACTTCAAGTTTTAATCACTCGTAAAGGATTGTCCTTGAAGACATATCAGAATATTGAAGATCATGATCTTCAACCCAGCTTTTAGGAAAGATAAGGAATATGAAGGTGAATTTACAAAGTAGAAGAATCAAGGAGCTCCTTGGTAGAACCCCCTCCTTCGAATTTTATGTCCACTGCTGCCCGCCCTAACCATGATGTATACATGCATGTTTTGCTGGAGTTTTTCTCCAATACTTGTCACATGTCATTCACGTATTGTATATCACTTTTATGATGAGAAAATAAATAAATCGAACTTGGACGAGATGCATGCGTGATGCGTTCAAGTTAAAAGTCTGAAAACAAACAATAAATCGCGAGCGGGGCGGTTGAGATGTATGTAGGTCGCTTTTGACTCTTGAATTTCATTCCCAAGTGAGCACGCATGATCCTTGAACTAGCAATATGACAACTCGACAATTTGATTTCGATTTTGAGGCAGAGGCGTCGGTAGTCTAAAGTCAAGTACATGTTAAATAAAGTCATACACTGTAAAAACTGTGGTGTTAAAACTGACACCAACTGGTGTTAATAGAGGACCACACACTGAGGTGTTAAAACACCAAAGAGTGTAAATGTATCAACCACAGGTGTTGTAATAACACCTATAGGTGTAAAACTAACACCACCAATTTAACACCGGTGTAAAATAACTGATGTACACCAGTTAACACCACAATTTTTGCTGTGTAGGGTTGGGCATGTGGTTGAAGAGGGAAAGTAAAATATCGTAATGGCACTATTACAGACGGAAATAATTATTTCATGACGTTTCAAACTTTAAAGTCTCTTTCTCATGATTGTTTTTGGTGCTTCCATCCTTTCTACCCCCACCCGCAACTCTTACCTGAATGTACAAGTCACTTCCTCAAGATTGTTTTGGTGCTTCCATCCTTTCTACCCCTCCCGCACCCCTTACCTGAATGTACAAGTCCCTTCCTCAAGATTGTTTTGGTGCTTCCATCCTTTCTACCCCCTCTCGCACCACTTACCTGAATGTTCAAGTCCTTTCCTTAAGATTGTTTTGGTGCTTCCATCCTTTCTACCCCCTCCCGCAGCCCTTACCTGAATGAACAAGTCCTTTCCTCAAGATTATTTTGGTGCTTCCATCCTTTCTACCCCCTCCCGCACCCCTTACCTGAATGTACAAGTCCTTTCCTCAAGATTATTTTGGTGCTTCCATCCTTTCTACCCCCTCTCGCACCACTTACCTGAATGTACAAGTCCTTTCCTCAAGATTGTTTTGGTACTTCCATCCTTCGTACACCCTCCTTCCCTTTACATGAATGTACAGTCCCTTTTCTTAATATTGTTTTGATGCTTCCATCCTTTCTACCCCCTCCCGCACCCCTTACCTGAATGTACAAGTCTCTTTTCCAAGATTGTTTTGGTGCTTCCATCCTTTCTACCCCCTCCCGCACCCCTTACCTGAATGTACAAGTCTCTTTTCCAAGATTGTTTTGGTGCTTCCATCCTTTCTACCCCCTCCCGCACCCCTTACCTGAATGTACAAGCCTCTTTCTCAAGATTGTTTTGGTGCTTCCATCCTTTCTACCCCCTCCCGCACCCCTTACCTGAATGTACAAGTCTCTTTTCCAAGATTGTTTTGGTGCTTCCATCCTTTCTACCCCCTCCCGCACCCCTTACCTGAATGTACAAGTCTCTCAAGATTTTTTTGGTGCTTCTACCCTTTACACCCCCTCCCATGAATGTACAGTCTCTTTCTCAAGGTTGATATGGTGTTTCTATCCTTTCTACATCCTCCCCTGAATGTACAAGTCTCCTTGAGCTAAAAGAGTGTTTTGGAGTTTCTATCGTTTCTACCTCCTCCCTCACACGTATCGAACGTTCAGTCTCTTTCTCAAGTTACTGCCTTATTGATCACCTGTTCATCATCCTTCAACATACCACTCTATTGATCTTTATACACAAGGTCAGCTAGGATCTCACGCATGAAGGAGTGGGAGTGTACGTGGGTGCTGTACATCTGTCTTAAAGGGGAATGAAACCCTTGGAACACGTAGGCTTGTGTCAAAACACAAAAAAAATCAAAGAATAAGAACAAAGAAAGTTTGAGAAAAATCAGACAAATAATGAGAAAGTTATGAGCATTTGAATATTGCAATCACTAATGCCCTGGAGACCCTCCCACTGGCAATGCGACAAGGATGTGTGATGTCACATGTGAACAACTTTTCCTTTGATGGACTAAAATTTCACCCAAAATGTCTCTTTTTGCTTTTCTTATGGTGATACCGTGGCGTAACTAAGATTTTTTTCCTGGGGGTCCTTGCCTTTTCGGGGGGGGGGGGGCACCGGTCATTTTTTCCGGTGGGTCTTTGTGTGTGTGTGTCACAAGGGCGGATCCGACTTTCGCCAATAGGGGACGGGGCCTGAAATTATCTTCACCTATATTTTCCCCGATCAGTCACTTCTTAGTTTTATTCTTATAAAACAACATAAACATGAAATAATCTCATAAGCCTAATAAAAAGTGCGAGCGCGAACCACGAGCGAGTTTTTTTCATGTACTTTGTCCCAAATTTAATATTCTGGGCAATGTTATGTGTGATCCTGTTCATGAACAAGATTCGTATGTAACTAGGTTACTGCGAACGCCATGCACGAGCAGAAATTTGTATTATCTGTTCTAGCATTATCGAAAATGGACCTGTTAAGGACTGCTTACAGTTACCCACGAAGACGGTATATATTTCAATAATGCGAGCGCGTAGCGCGAGAGCCTAATAAAAAGTGCGAGCGCGAACCACGAGCAATTTTTTTTCATGTACTTTGTCCCAAATTTAATATTCTGGGCAATGTTATGTGTGATCCTGTTCATGAACAAGATTCGTATGTAACTAGGTTACTGCGAACGCCATGCACGAGCAGAAATTTGTATTATCTGTTCTAGCATTATCGAAAATGGACCTGTTAAGGACTGCTTACAGTTACCCACGAAGACGGTATATATTTCAATAATGCGAGCGCGTAGCGCGAGAGCCTAATAAAAAGTGCGAGCGCGAACCACGAGCAATTTTTTTCATGTACTTTGTCCCAAATTTAATATTCTGGGCAATGTTATGTGTGATCCTGTTCATGAACAAGATTCGTATGTAACTAGATGGTTACTGCGAACGCCATGCACGAGCAGAAATTTGTATTATCTGTTCTAGCATTATCGAAAATGTACCTGTTAAGGACTGCTTACAGTTACCCACGAAGACGGTATATATTTCAATAATGCGAGCGCGTAGCGCGAGAGCCTAATAAAAAGTGCGAGCGCGAACCACGAGCAATTTTTTTCATGTACTTTGTCCCAAATTTAATATTCTGGGCAATGTTATGTGTGATCCTGTTCATGAACAAGATTCGTATGTAACTAGATGGTTACTGCGAACGCCATGCACGAGCAGAAATTTGTATTATCTGTTCTAGCATTATCGAAAATGTACCTGTTAAGGACTGCTTACAGTTACCCACGAAGACGGTATATATTTCAATAATGCGAGCGCGTAGCGCGAGCAATTTTTTTTACATTCCGACCTAAACAATGGTTATTCTAAGCACTTTTTGTATTAATAAATCGGATAGGTATGTAACTAAACAATTTTATTAATGCGAGCGCGAGAGGAAGAAAATTTAAATTTTAGACCTAAAAGCAGGACACTCTATTCATATTTTGTAAATCATTAATAGGATAATAGTTAATTGGGTATCATTAATAATGCGATCAAGAAGCGTGAGCAGACAATTATTGATATTCTGATGTGAAACTGGATAATTTAAGTACATTTTGAATAAACAACATGCAGGCTATCGCGCATGTTTTAGATTTAGACCTAGAATCTGGGCATTCTGAATACATTTGTTTAATGGAACATTATGGAATACACGTGGACAATAAGAACTTGGCAAATCAAACAATGTGACAACGCAGCGTGAGCTTAAAATGCTGATATGTAGACCATAAAGCGGACATTTTACAGAGCACTTAAATTTGTAAATGAAAAAATAATGAAAGCTCGATGTCTGAGCTAAAATATGTTTTGTATATTGACTTCAAAACTTGCTCCATAGCAGCATATTGAGCAAGATATGAATCTCATCGAACAGGCAATTCTGGCGCGAAGTGCAAGCAAAAGTTTTATATAGTAACATGAATTTTTTGTTGCAAGTCTTCCCCTCACATTATTTCATTCACTCGTCTTCCTCCTCTTATTTTCCTCTTCCTTTTTTTCTTCTGTCTTTCTTTTTTTCCTTTTTTTCTTTTCTTCTTTCTCCCTTTTTTTGGCTCTGCCATTTTTTTTCTGGGGGGGGGGGGGACCTGGGGGGCACACCAAATCTCAGGTTGGGGGGGGGGGCGTGCCCCCAGTAGCTACGCCACTGGATACAAACTCTTTATCCACAACTCTTTATTAACAAGTGATATCACACATCTTTGTCGAATTGCCAATATAAGGATCTCCATAGCATTAGTGATCCCAATAATGCTCATAACTTTCTTATTATTTGTCCGGTTTTTTCAAACTTTCGTTGATCTGTTTCTTTGATTTTTCTGTTTTCACACAAGCTATCTCGTTCCAAAGGTTTCATCCTCCTTTAATCTTAAACTAAGGCCCAGGATGAGGAACACTTAAAATATGTTTACATTCATACACTTAGAAATATCTCACTTATATGTCCTCTTCCTTCCTCCCCTCTTCCTCTTTTCCTCCTTTTCCTTAAAATTTTGAATTTAATGTAAAATTCTATTACATAACACTCGTACAAGTCTTCAGAGGTTAGCATATCCCAGGTGTTCAGGCAGTGGAATCACACAAAGGAATTTCAAAGTAATTTAAAATTCAAATGAGGCATCGAGCCCGAGTCTCTATAAAAGGACCCGCTGTCCGTACGGTATTCATCTTTTCCTTGTGTGCAGGCAGTGACGTTAGTTCTACACCAGTAACATCTTTTCTCCATGGCCGACGAAGCCCAACCGGAACGAGCAGAGCCGCTCCTCTCCTTAGGAGAGGATGTTAACCAACGCCTGACTTCTCAGGCTGCTGAGATTAAGCGGCTAACTGAGACGTTGTCTCGGTATATGGATCATGAAAGTTCAGCTCCTAGTGAGCATTTCGGCAGACGTGCTTGGCACGCTGTGCAGCAACAACATCCCCCTCGGGGTGATGACGACATATTAAGCCTCCTTGCGGGGCCCAACGAGCTGGATGCTATGTCGGATGCTGGATCTTCCGTGACCCCAGTAGTCCACTACGACCCAGACGTCGATTTGGAACCCAAGGAGCTCGATATCAGAGAGGATGCCGATTTATACGACACTGGCATCAGTGTTGGCCCTGCCAAATTTGATAAGCTGGCCGAAAGGCTTACTAAAGCGGTTACTCTCCCGCCCAAGAAAGAGAGTTTGGAGAAGATTTCATCGCGATATCTTACCCCCAGCAATGCCCCTGAAGCTTGTACGCCACGCGTTGTGCCTGAGGTTTGGCAAACTATTTCGGGTCGAGCTCGGTCTAACGATGTTCGCCTCCAGAAACTGCAAAACAATGTTGTGCAGGGACTTCTTCCCTACGGGGAAATTTTGGAAGAATTACACGCAGCAACTTCTCAGAAGAGGCCAGTGAACATTGAACGCATTAAAGAGTTTTCTCTTGATGGGCTCACTTTAAGCGGGCATGCTTCTTATGAGTTAAGCATGTATCGGAGGGCGGAAATCAAGCCCTATATCAACCCCAAATACAAGGGTTTGTGTAGCCGGAATACTCCCTTGGATGAGAAGTTGTTTGGGAAAGATATACAGAGTACCCTAAAAAATGTGGCTGAAGCGTACAATGTGGGACAAAAAGTCTCACATCATGGGAAGGCCCCACGTCGCCACACCCAGAGGAAGCAAACCGATTTTTCCACTCACCGTCGCCATGACTTCAAGGGACAACGATCGTCTCAGTGGAGCCGCTCTCGAGCTCCAGCAACGGTGTCTCGTCCACCGCTTTCACCCCACGCTTTCCAGCGGACCAGAATCGTCAGGGCTCTTCGATTCATAGACAGGCAAAAAAGTAGTGAGTACCCCAATTTTTGCAGGAAGACTCAAGTTTTTCAAAGATGCCTGGTCTCAGATCACCTCCGACCCATGGATTTTAACATCCATTTCGGGTTACAAGATAGATTTTTTATCTACTCCCTTCCAGTTTTATCATCCGAGTATTATTTCATTTACTCAGGAAGAAAAAGTCGCAATAGATACAGAAATTGCCGACCTTCTAATGAAACAAGCTGTTAGAGAAATTCCATTACGTGAATGCATGTATTTGTCAACAATATTTACTGTTGCTAAGAAATCTGGAGGTTTGAGACCGATAATCAATTTGAAAAACTTGAATAAATTCGTGACATACGAACATTTCAAAATGGAGCATTTTAATTTGGTCAAAGATTTGATTATTTCTAACGATTTCCTAACTACGATCGATCTTAAAGATGCATATTTTTCTGTACCCATTGATCCTAGCCAACATGGATATCTTTCTTTTTCATGGGACGAAAAATTCTTCTGTTTTCAATGTCTTCCTTTTGGATTGAGCTCAGCTCCTCGGGTGTTCACCAAAATTATGAAACCTGTCATTGCCTCAGTTCGAGAAAGAGGCATACGAGCAATGATTTATTTGGATGACATTTTAATTTTTGCTCGTTCTAGACAGGAAAGTTTGGATAACACGTCATATGTTGTAAATTTGTTAGAATCATTAGGCTTTGCCGTTAATTATGCCAAGTCAAGTTTGATGCCCCAGACTACTATCACATTTCTCGGCTTTGTCGTCAATTCAATGCAGATGACGATCAGTGTGCCAATTGAAAAGATAAAGAATTTTCAATTGCTTGGGAAGACTATTCTTAGTAGCCACGAGATCAGAATCAGAAATCTTGCAAAGTTTATTGGCTTAATTGTTTCGTTTTTTGAGGCCTTCCCACCAGGCAAATTACATTATCGTATTCTTGAATTTGCGAAAACGAAAGCCTTACAAAATTCTGATTATAATTTTGATGCGTATTTTGTGTTCGAACCCCATGTACGCGCTGAAATTCAATGGTGGCTTTCTAAAACACCAGAGGAATTCCGATCCTCTATTCAGCATCCTTCTATTAGCATAACAATATCTACAGATGCAAGTAGATCGGGATGGGGTGCATTTTCACATGAAGATGACTCTTTTACGCAAGGCGCCTGGCCATCCAAGCATCAAGATTTGCATATCAACGGGTTAGAATTACTCGCAGTTCAGAATGCACTGCTTTCTCTGTGTGGCACATGTGTGAACCAACACATTCATGTAAAATCGGATAATAGTACTGCTGTTTCATACATCAATAATCTAGGCGGGAGTGTACCAAGATTAAATTCTATTTCCGCACAAATTTGGCTTTGGTGTTTTGAATCAAACAATTGGCTTTCTGCATCACATGTTTCTGGTACCGATAACTGTACTGCTGATGTACTATCCCGTCGCGACGTCAATAAAGAATTGACCCTTTCACCATTTGTTTTTAAGTCATTGTTATACAGATTTCAACTTTTGCCAGATGTAGATTTGTTTGCATCAAAATTTAACAATCAGTTATCCAAATACGTCTCATGGAAACAAGACTCGGAGGCAATAGCTATTGATGCCTTCTCTTTGTCTTGGGAAGATTTATTTCCTTACATGTTCCCCCTTTTTGTCTTCTATGCAGAGTTCTGAACAAAGTGAGAAAGGACAACACACAATTGGCTATTCTCATAGCACCTGTTTGGAAAGCACAAGTCTGGTTTCCAATACTCCTCGACCTACTGGTAGCACCCCCCATCCTGCTTCCAGAGGACAGCCTCATACCCCACCCTCAACACAAACTCAAACTTCAACTAGCCGCCTGGCTTATCTCCGCCAACAATGGAGTTCAACAGGAATTTCGGAACAAGCTGCCGAACTCATTGAATTCTCTTGGCGACCAGGAACAAACAATATGAATCTGCATGGCAGATATGGCGTAGTTGGTGTACTGAACGGTCGACTAATATGTACAACCCATCTATAGACAGCATTGTTAATTTCCTTGCATATCAACATTCCTTAGGGAAAACATATTCAACCCTTAACTCTTATCGTTCTGCACTTTCGTCTATTTTAACGGCGATCGATGGTTTTCCTATTGGGAAACATCCACTAGTTGTTCGTTTACTAAAAGGGGTATTTAACAGAGACCCCCCTAGACCAAAGTATAATCATACTTGGAATGTGTCTACCGTGTTAGATTACCTTTCTTCGCTCCCAGATAATGTTAACCTGTCCTTACTAAGTTTGAGTCAAAAGTTACTAGCCCTAACGGCTCTTGTTTCTGCCCAACGGACACAGACTCTTATGTATCTAGATATTAGTTCAATGCAGATGTCTGAGAACTTTGCAGTTTTTTATGTCAAAGAATTACTTAAGACTTCAACACCCCGAAAGGGTATCAACAAGCAAGTTGTAAAATTACCAGCGTACCCCGCTAATCAAAAACTTTGTGTTTTGACTACCCTAAAAGAATACATCAAACGTACTGAACCTCTTAGGGAAGTAAACAAAGAGACCAAGCTTTTCATCTCATCAAGAAAGCCACATAATTCTGTTACTACATGTACCTTAGCAAGGTGGATGAAAGCCATTCTGTCAACATCTGGCATAGATACGAGCATTTTTTCTGCTCATAGTTTCCGTAGTGCATCGACATCATTAGCTTTTGCTCAAGGTGTTACCCTAAACGAGATTTTGAAGACAGCCGATTGGTCTAACGCTCGGACATTTGCCGAATTTATCTAAAACCCCCTGATAATAGTAAATCTTTTGGCGTTACAATTCTGAACAGTGCTTCAAACATCTAGATGATCATTTTTATGTAGTTTCCATTATACAAACGAGAGTCCTTGTTTGTAAGGAATTTTACTGTTTTCCTTTTCTGTGTATTTATTTTTTGAGAATAAACAAATAAGAAAGAAAGGAATTGAAGAAGAAAAATCAGTTTAACGTGTTCTCACGGCATTGAGACTGCATGAAATAAACTTAAATAAATAATCTTATTGTTTCAATGTGCTTTTTATCTTCGTCAGATTTAACATGCCATCTTCTGTGCGTGATTGCTTTGAAGATGCTAACCTCTGAAGACTTGTACGAGTGTTATGTAATAGAATTCCTAAATTATACAAATTATTAATGAAGTATAATTAGAATTCTATTTAATAATAAGAAGTACAAGTCGAAGAGGTCCCACCCTTTTCACAATCAGGAAATATTTTCCTTCTGTTTCCCCTCCCTTTCATGTCGTACTCAGCACAGAAGATGACAAAGTCTGTTTTGTGTGTGATATCTTATCATGAAAGAATGCTTTTTGTGCGTGAGTGAATTCTCAACATGAATGAAAGATTGTCTGAGGGTATGCTAAAGTGATTTGATTGTTATATGAATAAAATACGATACAGTGGGAGTGTTTTCTCCCTTTTGTGAAGGAAGAAAATATTTACCTATCAACTTTCTTTCTTCTTTGTTCTTACCTTCTTTAAACCTTCAATCTACTTTGAACGATGAATACCGTACGGACAGCGGGTCCTTTTATAGAGACTCGGGCTCGATGCCTCATTCGAATTTTAAATTACTTTGAAATTCCTTTGTGTGATTCCACTGCCTGAACACCTGGGATATGCTAACCTCTTCGACTTGTACTTCTTATTATTAAATAGAATTCTAATTATACTTCATTAATAATTTGTATAATTTAGGAATTATTTTCAACAGTGAGGGGCGGCACCAGAATGTTTTAAATCGATGGGGGGGGGGCGGGGGGCAAACCACTTTATTTGTTTTCACGCTTCTTCACCTCTATTTCCTTTCCTTCTCTTTTCTGTTAGTTTCATTCCCTGTAAAAAAAATCACAGGAGATGGTCTCCCGAACGTATACAGAATATTGTTGGCCAATCTATTCTCTTAACGGAAGTATTTTGTGTCTCCTGTCAAGGGGTACATCGTCTTGAGCATTTAACCTTGATTCTTGAATAATTGAAGTGACAAGAGCCCTTGGCATTGGACACAAATATAGTTGGCATAATAATGGGTCAGACAATGTGAGAAGGTCGGCAGCTCACAGCAAAAATTGTGACAAGAGCCCTTGGCATTGGACACAAACATAGTTGGCATAATAATGGGTCAGACAATGTTAGAAGGTCGGCAGCACACTTCGCCTCTTCGAAGAGAGCATGTAAGATCCAGGTATTTGCTGGCTTTAAAATACGCCCCCCAAAAAGGAAACTCCTATTCAGAGAAAGATTTCACAATTATTGAAATATGTGTTTGCTATAAATTTCATATTTATGATAAGAGTGGAATCTCATCTCTAAAATAATAATAATAATAATAGCTATGAGGCCAATATCTTAGCAAATTGTTCGCGCATGACAGATTTTAAACAATAGATATTGAGGCATGTCAGAAATGATTTGCGCAGAAACTCACGTGTGAACCTGAATCCACTCTCATTTCAGGGATCATCGAGTGAAACTTGACAAAGAATACAAAAAGAAATGATGAGCCAATATTATAGAATAAGCACGGTCATCGTATCTTCGCAACCTGATTTGGACATTATAATTTAAAACTCGTCTTGTGTGAAGTGTTCGTCTTATATTAGTTATTATTTATCAAAATATAGAGGAATAACAAAATTGACTTGTTAATTTACTGGGAGCTACAACTGTAGAAACAGTAGTCTCTGTCTTTCTCTTATACATGTAATTTTCATTCTTGTACATATTGTATATTGTTTTTTAAAATTAGCGAGAAAATAAATAAATTGAACTTGAACTAGATGACGTGTAAATGAAATATCATAATTCATTTTCCTTTGAAGAAAAAAGACATGGAAATAACGGTTTCCTGTTTTCTGGGACCCACTGTATATAGTACACTTGTGTAGCACTTGATGATGATGTCATTGTCAATTGCTTTCCGATGACACCATGTTCTCCGCGACTCGTCAACTTGACATTCCTTAAACATCTTCAAGCATATACACCCAAGGTTCGTAATGGCGTCACCGAGGGACGCATGCATGTGGAAAGGGGTGGGGATGTCTGCGCACTAAACACACCTTCACATCAAAAACTGTGGTGTTAACCAGTGTACATAGAGGACCACACCAGTTATTTTACACCGGTGTTAAATTGGTGGTGTTAGTTTTACACCTATAGGTGTTATTACAACACCTTTGGTTGTTTACATTTACACTCTTTGGTGTTATGTTCAATCTTCAGGGTGTAATTTTAACACCTCAGGGTGTGGTCCTCTATTAACACCAATTGGTGTCAGTTTTAACACCACAGTTTTTACAGTGTTCATATCGTAAAATTACTCTTTTTTAACATAACATATAAGACTAGTTGAATAAAACCATCTGACTTAATTACCCGATCTATCAAGCCTATGACTTCGTATCGATTTTGGAAAAATATTTTTTCTTAGAGAATCTTACACAGGTTTCTATTCAAAGTTCTTAATCACGTGCCCGTTTTATAATTAAATGTTATTACAGGTACTGAAATCCTTCAATCTGATTAACTGATAGTAAATTTGTTAAAGAAATTGTGCATTTATTATTATTACAATCCGGTATGACATCAACGGAACCCTGGTTATGTATTTATTACATGAAATAATGTCCACTTTGACTTCCGCAATTTAAAAAAAAACAAAAAACAAACAAGTGCACACCTAGTTACCAATAATGCATATAGCATTTCCATTCATTTGAAAGCAGGATAAAAGAGCATTGTAGATTAAATGCCTTGCTCACAGGCATAGGTGCCGCGGCCGCGGATCGAACTCCGGACTTTCCATGTATAACCAGGCGCCTTGGACCACTCGGCCACGGCACCTCCACTGAAATGGGACCTATAATCGATATCCTGTGATCGTTGGGTTTTCTTTGTTAATCTCAACGTAATTCCTTGATGTTCTGTTACATATCATTTTTATTTTTTTCACAAACGATGTAAAAACAGATTAAAGGTCAAGTCCACCCCAGAAATATGCTGACATGAATTAATAAAGAAAAATCAAACTATAGCAAATTTCATCAAAATCGGATGTAAAATAAGGTTATGACATTTTAAAGTTTCGCTTTTTTTCACAAAACAGTGATATGCACAACTAGGTGAGTCAGTCGATGATGTCCATCACTCACTATTTGTTTTAATTGTTTGAATTATACAATATTTCATTTTTTATGGATTTGACAATAAATAAGGACCAACTTGACTGAACCATCTAATATTAACCAATGCTAATTCCACATCTTCAGGGAGGAATTATTTGTAGTATCACTTGACAATGAGGAGAAAATTAGAATATTTCATGTAATAAATAAAGAAATAGTGAGTGGATGACATCATAGTCTTCTCATTTGCATACCAGCGAGGATGTGAACTATTTTGTGAAATTAAGCGAAACTTTAAAATGTCATAACTTTCTTATTTTACATCCGATCTTGATGGAATTTTCAGTGTTATGCTTGTCAGATTTTTCTCTTTTTATTCAAATCAACTTTTTGTTGGGGTGGACTTGTCCTTTAAAGTTGGAGTTGTGATGGGATGGGGACGGACGTGCGTGGTTGTTGACATCCCATGTAACAAATTAGTCTGTAACTTTCACTCATCATTTTGAAAAAAAATCATTATTGTTTTTTGCAACTGGAGTTATAATGACTTTTTAAGAACATCTTTGGTGGGTAAAGATCTGTCAACAGCGCTCTTCCTCAAACTCCACTTACTCTGGCGACACGCATGTCGATAGGAGCACTCTAAAAAAATGAAAGGATGGAAAGGGTTAAATCATTCTTTAAAAATTAGTCTGCAGACACAGATCCTTGGCTTTCGCAATTTGCATATTGCATAATTCAGAGTCTGAAGTAGTGAGACTAGATTCACTATGTATACTGTCATGACTGCTGCATGGCTCTTAGACAGCGTCTTGTCGTAACTCTAGACCTGTTAATAGTTAAATTGTCAAATTATGAGTCTGCGTTTACAGACTACTTTAAAAGGGTTGAGGAGTGATAGCATTTTGAATTTATAAGAGTAGAGAACGCTGCCACTCCTTGGCCTTTTTCCATTTAAAGTGAATACTGTAGTTGTACTGATGGCTTCCCGCCAAGAAAGTATGGTGAATTGAATTGGGAAGAAAAGATCACCAAATCTAGGTAAAAGCCGTTCGAGAGTCGACGTTTCGTCATGGAAACCATGCACTGTGTTTTGTTGTGAATCTCCCAATTTTTCATTTTCCTTTTTACGAGACACCATTGGAAATTTTACGGCTACGAAGTCGTTCGAAATTTATGCTAATTTGTTCTGTAGAAAACGTGTTCGCAGAAGCCATGTTATGTTCAAGCTGAAGGGATGTTTGAAAGATGAAAGTCATCTTATGATGAAATTTAGTTGCCGAGAAATGCCGCCCAAGAAGTGAGTGTAAAGATAAATTATCATTTAATAATTATGTATAAACCAGAAATGTATATTTTGGTTGGATATGGAAGAAAACTGGAATTTACTTGACCTATGTGTGCGTAGTACGATACGGTAATTCGCTGTGCATAAAAAATGAAGCGATACGTGACCGATATTGGTACTCGTACACGTAGGTGGAGTTGAAATTATAACATGTATCAATTTGGTATAAAACAGACATGACATGGAGATAAATGTCGCTCATTTTATGATAAAAGATATTGAATTTCATAAGGTCAATTTAGAAATGGTTCAGAATTCTGTGTGATAGAACGATTATTTATTTTACAAACATAGAGTGGTTAGAAGACTACATTCTCAGATAAACAAACATGAAACAATGAATGAGTCGTTTCATATAAAAAGATACCGATAGTTTTCATATTGACTGAAGGTTTCGATTAATTTGTGGAAACAGATAGAAAAGGAAGTTTGAATTTTACGTTGATATGAACGATGAAGTGTTATATTGATATTCTGAGGCTTATAATTTATCAATGAAAGCCTACTTGTTTAGGGATAGGTTTTTGATAATAGGCCATTAACTTTTTATTAGCTTTGATACAAAGGATAAAAGCCAAGCATTTGTGAGTTATTTATCAAAAAGATAGAAACAATAGTTTGTGTATTGTTTTGTATAAAATCTATAACAAGCATAGAAATGATGCGTTGCAGATACGTCTACTTTTTATATACATTTACATTAGTCACATTTAGATTATCCTTCAAGGAAGTGTGAAGGTTAGCTCAAGGTCAAATGTTTCTTTTGGAGGTTAAATGCTATTTGAGCTTAAGGAAAGAGGCTCATGTAATTAGAAATTGCCAAGCCATATTTTTTAGCTTTAAATGATCGAATGGAATGCGTGTAACGCAGGTTTTATTTGATTAGTCTTATTCAAGACTGGTGTGTTTATTTATGAATGTGTCTTTGGATGCAAGACTTAAATTTAAAGTGACACACAAAAAGTCAGTCATATTAAAATGACAGGCAAGTTAAGCATAATTAACAAGATGAAGCACTTGTGATTCTCGTATTTTAGAATAATATGTGTGACCTTCAATAAGGATGAAGTTCTTTAATTTATGCAAAAAGCATACCTATAAAAGTTGAAGTGTTTTGTTATACACCAAACGCTTGCTTTTCCACATTTGAAAAGTACATGCAAATTATGACATGGCTAAGACTAGAGGCCTCTTATCTATTCGTATTGAGGTGAAAGCCTTTGACTTACAATTTATTGTTCATTTTCTATAAAATGACAAAATGACTCGAGATATTTGATATGTAAAATCAAAGTCAACATTTATTTGTGCAAATATTGAACAAATACTTATGATGCATTCATTTCTGTTTTTTCTATACAGATTGAATTGCAGACTAATGCAGCCTATGCAATTCCAAAGCGGTTTTTCTTGGTCGATTGTTCTTCCGATCTCAGTGATCCACACTGTCTGTTATCTGCTTCTAAAATTCACTTTTTGATTATAAATAAAACGGAAGTTCATGAGGAATGAAATACCGAGGATGCCATAAAATATATATACTCCAAAAAAAAAGAAAAAAAAAAGAAATTCTAAGAAAAGCGTGACGGACATAAATCATTTTGCAAGAAAATGACACATATTTTTTTTTGCTAATTTTATGACTGAAACAATCTGTGTAGGCCTATATTTAGTCGGAATATCATGAGCTCGAGACACAGACGGAAATGGAAAGAAGGAAATGAAGACCTTATAAAGAAATACTAAATAATAAATCTATAAATATATTTTAGGCCTATGTTCCGAGAAATCATGGACTGAAAAAAAAATGGCAAGATCGCTCTGAACAAAAGAACATAAATACCAATTACATATTTCGGCTGTCACACAAGTAATGGGCAGTAGATAATTTTGGAACATAATTATTTGGGACATAGGTACTGAACGACAGTGACATAGTCATAGAGAGACAGTTTAGATATACAAAGGAATAGAAAAGGAGAACGCGAGGACGGGGGGGGGGGGGTTACTGTAAAAAGAGACAGAAGTTGTATTGCGCGTGAAGTAGTGTTGATTGCGTCATCACAACAGCTTCTTCGCACATCTAGTGACGCAACGAATTCAAACAGAAGGGCTATACTCCTCACGAAGCCGGTCCCAGATTCTAAAATTCACTTTTCCAACAAATCAAGTACACGATGCACAGACATCCCCCAGATACAACCGCACACACACATATATATATATATTATTCTGCATAAAATTTCATATCACCATTGCCTTTTCTCACTATTTTGGAAAAATTATTTCGACTCATATCCTTGTTTCCCACAACATGTATCCTGAAAGAATTTTTCCACGAAAGAAACGAAGAATTATAAAAAGAAAATCTCTTGCATACAAAGCTTGCTCTGGAAGATGGGAAATTGAAGTGTATATTTCAAATTCACCCCCAACATTTCCGACCCACATCCAGACAACGGTTGCTAAAGCTTTATATAGTATCTTTTTAATAATTATGTGTATCATGTGCGTGTAACACAATTTCTATTCTAGATGGTTTAGAAAAGATAGCATTTTCTTTATTATAAAGTTAAAAAAATGATATTTTCCCTAAAATATACCATTAAGCGCATTGACATCGTCTCCGCTATGGATTTTGAAAAAAAAAACGAATATAAACTATTATTTATAAAGTTTCCATCAATCTTCAAAACGGAAAATTGCGAAAATTTGATACTAATCGCAATGTCGTTCTCATACAATTTCGTGAATATAAAGCCTAGATTGTAAATCCTTCAAAAAGGATGACATCGTTCCAAAATATTTACGTACATATGGAAGCTTAAAAGTGCCACCGAGATGTTGAGATAACTATCTCGGGAAGTCGATATCTTGATAGCAAAAGATCAGATGACGAGATCCTGGATCTCATCATGTCGACATCTTTTAGAAGAGATGATGAGATGACAAAATTCCGGATCTCATCATGTCAACATCTTTTGGAAGAGATGATGAGATGACAAGATCCCTGATCTCATCTTGTTGACATCTTTTAGAAGAGATGTTGAGATGACAAGATCCCGGATCTCATCATGTTGACATCTTTTAGAAGAGATGTTGAGATGACAAGATCCCGGATCTCATCATGTCAACATCTTTTAGAAGAAATGGTCAGATGACAAGATCTTCGATCCATGATCATGTCATCTAATCATCTCTTCTTAAAGATGTAGACATGACGAGTTGCGAGATCATGACATCTGATCATCTCTTCCAATTGATGTAGACGTGACGAGATCCAAGATCTTGTCATCTGATCATCTCTTCTACAAGAAGAGATGATGAGATGACAAGATCTCGGATCTCATCATGTTGACATCTTGTAGAAGAGATGATCAGATGACAAGATCTTGGATCTCGTCATGTCTACATCAATTGGAAGAGATGATCAGATGTCATGATCTCGCAACTCGTCATGTCTACATCTTTAAGAAGAGATGATTAGATGACATGATCATGGATCGAAGATCTTGTCATCTGACCATTTCTTCTAAAAGATGTTGACATGATGAGATCCGGGATCTTGTCATCTCAACATCTCTTCTAAAAGATGTCAACATGATGAGATCCGAGATCTTGTCATCTCATCATCTCTTCTACAAGATGTTGACATGATGAGATCCGGGATCTTGTCATCTCATCATCTCTTCTAAAAGATGTTGACATGATGAGATTCGGGATCTTGTCATCTCATCACCTCTTCTAAAAGATGTCGACATGATGAGATCTGGGATCTCGTCATCTTATCTTTTGCTATCAAGATGTCGACTTCCCGAGATAATTATCTCAACATCTCGGTGGCACTTTTAAGCTTCCATACGTACATGACATGAAATATAAACGTGTTTCAGCGGGTGTATGTTACATGAATTCTTTTTAATCCGGATCCCGACTAATAATAAAACAGATGCGTTTTTAGAAATCATCTGATTTATATACAATTTATAAACAATCTTCAAACAAGGAATGGACTGACAATTATTTCAGGATACCCTTTGTGTATTTCATTACAATAAATGAGGCATGCTTTACACACATTATTATGAAAATATTGAGTAATTATAATTTCATGTAATAGAATAAGGAAAGGGAATTAAGGCATGGCATGGCATCATCAGTCCGCCTATTGCATATTCACGGAGGCATTTATTAAACTGATTTTTGAAAAGATGTCGACCTTATATACATATTCAATAATTTTTGTCATATTTTGATGAATTTTCAGTCTTTAGTCACTTTAATTTTAATCTATTTATTTAGATATTCTTGATTTCAACCTGAGGTACCACTTTCACAAGATGACTCGATGGCAAATGACGTAAAGACACGAGACATGCCATTATATTGACCGAATTTTAACTGATTGATTATACAAAATTAACGAGTGTTATTTCACTTTGGCAAAATCAAGATGATTTTTTTCCCATGCACATTTTGTCATTCACGTTAGGTTGTAATTTATTACCTGGCAAATCACAATGACGTAATGATTTACCCCCTCTATCGCTTTACTTGATGGTGAGTTTGAGCAACCCTCTTGGAACTCAAAAAAAAGTTTAATCAACCCAAAAGTTGGTTAAAATACGGGTGACTTGCCCATTGGTTTGCATCAGCTAGGCAATAGACAAATTAACAATTAACCATCCTTGTTAAGCTATCTCGTCGAATATCCACCTGTCCTGACAATTGGATGAACCTCTTTAAACCCAATTTTCATTTTACAAAGTATATAGTGATCAACGGCAAATGAACCAAATTGTTAATAGGCCCAAATCAACATTAACATGCTTAACATCACCCCAAAACACCTTCATCATAATCCGCATTAACATTACCATCAATAACACAAAGATCATCAACATCAATGCCCCCATAATAAAAACACCAATGCAAACATAACATCAACGTCAACAGAACACCAAAATCAACACCATCTTAAAAAACACCAACAGCACCATCATCATTTACATCAACATCACCATTTAACAACGATGTTGTGCAGCATCACCATCAAAATACACAGAAATCATCAACAAAATTCATCAACACTAACACCACAGACAATTACACCCTGATCATCAGTATCGTTAATACAATCATCAATAACACCAAGATCAACAACACAATAAACCAACAAAACCGATAAACACCACCACCAATATAAACACTATACCCTCAATATCACCACAACCACCAATTTTGTTGCGTCTTTGATTTTTGGGGGAGAAAAAAAAGTTCACTAGAATTAATTTCCCTTTCATGTCATAGGAAAAAAATATTGACCGAAAATTTAGAAGGTCATTATAAACATGATAAACAAGTCAAACATGTCAAAATATTATCCTCTCATTATTTTCGTTTACGCCATAATGACGAAGGATCATTTATGTATCGCGATATTCCAATAACTTCCAGGCATATCTTACGTAAGTTCTATTTTTCTTCATTATCGTAAAATCTTGACGCCATAAGGCGTGAGGTTGAAGGAAATGAAGAAAATATTCGATAACAAAACTGCGTCTAACATTTAAGACCTTATGACTCAGCTCAACAAAATCTTTAAAAGCTTCTTATTTCAAACAAAAGAATAGTTTCAAGGCAGAAATAAATGGATGTATTTGAGACTTGTAAAATTTGATGTCGACATGTATTTTCCATATTTTCATGTAAGTTTTTATTATTTTGAGGATGGCGAAATGTATGGGGAGAGTGAAGTGCCATAGGAGGACATATCCAACTCTTAAAAAAACTATAAAAAAGGTCTATGCACTGCAAAAACTCCGGTGTTGATGTAACACCAGCCCGGAATCTATATTATGTCCACACCAGAGAAGTGGTAAACAACACCAGTTTCATGGTCTAACACCAGAAAGGTGTTTATACAACACAAATAATTTGTGTTGTTCCAATACTTCTCTGGTGTGGACATAATAGATTCCGGGCTGGTGTTAAATCAACACCAGAGTTTTTGCAGTGTTGAGAGAAAATACAGATAAGACAGGGATTGAGAAAGGGCTCTCGAGAGGGTGGGGAAGGGAGGGGGAGGGAGAGGGTGAAGGGGAGGGAGGGGGCTATCATAAAAAATGTCGAGAGAGCGAGAGTGTAGATGGAGACAGAGACAGAAAGAGACCAAGGCAGCAGAGGCAGGAGAAAGATGTAGAAATGAAAAGAGGAAGATAAATATAAAATATAGGCCTAGAGAGAGAGAGAGAGAGAGATAAAAAAAAGGGAAAGAGATCGACATGCAGAGAAGATACTCCACTGAAAATTTAAAAATAAAATGTGACATATAATATTAAGGCTTATACACACCTCTTCTCCCCAAAATAAAGCAACTATAGTTTCCGACCGAATTATTGTTCTGAAAACCTTTTTGGGGAAGGGAGTGGGGAGGGGTCGTTCGATTCGTCAGCAAATAAGAAAATCTCGCTTTACATCTAAAGCTTTATTATTTGAGTTTTGGATCGTATATACACCAGCAGCCGTTTTTCTCCACACGCATCCCACTCTCCGTTGCTTCCCAATTTATTTCTTCGTTCTCGAACTTAAACACACCATTCAACAAATTTCTGCTCATCTCTATCATTATCTCATTTAACATATTAATCTTGGAGGTACAAAGCATATACTCCCCATTCTTCCCCAATCTCTCTCATTTCTCAAACTTACCCCCAATTATTCCACAAATAACTTCTCATCTGTTTCCTCATCTCACAATCTTCTTTCCTTTACTGACAATCAAAGTATTTTCCGATTCCATTCATTTCAACAGCCTTAAAATACAACATCCACAAACATGACCATACTTTTAAAGATGACAGAAAAACAATCTATATATTTTTTTCAAGTTTAATGAAAGTGATTAAATATTCATCACCAATTTTTCAATAAATAGTACAAAGTTGTCGGCAATATCATCAGCTAGTACAATAATCATTTCAGTATAAACAATCATGGCGGTTAATAGATGTGATTTTCAATTAATGAAAATATTTTAAATAGTGGGTTGACTTTGAAGTATGGATATCGATGAGTGTTTTTTTAAATATCTATCAGATGCGTTTTAAGTATAGTTCTGTCAACAAATTGATTTCAAGTAGGCATATTGAAAATGCTTTTTAGGAACACACATACAAAATTTATATTACACAAAGTTGCTTAAGTATCAAATCAACAATCCTTTAAAAATTAGCATCACAATTATCAACGAAATGAAATCAAATCGTTGTGATCTGATTCATAGACAATTCATGATCGTATCAGTGATTCATGGTTAATCATTGCACACTTTCTTTTCATTCCATGCATGACAAATCACAATTTTGCACTCTGAAATTGATCAGAAAAATGCGGTTAGACCCAACCACAAAATGAGAAAAGATGAAACGACTTTTTTTATCAGCCATGGACCAAGAACCAGCACATCGTTGGACAAACATAAGGTCCATTCAAAGTTCAACTTCAATACGTAAATCATAATGCAAACAGTGTTTGTGCGAACAGCAGATCGGGCAATGTATACATACGCCTACATAGTAAACTACTTGCACTTCTTTTATCAATAACATTCCAACAATATAGTGTCATCGATCGGGAAGTACATTGTGCCCAAATCGTTACGCATGAGAAGCTTCTTGACATTCAATCAGTTAAAAAGATTAGGACATGCATATACCGTATTCCTCGTTATGAGTCACGGAATTTAAAGTCTAAACTCTAAAGGCTTATCTGCATGCCATCAACGCACTATCTCTGTTTGACGTACATGTAGTACTGTTTCATTATTGTGCGATCTAATTTGATACATGATAGGAAAATACAGTTTTAGCATGATGTATTCATATAATTTATCTAAACTAAAACGATCACATTACGCTTGCTCAGCGATGATACGACTTCAGTCATCTCCGCTGTGCACAAGGTAGTTAGAAGGTTTAGACAAAAATAATGCAAGATTCATTTGTAATGCTTCGCTTCAATTCTTCTGACGTCATCATCACACTAAAGAATAGATGGAAATGTGACCAAAAATTGCTCGCAGGCACTTTGGCTTGGATCCCTTCCATCCATTCAGTAAATATAATGAATTTGATATTAGAAAAGGTCATAAATTAAACGGGGAGTTATGGTGAAGTATTCCTCAGGGAAATCAGACCATGACATCCACTCCGCCCCCGGGTCATTTCTCATGAGACCGCGTGACGTCATACTTAATGTCGGCTTGCATTATGGTTGTAAGCATAATCAAATTACAAGTGGTACAATTCGGTTAGCAAAATGAGGGAAATATACATCGAATTGACATCGTATAAAATAATTGAACGGTTGCATTGAGTGTCGTGACATACCTGGTAAAATAAATGTTTATAAAATTAAAGATCCATTGAGCTTTTCACATTCGGCTCATAATTATGATACCCGCCTAATAAACATAATGTAGGCCTGATAATTTTGATGATTAAATGCATTAACTTAATCATCAATGCATCGATATAGATTGTACAATATTAAGTAATGAATTCAGAATAAACAATGAAATTAATTACTAGTGCCTGATATGATAACAACGTAAAAAATGATGCGTGGAAAAAGTAGTACAAAAGTTCAATTGTTCGTTCATAATGATCCCCCAGAGATCGATGACACTCAGAAGGTGAATTCATGCTGGTGGTCGTCCTCCTGCTCGTTGTGGAGCGATGCTTCTCGGGCAGCTCGGATGCGACCAAGGTTTACCTCACCGACGACGGCAAGCACATCGGGCACGGCGTTGCGGCGGTGTTTGAGGGTCGGGCTCTGCAGAGGGGATGATGACGGGTGATCTCCAGCCTGGAAAGCCATCGCGGACAGTCCACTCGCCTCGCTGCTCGCTTCTCCTTGCATCGTGGGCGAACCCGTGGTTGAAAGGCATGTCGGCCGGGCCGTCGTCAGGCAGGCTGGGGCCTGCTCTTTGATCTGGTTGATGTCGTCAGCCGAGATGCCGGCATAGACGTTGGGCATGGCGTTACGCCGCTGGTTGAGGCGGCTGGCTTGCTGGCTGGCTGGTGCGGATGCAGCGGTTGGAGACATGACTGTGTACTGGCAAACTATGCTCATATCACGAATAATCAAATTGGGAAGAGTTTTTCTTCTTCACTTGCTGTTAAAATGTTCAGGAATATTGTCTTGCACTGGAATAGCAGTAAATTCTTCTTCCTTGGACAACAGTTAATCAGAGAATAAAAAAATCAGATGATTTGCAAAGTTCTCACAATGATGATAAAATCAATTTAAATAGTTCGGCACTCGGTGCAAAATTGTAAATCGATGATGAATTCTTCCAGTTCCCAAAATCAAAGATTTCTCTCTAAAATGCTCAACTTCAGGTGCACTTGAGCTCACAAGTTCCTGTTTTGAAATCAGCAACGCAGAATGACACGACAAGCAACCGACCGGCCTTTTTATTAGAAACCCGCGTCCAGTGTCGCCTGCATCGCATGCAGTGCATTGTCTGTGAACCCATACAAAATGTGTTATCATGCATGGGAGTGAGTGAGTAATCGTGAATGAGCTAAAAATCCCTGTCGGTGACGTAGCTCGCCACAATCTCGACACGCCCACTGGGCATGCGTACTAGAAACTATATGTTTGCTATCCAGACGACTCAGACAATAATGGGCAATGAAGGGAAATTTTCCCGGGAAATCTCCCCCTGACCAAGTCAACGAAATATCCCCCAGCCTACAACAACGGGTAAATGTGAACTTGACAACGAAAGATTGTCAGTTGGCAAATTGACAAACAATCAAGTTTAGCCCATTGACATTGTTCGACCAAAGAGAAAAAAAGGATGAAGGAAAAGAAAAAAAAATCATTGGACCTACATCACAAAATAATGGGCAATTCCCTAAAATATATACGTCCGACCCCATTATGTGCCGTATATATACAGACCTTCATGACATTTTCTGTCTTTGATTTCTTGTTTTTTTTTACCCAAGTACCATGAATTGGTCAATATTTATGAAGTGAAGTAAGACTTGAGAAAAATGGAGGTCGGACGTATACAAGACGGTTGATCATTTTATGGAATTGCCCAAATGAAAATCAAGTCCTATTAGAACCACAAATTCAATATGGTGGTTAGATATGATTGTGTACGATTACAATATACACACATGATATAGGTATGGGTATTTTGCTCTGCATCGAGCACTTCGCATAATAATCGACATTTCTACACTAATGAAAACCTGAAGGTGTTAAAGAAAAGTGAATAACAAAAACACAATAGGGCAAAAAGACACGAAGAAGTCGGTCGGGAAAAATACAAAAAAAAATATACTGCATACCCTTAACAGAATGAGCTTTCATTTTTTTCTTTACATAGGTTAAGAGCCTTGTGTGATGTTTATGTGTTGGAATATATATATATTTTATAAACAATTTGTCCTCCGTGCGCAATATTCAGCGGGCAATGCCATTGTTTAAAACTTGTTTCACCCAAGATAAAACCCCACACAAAGTTATTTAATATCAAATTACTTATTTTCGTTCTTAACGATGGGATATAAATACCAGTGGCTATGAAATAAACCGAACTCTCTTAACATTTTGAAGCCCTTTAAGGGCAAAATTTATTTTTTATACGGTTTCTTTCATAGAAATTATACATATACATATATATATATCATATATATATATATATATATATATATATATATATATATATATATGTATATATATATATATATATATACATATATATACATTGAATCAATATATATATTATGTATGCCCATGAACAGACGTGTTTTCTCTTTTTTTTGTCACATCACGTCTTGATTATATATATGTAACATGTTTGCTTCAAGCAAAAAAAAAGGAGAGAAAACACACAATAAAAACCCTCGCCCACGACAAGAATTTGATTTTGGTACTAGATAGATGAAGGGAAGGAGACAGAAAAACTGAGGGAGAAAGAGAGAAAGAGAAGGAGAGAGGGAGAGGGGGGGGGGTGATTCATCCAGCCAGGCACCAGAAATTGACTTACCTGATAGAATCCTTGTATATGTTGTGCAATATACATTGAACGTCAACACAAAATGACGTCATACCACAAATACGGAACACACAGCACGAATTAGGGATTTCCCCTTCAAAGAATCTATCTTAAAGAACTATACATTTCGTTATGGCAATCGAGCTGTCAATTATTTAATTTTGTATGACAATACGATTATTTGATTCACTTGTTTATATTGACAGCATTATTGATATTTTCCTTCAAATACAAACAAAAAATAATCTATGTACATCATTTCGCTCGTCAATGAATCTTATTTTGCGTTCATAAAGAAAATGAGCTTGAATAAATCTGAAAAACCCTGTAAATTCAATTAAATTATCCATTATTGACAGTATAATTCACCATATATCAGAATTAAAAAACAGCCCCCAGGACAGTGTTATACACTCTTAAAAATGTAGGGCAACATACTGTCCACACAACAATTGGTTAAAACTTTAATCCAATTCTGGTTAGTTTTAAACCAATAATGTCTGTTTTTGGTGAAAACTACACTGTATTGGTTGAAAAAATACTCAGAGTTTGATATTTTTTAAAACCAATTGTTTGTTGTGTGGACAATATGTTGCCCAACATTTTAAGAGTGTAGCTACAGTGGACGACATTGGTCGGGCTCAGCCGGCACAGAAGATTTCTGAACTCCACTCATCATGAAAAACACTGCTCCCTTCCACCACTTATTTCAAATGATAAGTGTTTCAATTCTAACTCCATTGTATTTATTTCCATCTTTAAACTTATTTTATTTGCATAATTTTACATCAAAACTTATTATAGTCAATATCAGTTTATTTTCAAAGATCCGCCAATGTTAGATTGTTATTACATTGACGTTTCTTCACTTTTGGCTGAAGACCGCCAACTCGGCCTGAAAAAAATGTAATGCCGTGAAATATAGCGACCACCACCAAAATGGGTCTAGCTGGAACACTGTCCTAGGATATAATATTTTATTGGCGTTCTCTAGTAGGTCCACGGTATAATAATTAACCATAGTCAGTTCCATCAACATGATGAAGTCAGAACGGTAATATATTGATTAATTGCATGTATGTATATTCTAAAATAATGTTTATCTCCACAAAAAAAAATGCCCGCATCAAGAACCGCAGTCGCAATACGTTGAAATGGTTTAGTGCCAGGAATGATCTTCTTTTAAGAAGCTTAATATCAGTTTACAGGGGAAAAAACCCAGACTACCAGTATCCCGCCATCGTCATGGGTACATTATCATTCACATAATGTATCGATGACATTCTCTGTAAAATATATATGCCGGATTTACTTCTTACAACAACAAGGTATAGTGCGGTATTTATGTTTTTTTGTTTTTGTTTTGACGCCCTTTCTATATAATCATCAAGCATACACGCGGTCACATCCGCAAGCTGATGATGGTGATCATTAGTAATAACATTATCATCATTATTATCATTACCATCATCATCGTCATCATCGTCGTCGTCACCATCATCATCACCACCACCACAAGTATACTGCGCTTTAGCATCTTAAAGACCTAAACGCATACAATGGAACAATACAAGAATAATTCATCATGCAATGTTCCATTTCCGACTTCAATGTATTATAACTTATATAGTTGAACGATTATTAATAACGGGGGAAGGGGGGGGGGGGGGCTTCCAAATAAGAATAAAAGTTAAAAAGCGTGTCCAAGCAATGGGTTATACAATGAGCACTCTGCTTTCGTCATGTTCGTAGAAGTTAGTGCATGCATAAATTATCCTGTTTAAGAATTATGAAACCCCAGTCAGAGATTATCAAGACAACACCCAAACCAAACTGGAAAAAGTTCAGATTTAAACTAGGTCTTTAAAACATAAATAAAAGGCCTTATGAATAGCTCCGGTTTCATAATATTAAACAATTAACTTTTTATCGACTTCTCTGATTTATATCATGCATATCTTCAAATTTTATTTGCGGTCATGAATTATTGTGTCTACTGTATTGGTATGATTGTCATCAACCACAACTGAATTATATGGCCACAGCTTCCCACGTACAAACCAATGTTGGGAATTCGTTCTAACATTGTATTGTATTTGCGATGAATTAACCCAGTGAAGACTTGGGGCTTCCCCCACAAGCCCCTCTGAAATGAGCGAATTAATTCATGGCATAATAAATCGTATTGCTCACCAAAAGCGCGATGGTGCATGCCAGAATCATTTATAATGATGCAAACTTGCGATGAACCCAATATCATTTGATTTTTTTACCTCCATGGTTATGTATAAACTTGCACGGTCCTTCTTGTTAAGTTGAGTTATAACCCATCCCCCCTCCCTCTTTCGCGCCCCGGCAAAATTACTCATATTTGATCTATCATTCAACTATAGAAGGAAGTATCAGTGAATTCGACACAATATTGCCTAAAATTAGGAAACACCTAAGTTTGGTAGCAGAGAATAGTGTACAAATTTGGTTGTACACGTATTCAAACTAGTGATTGGCCTTTTGCACATGTTTGGGAAGACATTCAATAATAGGCCATTAGACTCTTATACGTACTTGTTGGTTTAAAACAGCAACATATTAAATGCAGAAATTACAGTATACAGAAAAAAAGCTATAGCAGCAGCTGGTAGCAGTAGCAGCAACTAGGCTATAGAGTAGCAACAGTAGAAGCAGCAGCATCATCATCGTAGTATTAGAAGAAGAAGAAGGAAAAGAAGAAGAAGTAGTAGTATAGCGGCATCAGGTAGCATTAGAAGTAGCAATCGTGGCATATCTATCTCATCTACCCCATAAAAAATGCACGTTGATTAGAATCAATAGAGAAATATCAGACGAGCATATGGAAACTTCATCAAAATCGGATGTAAAATAGGAAAGTTCTGACATTTTAAAGCTCCGCTTATTTTTCACAAAACAGTTATATTTATTCCAAAGTTAGAATTGATGATGTCCGTCACTCAGTCTTTTCTTTTGTATTTTATTGTTTGAATTATGCAATATTCCTGGGTTTTTTTTATTGATTTGACGATAAGGACCAATTAAACAATGTTAATACGACATGTTCAGGGGATGCCAGGATCCGATGACCGGGGTAATTATCTGTATCGTTCCGATGTGTAAAAGCGAATTATTATTATTATTATAATAAACATAAAACAAAGCTCACTTTTGGAATACACACTTATCAAAGTACACCATGAGAAATTTGACGAGAGAAAAGGCCCACAATTCTTTTTTAAATTACTTTATGTCACCAAATCGGTGGCGGGATATTATTAGATAGAAAAAAAACCCGGACCAAACGATGCCTAAGTCTCTAATTAACTTGAAGTAAATATTATGTAACACTTATACTAACGAAGCTGTTTGGAATTAATATATTTCAATGATGTTGTACACGTCTTTCCCACTGACGTACGATCCTTTCCGAGGTGCCACGATTGACCATTCGCAACTGATCGCGAATTTTTTTAACCATTCAAAATATTTCTCCGATCAATACGATTATACCACGACTGATCTGATACGACCACGATTACTCCAAGAGTAAGATCACCGTTTCAATCATGGCGCAAATCGTGACAGTGCACTGAAAAAACTTCGGTGTTAATTTAACACCAGCCCGGAATCTACATAATAATGTCCCCACCAGAGAAGTATTGAAAAAACACCACTTTGGAATCAAACCGATGATGTTTTAATACTAATTGGTGTTGTATAAAAACCTTTCTGGTGTTAGACCAAAACGAACTGGTGTTGTTTAACACTTCTCTGGCGTGGACATTATCATATATATAGATTCCGGGCTATCAACACCAGAGTTTTTGCAGTGTGGAAACTAGGTATAAGATCACTCTGCTCTGAACACACGTTGCAACACGTCACATGTCCTGTGCAGATTTATATGGTTCTATTCAACTTTGATTGCGTCGCTCTTGATTGCTTGAATCCTTACTATTCTATATCCAGAGAAGGTAAATTGCCAATTCGTCTACTGCCAACTCGTCCACTCATCACATGGTCTACTTTCATTTCATTTCAGTTGGTCAAATATCCATTTCATTTTCGTTCCTTTTGGACAATACTTACGTCCAATTAGACCATTTGGTATGGGCAAAATGGCTATTAGACCAACTGGTTATTAGACGGAATGGCATTAGAGTAAATGAAAGTAGACCATGAGGTAAGTGGACGAACTGATGGTAGACCAAAATAGATAGTAGACGAGTTGGCAATTGAACGAATTAGCATTAGACGAATGGAAATAAACCCCAGCGAAGACCTTGTCTAATCATTATATACTCTCAAATCACGTCACCCTTTTATTAACATGTTTAAAGGGGAAGTTCACCCTGACAAAAAGTTTATTGTAAAAATAGCAGAAAAAATAATAAAAAATAATAAAAAATATTGCCAAAGGTTTGAGAAAAAAATAATCAATTAATTAAAGTTATTAGAATTTCAATTATTTGATTCGTGACGTCATATGCGAGCAGCATTCCTACATAGCGAATGGTAAAAAATCAATGAAATGTCATTTTCTCAGAAAATTGAAAATGGTTTTCACTGTACCTTCTGTATATCAATAGATAATTCATTTCACACCCGTTCATGAATAAAAAAACAAAATTAAGACATGAGGAACCATACAAAATTTGAAATCCATGCATTTTATATTACATAACACATGGGGCAGCTGCTCGTTTATGACGTCACAAATCCAAAACTTTGAACTCTAATAACTTTCTTACTCTTTAACGGATTTTCCTCAAACCTTCACCAATATTCTTTACTATTTTTTCTGCTATTTTTACAGCAAAGTTTTCTTCAGGTTGATCCTCCTCTTTAAGTCCTTGAAAGAATGAGTGAAAGCTATATTAACGACGTTCTAGAAACTGTTGCAAAAACAGCTCAACCGATCTAAAAAAAATATCTAACTGAGCGCTTACATTGGCTGGAATTTCAATAAAAGATAGTAAATTAAATCACCATCTTTTACAAAAACTAGCGCATCAATGATGTGGAGCTCATCCGGCATCTCGCAACAAAATTTAAGACAATTTTAATTTCAGCTCAGTTCACACTGTAGTGAATTATATTGATGACATAAATTGAGGATATAGAATTGAAATTGATGAAGAAATGACATAGAAGCATTTTTTGTGATCAACGAATAAATTTCATATGAAATAAGTATTAATAATTAGCGAGTCAAAGTTTCTTAACTCTGTGTAGAACCTTGGTGAACCTAATGTAGCTCTCAGATGGAACAAAAATAACCAAAGTCAATCAACAAATAAATAAGTAATTTTTGTGAGTTTTGAAAATATATGAATAAATTAGCATATTTAATGAGTTTCAAAATTCTATGTTGAAATTTTGTATCACCACCTCGAGCTATTATATAGGGCAAACAAAATTGAAATTGATCAACAAATGAAGAAGAAAAAACATGTTTTTGTAATTCTGTGTAGAAGTTTGGTGAACGTCATAAAATTCTACAAGATGGAAGAAGAAAAAAAGTAAAAATCGGTCAACAATTAAAGAAGATAAAGCATTTTATGTGAATTTAAAAAAATATGAATAAATTAATTTCCCATAAATTAGCATAAAAATTGTTCTAGTCAAAATTTCAAAATTCTGTGGGGAAGATTGGTGAGCCTCATAAAGCTCGACCAGATGGAAGAAAAAAAAATAAAATCGGTCAACAAATAAAGGAGAAGAAGCATTTTATGTGAAATTTTTAAAAATATGCATGAATTAATTTCGCATGAATTAGCATAAAAAATGTTCTAATCAGAATTTCAAAATTCTGTGTAGAAGATTGGTGAACCTCATGAAGCTCTTCCAGATGGAAGAAAAAAAAATCAAACTCGGTCAACAAATAAAGAAGAAGCATTTTATGTGAATTTTTAAAAATATGCATAAATTAATTTCGCATAAATTAGCATAAAAATTGTTCTTATCAAAATTTCAAAATTCTGTGTAGAAGATTGGTAAACCTCATGAAGCTCTACAGGTGTAAGAAAAAAATCAAAATCAGTCCACAAATAAAGAAAAAGTAGCATTTTATGTGACTTTTTAAAATATGCATAAATTAATTTTGCATAAATTAGCATAAAAATTGTTCTCGTCAAAATTTCAAAATTCTGTGTAGAAGTTCGGTGGACCTCATGAACCTCTACTAGATGGAAGCAAAAAAAAATCAAAATCGGTTAACAAATAAAGAAGAAACATTTTTTGTGAACTTTGAAAAATGCGCATAAATTAGCATATTTAATGAATTTCAAAATTCTGTGTAGAAGTTTTGAATCCCCACCTTAAACTATCATATAAAGCGAACAGAATTGAAATCGGACTTGAAATGGCGAAGAAGTAGCATTTTGAAATTGTGGACGGACGACAGACGACAGACGCCACGGCATAAGCTCATCTTGCCCTTCGGGCCGGAGATGAGCTACAAATAGCATAAAAAACAAAAACTATTATCAAAAGAGGGCAGTCTTGATATCCAGAAATTAAATATTCACATTTTTACGAAGAATCAAAGTCTGAAAAAAAATTCACCTATGACTACATAATAGATTGGATGATACTCCACTATACTTGATATAATATCAAGTATAGTGGAGTATCATCCAATCTATTCGATTTAAATCTTTGGTAACAGCTCAATAATTATTATTGAACTTTTACCAAAGATTTAAATCGAAATTTTATAAATCATTAACAAATATAATAAAACTATACGTAACTAGAAGAAAAGAGAAAAAAAAATGAAAGCGTCATCAGAAAACCAATAAAAAAAATCATGGTTTCTGAAAAACACATCTCGGTCACTTCTACATTTCTGTCGATACGGCAATATTTCACTTTCCCCCCGAAATACAGTGCGTCCCACAAAAAACGAAACCAAGATTTATCGATGATTTATCACAATTAATCACAAAGACAATAGACAAATGACCTACCATTGTAAAGCTTAGAATCTCCTCTTTCGTCTGATATCACTTAGATTATTCACGCATGAGTGAGCAAAAACAATTTGAAGAGGGGATACCAAAAAGTCATTTGGCGGGCTGTATCTGGGTTTCAAAAAGAAAACCCCATTTTCAAAAAGTTCAATATCTGCTCTTTAATTTTATACCTCAATTACAGAAAATGGTTAAGAAATAACAAAGTTCTGGTAATTTGAAATAAGGCTTGAATTTCAGTAATTTCATAAAATGAACAGGTTTTACAGGCTAGCGTTCAAACAACTCGGCAATCCGTTTTGTTGACGATCAGCCATGCATTAAGTCTTTTGTTAACCGTGCGATAGCTTCTGTAGGAAAACGGTGAAAACACGTTTATTTAATGAAATTATGGAAATACAAGCATTGTTTCGAGGGAACATTACTGTTTTACTTCTTGACCATTTTTTGCGATTAAGGTATCAAATAAAAGAGCAGATATTGAACTTCTTAGGCTTGTGATTTCCTCTTGAAATTCAGATACCCCCCGCCAAATGAGTTTTTATTATACTTTCTTCAAATTGGTTTTGCTCACTCATGCGTGAATGGGGAATAACCTAAGTAATATCAGATGAAAGAGGAGATTCTAAGCTTTACATTGGTACGTCATTTGTCTATTGCATTTGTGATTAAGTTATGATAAATCATCGCTTAATCTCGGTTTTGTTTTTTTCTGGGACGCACTGTACTTGAAATCTTGGCTACAAGCGACCAATGCCCTTCTTGGAGAGATAACGATGGACACAGTGAACTTTTCATTAAGGCTGCCGATGCCTTGCAGTTACCTTTTACAGACGTCATTAGACTCTTTTATGATAGATACGCTTTATATCACGTCAACAATTAAGGTAAATTATGAAGTAATATTTTGAGTTTCAATGTTTGAAAAGAGGGTTGTTTGACTTTTTCTTGATGACAATTTTCAGAGCGTAAATAATTTGCTTTTACATCTGCCTTATTTTGTGCTTTCTCCCATTTTTTGAATAGCTTGTCCTGACATTTTTTTCTTTCTGACCGCATGATATAGGATACCGTCTTCAACCGTGAGATAAAATTCGATGCCAGCCATTATGAGTAAATTCATTTGGGATAGAAACGGGTCCCACAAAATAACATTTCTGGCCGTTCACATTTGAAAATCATCGCGAACATTGTGTTAATGAGGCTTGAGCATCGTCACTGATCCGCCACACAGGGCCCTTAGAACGATTTATTATTTCATTTACAGGGGGTGCAGATGTAAATCTGACATGCAAAAAAAAGCAAAAAAACGAGGGGGGGGGTTCACTACAAAAAGGAAATCATTTTGGGGTTACATTTCTCAATTTGCCACACCTACCAGGATTCCAGGGTGCTGCCTATAGAAAATAACACACGTAGCACCTCCAAGAAAAATCCTGGGGGTGCTTCAGCATTCCCAGTACCCCCATTCTCAGGGCCCTGCCGCCACATGGACGTTCATCTATCGCAAGAACGAAAAAAAGGAAAGTGGACGGACGGAACGACGACCCGGAACCTCGGGGGCGGACCCACATAAATTAAACTTTCACTCGCAAACAATTCCACCCTCTTACATCAGAATTACTTACTAGTGCATCTAATGCAGCTTACTTTGTCTAGACCATGTGTAGAGGTTTAAGTTGCTCCGTGATTGTAAAAAAAGTGAAATATGGTAAAAATTGCTGATAATTGTTGCAACACCACTAAGAGTATCCCAAGGCTATCTCCCCCATAATCAATTTTTGAAACAACAGAGAGGTGTGACCACGACTATACACAAAACAACATGTCGGAAGGCGGGAACGGAACCTCCTGCCGATATAAGTATAACGATCTGCTCTTGATACGTCACGCACATTGATAAAACAATTGAAATTAACAATCTCTGTATGATGCAAAATTATGAATATTGCCTGAAAATCTGATGCAATTACAAAAAAAAAACAAACAGTGGATGAAACAGGTGCGCCGGAAGAAATCCCGGAAGGGTAGGGGTATAATGGGGCTAAACTTTTTTTGGGGGGGGGGGGTGGGGGAGCGCATTTCACAATTTCTCATGGAATTGTTCCAGGGGGAAGTGGAGACGAGGGATAAATCCAGAGTCATGAAGCTATGGGACAAGGGAACAAAGAGGTTGAGCTCATCAGATAGTACTTTTTTTATATTCATTTTCAGTAGTGAAATGGAACAATTTGAATCGGTGCATAATTTCGTTGAATTTTAATACATTTTCTAGTTTAAAAGTGTATGCCTCGAGTCTTTCTTTCAATCTCAATGGGCCAATGATTTAATGTCATTGTTGAATTTTGACGACGCTTGTAATGTTACGACTTGCTCCACAAGGCGGGACAAAAATTAAATATCAAAATTAAAATACAGGAATATTATCTCTACTGAAGTACAGGATAGCCATGAAAGGCTTTTGGACGTGAACAACGGCAAGATCACATCTCGACAAATAAAATAGGGAAAACACGACAATAACATACATTTTGTGATAATAGGTAGCCATAAAGTTAAACAAAAATGATAACCGGAAAACCCCGTCCATTACATTTGAATTACATATCGTAATGAATTCGTTTTCCATTTCGAGCCTCGAGCGGGGGGGGGGGGGGGTATATAAACTTGACAGACAATCAAGACCACAGGAAATATTTTCCAGATATCAAATCCCGGGGGGCCACTTCCATTCACGAGTGGATACCATGCGCGACCATGGGGTATCGAAAAGCACCCTAAACACGTAATTTCCAGATTCTGAAAATGCAACCCTTAACAAGTATTGGCGTGTGAAACCCTACCCTTAACAAGTATTGGAAACAAAACGATACTCTTGGCAAATATTCCCTGAAATTAACCCCTAAACAAGTACAGGAATGTTTTATTGTTACGGGTCCTTCGGTCGTCGGCTTTACCTTATTTGGTTTAGTATACGACCCCACCTTCTACACCTCGCGCAAATAGGACTCTAAACACGTAGTGTTGGGGCAAAAAGGACATCCTTTATAAAACATTTTAATTTTGTTTTATCATCCCCGCAAATTCGACCCTAAACACGTAATTTTCCTAGCGAAATAGATACCCTTTTTTCATTATTTTTGTGTTTTTGACACCCTTATCACGTTACGTACGTAATGTGCCCTATCGTGAAAAGGACATCCTTTTTACGTTGTTTTGGGTCGCGCATGGTATCCACTCGTCAATGTAAGTGCCCCCCCGGCATCAAATACTATTTTTTGTGCTCTGTAATTTTAATTTTAAACAATTGAACAATCATAAACTATCATAATAATGCAGTCCTCTGTGTATGAATAGATTTTCTCTACAGCAGCATCGATCAAAACTGATAATGAAACATTCAAGTACGAATATCAAATTGTTACATGAATTAGTGAAAACATCATTGATCTTTCGTAGTGTAGTGTCGTCACAATAAGGCTCATCCGACGAACATTCTTTGCAAATTCGAAAGTTCGATGGCTTTGATTGAAACTTCCGCTAGAATTTCAGAAGCTTTGTATACAAATCCTGTCATTAAAAACTTGGTTGTTGAAAACTTAGTCGTTTTTGTATGTATAGTAATAGTGCAAAACATTATTAATGATTCATTTCATAATTATAAATCATTATTGATTATTCATCAATAAATATCTTTGCGAAATAAAGCACATTACCTTTCCCACATATAAAATCAGATTAACTGTTTTATCTTTATACAAGCTCATTGGCGTTATGCAACTGGATGTTTTATAATCGTCAATGACCCAATGACCATGATTAGTTAATAGGCGTGTATGACTTCCGTCTGGACGATTGGTTATTATCTTTATCAAGGATGTATTCCCGTAGGTCTCTACCAGAATCCGGTCGGATATCCGGAAGTACAGATTAACCGCACATACTTCCCAATATTTTCCTTTAAATTGATTTAGTTTAGATTTATTTCATATTATCCTACACATTCCAATTCACTGAATTATAACTTTCTTCAGGTTCTGTATATAGGTAATTTGATTTTTTACATTACGATTTGCATATTCAGTGATGTAATATACGTATAATAATTAGGTGGTCTGTCTATGACAGATCACCTATTGATTTCGTCAGAATTTTCTTTATTTCTTTCTTTATTTCTTTCTTTATACTTGGCACCTATGTTTGTCGCCAACTTTTCTCGGAATTGGCTGAATCAATTTTGATGATTTTTTCGTCATACATAGAATCTATCATAGAGACGGCAAACTAAGCTTTTCAAGGTCATATGGTCATGATGACGTCATCTACGCGCCATTTTGTAAAATTCTTCATTTGATCACATCTTCATTATCAATTATCAAAAATTAACAATATTTACATGACATCAATTTCATGTCAAGGGTCAACTGTCAATGTCATCAAAGGTCATGTAGAGGTCATGACGCGCGCGTACGCGCGCGTCAAAGGTAAAAAATCGTCTAAATGACCTATAAATTTTTTTGGGTACGTTTCAGGTCATTTAAAGCATTTCAAAAATTTGCGCGCGCGCGTTAAACCTTAACGCAATGCAGAAAAACCGTTTCTTTTAATATCGTTGCATTGCTAATAAAATTCTGAGCAATTTGATACCTTGATCAACCTTCTACAACCATTAATATAGAAATTAACACCCATTAAAGTTTGCAGCACGTGTGCGCGCGAGCTCTCACTATAGGCCATATATGGGCAAAAACATGCCTATTGAAAATTTACTGTAGCTCTGTAAATAGTGCATTGACCCCCAATTTCTTTTTCATATATCGATAGAGTATGAGTTGTAGATTTGATTTCATGTCATCAATATCCCTAAATTATATCATGACGTCATCAAAGTGGCGCCTAAACTAAAAATTTAATTTTTTCAAAAATGACGTCATCAAATTTATGCAAATTTGGTTGTAACTTCTCGAATATAGATCGTTTTTCGCCCAGATTTTGATGTTTTAGCTTAGAATATACTCTTTCTCTTTAGTTAACATGAATATTCGTTTTGAGAAACGCATCATTGCGTAAAACAGCGATGAAAAGAGGCATGTCATTCTTCCTCATTTTGCGTGTAATCTCTATGGGACATGACTTTTTCCCAAAACTAGATTCGACATTCCTCTATTTCGTGAGCCATATCTCCATTTCTTCTTGTCAGGTTTCCCTGAGTTTTTACTATGTAGTAGCTGAGATTCTGGGCTATCGGAAGTGTGCCCTCTATTTTTTGATCAGATGCCGGGATCATGCCCGTATTTCACTTGCAAAATTGGACTTGTAATTCTCAAAATTGCTTACGTGTAATCTCTATGGGGAATATCGTGGCTCAATGGATAACGCATTTGACTTGCTTTCTCGAGGGCGGAGGTTCGAGTCCTGGGGTAGACAAGATGATTTTTTTTTCAATTTTTTTTTCTTTTTACCACTTCGTACATGATCCTTTAGGTTGATTTAATGGTATAAAAGTTAAAATTGAGCAAGATAAAACAGATTATAATTACTTTTTTCATATCACATGTATTGTCATACATCAAAGAGACCCTTTTCACAGTGCTTTATCATCTCCCGTCTTTCACAAGTATTCAATCCATAATGAGCATTCCGTTGTCATCATGAAGATCATATTGATATGCATGAACATGGTAATAGTAATCATGATGCCGAGAATAAAGACAGACCACCTAATTCGTCCGCATGACGAATTAAATTCTAGTTTTGTTTCTTATTGAAATACGATGAAAATTATTTTAATAAATATTATGTTCTATGATACGTTATTCTGTACTTTGTATGGAAAATCTTCTTTTAAAATCAGTTCCGACGCTGTACTGATCTTATAATATGAACAACATATCGCATCCATTTAATTACACGTGGCTTTCAACAAAAACAAAACAAACACTATCTCGACGGACATTGGGACGTGGAGTTATTTCAAGGTTTTGGTACCAAAATTGGAACCAAACACAACTGTCAGTAACACACCCAGATTCCGAACGAATAATAAAACAACATCAACAACCACAGCCAAAACGCCAAACAAAACAAACTCATTAAAAATTGCGAAGGGCTAGATTGACGAAGAGTCAGACGAACTCACACTCCATTTCGATTCAAAATAATTTACCAGATATGATATGGTTCGATGAGACCAAAGTGTGAGCTGAGTCTGTCTGCGTCTTAAATTCGGTTATTTAGTTTGACCCTGAATGGAGTATAGTCCCACTTTGCTTTCTTACACGTCAATCCGTTGAACGCCCCAACCCCAACATAATTTGCTTACTAAAAAAAGCCCTAACTCCGAGTAACAACCTTTTGCTTGGTATAACTTTTCCCAAAATTACTATTTCGGGATAATCATCCTATTTTCAAAATAATTGACAACATGGTAATTAATTTCATGGAACGGACATAATTAATGTCTCATGATCATTTTTTTCACGCAAGAAGTATATTTTCTATACAACTGCGAGAATTACATTTTGTACGTCCATTGTGTAACTGAAGGTATGTAATAAACCCAGCACAAACTCTCTAATTGAAGTTTGAAGACTCTGAATTTTAAAACATGATGCATTGGAAAGAATGCAAAGCTATTAAAGCAAGGATTTGCTATAATTATTATGCTGATCTTGAGGACACATTTCCAACTAAAATAAGAGAAAAAGACATCGTTCTACATATAGGGAAACACATCGAACTCTTTTGATACTTCAGAACTTTGTATAATTATACTTGCCCGGGGTGGGGGGGGGGGTCTGGACAACATAACAACTGCAAATCTGCAATTTTACATCAACTTCTATCTAGCATGGACCTATATGTATCTATTAGACAGTGGAGATCACTGACAAAAGTTCTCGTGAAACACTCCACTGAATGATTGTTCATTTTCAAAGTTCAAACACATGAGCAAGAAAGCTACATTTCACTCTTCAGCTTTAGCCTGTCTAAAAAGGGTATTTTATGCGCATACATTCGTAATTCCGAAGCTTCGTAATTCCGAAGGTTCGGTTATTCCGAAGGTTCGTAATTCCGAAGGTTCGTCAATCCGAAAACGAAATAAGGTTCGTAATTCCGAAGGTTCGTCAATCCGAAAACGAAATAAGGTTCGTAATTCCGAAGGTTCGTTAATCCGAAAACGAAATAAGGTTCGTAATTCCGAAGGTTCGTTAATCCGAAAACGAAATAAGGTTCGTAATTCCGAAGGTTCGTTAATCCGAAAATTGAATAAGGTTCGTATTTCCGAAAATGAAAATTATTCATTTTGGTAACAAACACGGATGATAATAATAATAGCTGGGAGAACAGTTTTCAGAACTGAAGTGGCTTCCCTGGGTAAATAATATAATTTTTATCATGTTAGGCCTACATGAAATTTTCAAAAGTTTGAGCACGTGATTCGCTGGCAACATCTCACAAGGATGCCCTTTTAACAGTAATTGACCAAATAGGCGAATTTTACATTTTCCGGAAAACCGCTTGCTCGCTACGCTCGCAGAAATGAAACGTAATATATAACTTACCAATCAGAGATCACTTAATTTTTTTTGCTCAACTTAATTACTACAAAACACACAACCTCTAATCTTATGGCGAAAATATCCGTTTGCACCAAAATGCCCTATTGGCCCCTTTTTTGCCCCCCCCCCAAAAAAAAGGAAAATACGTTCCGCCGCCACTGATTGAAACACGCATCGTTTTCATGGCTAACTGCAAAAAGTTCTTAAAATGTCCCCTTTAGATCAGGTCAGAGCTTATATTTAAAATTTCGGTTCGCGCTTCTTGCTCGCAGTTATTATCTAGTTACATAGGCATATCGTGTTGAAGATCACAAACATATTGCCCATCATATTAAAAAAAAAAATACAGCTCGCGCTCGCATTATTTAAAAAGGGTTTATCATGTTATTACATATTTACTTTATTTTATAAGTATAAAGCTAATTATTGACTGTTAGGACTACCCTTCAAAAAACAAACGAAAATCAACTTTAAGCTGCCGATCGAGGAAAATATGGCCGAAAAAATTGCCCCCCCCCCCATTTGACAAAAGTTGGATCCACCGGGAGGGAGGCAGGGGGCACTTGCACCCCAAAAATGAAATAAAAAAACAGGGAAATGCATATTTTTCCAAAAATGGGAAAGATCCTTTTTCAAAATAAATATGCTGTTTTTCATGTTTTCGAAATGAAATACTCTTCTTGAAGTAAAGTTTTCAGGCTGGAATATTGCAAATTTTCAGCTTGCGCTTCGCACTCTCAGTTATTCGATTGGTGACATATGTATCCTAAAGAGGTCACTAAATTCTTTCTTTAAGATTCCTTTTCTGGTCAGTATGTTTAAACTCGCGTATTGCGCTCGTGTTAATTTTTTAGTTAGATGTACATATTTTTAGTAACAGCAGAAATCTGCTCGGATTTTCAAAAACTTATTTCCATTTTTATTGAAATACCCTTAAGTTTTAACTTGTGATTCACGCTCGCAACACCTCGCAATAATGCCATTTAAAGAATAATTAACTCCAAAACGAGCTTTACAACTTCACATTTTATTTTTTCACCAAGCCGCTCGCTCATTATACTCTCTTCCGAAAAATAAAGGCTTAATATACATTTTGCCATAATAAGAAGTCATTTCAAAAAAGATTTTTTTGATAATCTTATGGTGAAAATATCACCAAAGTGCCCATTTTGACGTATGAGTTTCATTTTTTTGGCTTTACCCCCCAAACGAAAATTCGTTTGGCCGCCCTTGCCTTCCCATCCTCATAACAATTGAACGGCAAGTGTCCACCCCCCCTTGCCTCTGCTTTCCCGGTTTTCATTTTTCGGATTAACGAACCTTATTTTGTTTTCGGATTAACGAACCTTATTTTGTTTTCGGATTAACGAACCTTATTTCGTTTTCGGATTAACGAACCTTATTTTGTTTTCGGATTAACGAACCTTATTTCGTTTTCGGATTATCGAACCTTCGGAAAAACGAACCTTATTTCGTTTTCGGATTAACGAACCTTCGGAACAACGAACCCTATTTCGTTTTCGGATTATCGAACCTTCGGAACAACGAACCTTATTTCGTTTTCGGATTATCGAACCTTCGGAATAACGAACCGTCGGAATAACGCCACAAATGTTCGGATTAACGAACCCTTTTTCGTTTTCGGATTAACGAACATCGAGGTATAGGCAATTTACGTGTTTCGGAATTACGAACCTTCGGAATAAAGAACCTTCGGAATTACGAAGCTTCGGAATTACGAAGTGTAACCATTTTATGTATGATAACAAATTTCCACTATATAGATCGCTGCAAAATATGTTTAAAAAATGTGTTGGTTAGAAAATTATCTTTCCAGATGTTAATGTTCCGAGCAAATAAAATCAGTGTCGGAGTTTCCTCATTTCTTGGTAAATGGAATACGCACATATTGAAAGCAAATAAAGTTGTTTATGTTCCGGATTTCATGTAAGAATGGACATGTGTTTGAAATTGACAGCAACTCCATACAGGCGTGACCTTGATGACTTGAATATTCCATACTAAGAACATGTTCAATAATATTTTTGCTAATGTATAGTATGTGAATGATTATTAAGAATTTGGATTGCGCATTACAGGATTACAAGACAATTAATATATTTGATTCGGAGAGTCATATATCGAATACTTACAGGAGAGTAATCGATCAAATATCTTAATTTTTCGCAACAGAGCATAAATGCAAACAGTCGCTCTCAATTTCCTGATTTGAATTCACTTTGGGGAAAGAAAATACACTAAAGACTGTGCTATGAATGAATAAATTCACAGAAAACGAGCCCTTTCCAGAAAAAAATGTGTTATATGCAAAAATTCGAGCTAGAGAATTTCTTTCCTACAACATGTAATCAAACTAAGAGAAACTAAATGCAAGACAATACGGAAATTGAACTGAAAAAAGAAAAACAAAAGAAGAAGCAATTCCTCCTTCACTTTGTGCAATAATTTCGTTCAGGTTGTGTGACGATTATTATTTGAGAAATTGGGGATTGTGTATATCTTTTCAGTTTGGAGAATTCAATATCAAATACAGTTAACAAAAGGAAATAATGGTATTACATGTATACCTCAATTTCTGCAACAGTGAATACAAGCAAATAGTTACTGACGATTTCCTGATTTGACTTCATGGACCATAACACATAGTCAGAAAATTTATAGCAATGAACCCTTTCCACAAAAAGGTATTTATATTGATACAGATAAAACAAAAACAAGCATGATTTTTATTACAGCACTACATCAAAATAAGAACTTTGGCCAGAAATTGTCTCTTTAGAAATATAAATGAAAATAATTATGGAATCAAAGAGCAAAGTAAAAAAAAAAAAGAATGTAAAAAGCAGAGGACAAGCAATCCGTCATCACTTTTGATGCTTTCTCGATGCATGTTTTATCTATACATGTAAATATCCGCCACCCCCAGTCTTTTGGTGCCATGATAAAATTACCAATAGATATACATCAATATGACCACACTCACAAGTGCTATCAGAGAATGTGTAGAAATACCTCTGAAAAACTTTGAATCTTTCCCGAAAATAAAATATTTTCCCACTATATTTCGCGGGGAGAACCCGAACCCGCCACGACTTCATTCTGGAATTGACGTAATGACGAATGAGCCTTATAGTCCAGTCAATCTAGCCAGAATAGGGGGGTGACCCGCCACTAATTGCAACACTTGATTTTCCACTGCAATGCTTTCCATCAAGGTCCCCTTAACAACATACTAAAAGTCCCAAAAAATCCAAGCACTGGAAATTTATGAAATTTGCATATTATGCAAATTAGCCATAAAAAGTTAGAAAAATAAGGAAAATAGTCCAAAGATTACAAATTAAGCGTCCAAAACAATTTAATTTGAGCAAAAAGTAATGATAAATAACTTTATTAAATGTTTTTATTCAAAAGCGCAAACAAATCTACCTAATTTGCAGATTATGCAAATAAGCATCCTCATAGGGAAATATTTCAAGATATTGTAATTGTTCTCATACAGACTGCTTGAAAACATTTGATTTTTGTAGACATTTATATGCTACTATCACTTAGCATGAGATTTATCACAATGCCTGAAAATTAATTTGCATCTTATGCAAATTAGCCATTGAAAATAGGAAATAAGGAAAATAATCCAAAGATTATATTATTAAATGTCAAAAGCAATTAATCTGAACAAAATTTTAATGATGAATAAATAAGTACAATGTTTCTATTTTAAAAAGCTAGCAAATCTGCCTCATTTACATATTATGCAAATAGGTATCCATATATGGAAAATGTCAAGATATTTTTGATTTTCTCACATTGACTGTTGTTCAAATCATTATGCTGCTATCACTAAGCATGCATATTTATCCTAATATAATTTGTATTTAAGGGAAATACTGGAAATGTGCTCTTCACGTCCTAAAGCCATGTTGTTAGTCTGACAAGATGATGCGATTGGCAAGAACAAAGCACATTATTTGAAATTGGTGAGTAGTTTGTTAGAGCTGACATCCCTTTCTTACATGGATGAGAACGACAGAAGGGAGGCCAAGAAAAGCAAACTTATGGCAGGTGAGATCTGATGAGTAGTCTCATTAAGAAGTGTAACAGAGATTCCATCTGGCCTAGTAGGGCCTAGTAGCTTCATGCATATTATTTTCTTTAACAATTTCTTCAGTAGTTTGGCTACACCCGCTTGAATCTGGCCATGTCTGGGTCACAACAGGGTTCCAGGACTTGCAGAGCAGCGTCATCATCATCATGATCAGTGGTAAATACTAAGACTAAAAAATCTGTTGTCTTCCAATGTAGTCATAGCGCATGATATTAAGGGCTTCCAACATGCTAGTTGTTACAGCCTGGATCATTGCCAATCCGGTCAACAAATTATGTACTATACGCTTGTCTACAAACCATTCTATGGTCCTCCTTCATGCATTGTAGCTATTCTGAGCATCACCTTACTGATGCTCAACATGGGCAAGCCTTCCTATAAAAATTTTCTTCCGACACAATTTATGTCCAGTGTCTCATTGAGGCAACTTGTGTCGGAAGAAGACAAGGGTAATGGTTTGGTTCTTGTCAAAGTCCTCTTGATTGACATTCAATCTCCTATGCTCGACTTGTCGGATTTCAGTACAGAGAGTTGTATGATTGTCCAAAGTACATCTGCATGACACTATGAAATTCAGCATTCCTCCTGAAGACATCCTTAGTCGTACCATAATTTCTGAAAGGTTTAGTCCTCTGTATACCCTCACGGTATACCAATGAGAAACACAAAGTGGCAAACGAATCCTGGAATGGGTACACACTGTTAAATCAGGGAAGTGTTCACTTCCCTGGTTAAATCAATGTTGGATGGTATTTGATAGTGATGTTAAAGGTGTTCCGTTATGTTGTGTCCTCTTGTTGGAAAGGCAATAATCTGGCTTAGTCCTTCATCTGTTAACGTCTACTTGGTTGTTCATTGTCTCACTGAGGAATTTCCATTTGCCAAAAATATCAGGAAATTTATATTATTTGCATACGATTTGCTTAAAAAACTATAGCTTCAATATATGGAGATAGTTGCCATCCTTAGGAGATTCATCAAAGAGGAAAGAACAGAAAACGGATGCTTCATCCTGAAGCAGCAACTGGATTCAGCAAGGACGTCTAATCATGATTCCTGTATCTGAAAAGATGTGCATATACACTTTAAGCCTTTATCATGACTTTATGAATGGCTTTCATATAATGCAAATTTTGTGATTTTCCTATGCTTGTCTATTTAATGGCGTTTAATATGGTGTTAACTTCCTGTAACTTAAGGCATTGCCATATTCAAATTTCAATAGATAATCTACTTGCATTTTTTTAGGAATGTATCACCAGTGTGTTTTATTGAATATTACATACTTATTTGCATAATATGCAAATGACACTACAGAAACTAATCTTAATATAAATCTATTCAACGTCCTTAGTGATAGCAGCATGTAAATTTCAATATTATTGAAATTTTCAAGCAGTCAATGAGAGAAAACTCACAATATCTTGACAATTTTCCATATAAGGATGCTTATTTGCATATTATGCAAATGAGGTAGATTTTTTTGCACTTTGGATTAAAAACATTGATTAAAGTTATTTATCATGAATTTTCGCTCAAATAAAATTGTTTTGGACACTTAATTTGTAATTTTTGGACTATTTTCCTTATTTTTCTAACTTTTTATGGCTAATTTGCATGATATGCAAATTTCATAAATTTCCAGTGCTTGGATTTTTTTGGGACTTTTAGTATGTTGTTCAGGGGACCTTCCTGGGAAGCATTGCAGTGGAATATCCAGTGTTGCAATTAGTGGTGGGTCAAACCCTATATTGACTGGACCAATCCTTAATGAATGATTTGGGGCATTCAATTTAGAGGATTACCAGAACCTAATCAAGCTTTGCGTAATCATTCTGCAATTGTTTCATGACGTCATATCGAGGCATCCTTATCAACTTCTGACCCGGGGGCCGTTTCACGAGGAGATTAGTCAGTCAGTTCTCAACTACAATTGTTATAAGCTATAGAAAATCCTCTCATCTGATTGGCTACGAGTGAATTAATCACTCAATATCGCTTAACAGGTTCTTCATGAAACGCTCTCCGGTTTTGCACCACCAAGAGATCGCTGAATTAATGACAATCTGTTTCCTGTTATTGTTTCAATTGAGATGACGGTTGCAATGCCACGAATGTCAAATCAACGGTGGGGGGGGGGGAATTTCTGACTAATTACATTCATCATTGAATTAAAAAAAATAACTCCAAAACTGAAAACAAAGTACTAACAATGGAAGAAACAGAGAATGGGCAATGAAAAAAAAAATTCTTGACGTACATGTTCACATTATTATATGCTTTTAACTAGTCTTCAAAGAGTGATTATTGCTATGTCGGGCAAATTATATCTCGCAAGGTTTTAAAAATGCAAGAACGCCTTTTGATTAAAGAGATGGTACATCCACTGTTAGCTCATACAAAGAAATTTGAAAAAAAAAATGAAAACACACCATCGGCAATGATAACAATTTGTCACATGAATCTCAGATTTCTTTCCTTTATTCTTTTGCGCATTATTTTATTAGATATTTTACTGTATCTTTTCTATTTAAATATTGAATCGGTGCAAATGTCAATTCTGACCTTTTTACATTTCTTTCTCTTGAATGAAATTGTTCGCACTTGTTAAAATGAAATATTGAAAGATTGATCATGAAACATTTCACTGAATATCTTATTCGTTCCACATGGGTTAACCCACGGTTACTCCACGCTTGAATTATCTCTCACACGAAATTCCTATAAACGGAACGTTTCAATCAAAAAGGGATTCCCCCCTCGTGCAACTTTGTTTGTTCAGTTTATGTGCCTTGGCTATCGGAAGCTTTAAAGTGCCGTTTATACTTAACGAGATGGCGAGATATTTTGTCTTCCCATGTCGACTTAATAGCCTTTCATCATGGCAAGATATCCTACTTTGCCAAGTCGACTTACACCACACTGTAAAAAGTCTGGTGTTAAAACTGACACCTGTCCGTGTTAATAGAGGACCACACCCTGAAGTGTTAAAATGTCATCCTAGAAATTGAACATAACACCAAAGAGTGTAAATGTAACAACCAAAGGTGTTGTAATCACACCTATAGGTGTTAAACTAAGACTGTCAATTTAACACCGGTGTAAAATAACTGGTGTGCTTCTTTTTGTACACCGGTTAACATAGTTTGTGCAGGTACATGTCGTCACAGCGAGTTACGTTATCGCTAGTGCAACGACGACAAATAACTCAGTCGACTTGGCAAGATATTGTATTTCGCCACGTCGACATGAAACGTGATAACGAATCTCGTTGTTTCGACACTAGGTAGTTTCCGCAACCGCGGCGCATAACGCTTTCGGCAACATAGAGGATGTATTGTCAAATGCCCATCATGACAATGAAGTCTTTGTCGATGGTTGGTGAATCAAAATTCGTCGTGGACTCTGGACAATCAACCATTTGCAATTTTTCGTCAGCTCCGAAATGAAGGACGAAACTTCATGGTATGCTGTTCCGATCCACCAACTATTGACCTCTCAGCTTTTCATTGTGATTTTACTTGCATTTTCAATGCATTAGCCATGTTCTAAAATTAAAAATCTCCTTATTATCTCTAAAAAGTAGACATGGGCAGATAAAATATCTCTTCAAGCAAATGGCACTTTAAAGCTTCCGTGACCAGTTCGGTATTACCTCATGAGCGACCTTGGTCGAACGACCGTTTAATTTTTTTACATTATGATCTAGGCAGATTTAAAGCTAGATATTATGTGAGCGTGCCTTACATAGCAGGATGCAGAAATTGTATAGACAAGGGGCCTGTTGCATAAAACTTTTTACCTGAGAAAACTCTGGTAAAAACTTAAAACTAAGATAAGTCTAATTTCTGCCACTGACTTTAACACATCGCAAAAACTCCGGTAAAAACAACCTGAGTTTTCTCAGGTAAAAAAAAGTTTTATGCAACGGGCCCCTAGAATAGCACATCAATTAACACTGTATGAAAGTATTTGTTGCATGCTTACTTTGAATGCAATAACAAGTTGTTATAACAATATATTGGCCAACTGTGAAATACCAGTCGCTCCTCATTAATGGACGCATTGTTATTTTTTGTGGATTATTTGTGAAAAAAAATCAAAAGAATATAATTATGAATAATCAAGACATCAAAGTTGGTGCTTATCTCATTAGATATTAAACCACCATGTCACTTTTAGTCCGAATGACCATCTTCAGATCATGCGCAAAAGGAACTCCGAACTGGCTTATTGACATTAATTTTATGAGTGTGAGGGTATGTGCGTGCTGTAGTTAACAACGTATCGGCCATGCGTGAAATATCAATGAGAGATTTCAAAAGGTTCATACTAATATCTAGCTTTTTGTTCCTTACACGACATTGATTGAGGTGCATTCAGTGAAAATTTCACGGTGGGAAAAGGGAAGCACTGGTAGGAGGGACACCCCCATGAATGTACTATAGTGTGACTTTATCTTACACTTTTCGATCACAATGTTTGCGTTTCAAAAGTAATTTAAAGGTGGCAAAGTGATTTATTATATGGCACTTTTCAACCTTTCGTGATCAAAATGGCCCGAACAATCGAATAAAGGTGAGTCACAAGCATTGCAGGGGATTTCGTGTAATTTTTGTTCCCTGTATAGTGGGTAGGAGACGATTATCTCCCATAGGCTACTGTCTACAATTCAAATTCGATCCCCATCACTGTCGGTGGTCACAAAGTTGGCATTAGGTGTTTTGATAATATTGAGCTTTGGTACCGCGACGCAGAACAAATTCAAGAACACAGTAAATATATTGAAAATGTCCGTCAAATGACAATGAACAGCTGGGAGGTTTTTGTCGAAAATTGGTGAATCGGAAAAGCTGTTTTGTCGTAAGTTTCTGAGCTGACGAAAAATTGCACATAATTAATGTCGTTAGCCCGGAGTCTAGGACGAAACTGCTGTTTTGATTAACTGATTTTCGACAAAGACTTCTTGGCTGTGCTTTGTTATGAATGGCTTGTATAAGTGTTCTGCACCGCGGTGCGAAAAAAAAACACAAATGCCTAATACCATCCCCTCGAAAGACCAAAACGCGAAGACATGTCTTTGTGGCACTATGAGACAATTTTTTTTACCGAATATACCTTCATTCTTTGATAAAAAAAAACAACAACACTCAATTAAGTGCTATACCAGAGATTCTGTGAATGGTGTGCCGACCATGCCTCACCTGATGCAGCTAAGAATGCAAATACGTGATTCAATTTAATGTACACAATTTTATATTTTTAATTACTTAAGATTTGTTTATATTCTATGTCTTATTGTAAGTGCTGTGATACTTTTGTGTATAGCTCATAATAATAGCCAATATTACACTGTAAAAAATGAAGTGCTAATTTAGCACTTACAGTGCTTGTATAGTGACTATACGAGTGCTAATTTTCTAATTCAAATTTAAACTAGAAAATCAGCATTCGTAGTGCAGTCACTATACAACGATACAAGCACTGTAAGTGCTAAATTAGGAGTTCATTTTTTTTACAGTGTATAATTATTATCATTATACCTTGACATCAAAGCCAGAAAAGAGATCTCTAAGTCTGACCGGTTTCCCCTACGCAGATGACCCAAATAACCATTTCATAATCTTACAATGGAGGTTTATGCAACATAATTTCAGTTCATACGAAAAATCCCCTCTTTATAAAGGATTTTATAAGAAAATCTACATGTATAACGATCGATTCGTTTTGGCAATCACCACTATTTAAGGTGATGAAAACCCTCGTTGTGGTAATAAAGAAATTTAATGTCTGACGAAATTTTTAATCATCCCATAAAAGGCACACGAAGTGCATGGTGATAAAGTTTCTTCCAGTAATTTGCACTATAAGTGTTAGAAAAAGATAAATAAGATATCTAGAAGAAGAAAAATTCATCATATTTTCATGGCTTTATTTTTTTTAGTAAGAACAAAGCGAACAGCAGTGAAAGTCATATAATATTCACAGTAATTTATATACGACGGGGTAGGGGGGGGGGGACCTTTATCATATAAAGTAATATCTTTCTGAGGTTAAAGATAAAATTAGATTTTTTAACACCTACATTAAAAACAACAAAATGGAGCGTTTATAAGTGTCGTGACAAGGGTATTTGGCATGAACAGACTTTACACTTCTTATTAAAAAAATATTTATGGTTTACCACGAAGTCATTATATCTGTTTATGTTTGGTGAAAATTTTCATTGGCTGTATATACACTAAGGCTTAAAAATCCTTGCATTGAGGTTGCTTGCTCCACGCACAATTTTACTTTAAAATAATAAATTAAAAGAACAAAACAAACATCAATATACACATTCTCCACGTATAATATTCAATTCAACAGTTTATCACAGTTCTTGTGCAAAGCCTATGTATTCCACTGTCCCGCAAGGCAATACCATCGGTCCAATGCTCTTTCTCACCTACGATCTGCCATATTACCCCCCCCCCTCAAACTAAATGGTAAAGATTTTTCGTTGACGATTGTATGCTTTACGCCAACTCAGAGCCAGAGGAAGATAATATAGATATAGATAAAACAAAATATCTAAAAACTCCCAAACCGTTTTAATTCCCGGAATACAAGGCCAATGTTTTACTTCAAGCGCTATAGTGGAAAAATGAAAAAACACTTCAATACTATATATCAGGTCCTAATACTTATTCTTTAATTCCTATACATGTACATGTCCTTTTTTCTGGGAGGCAGTCTGATCATGATGGAATTGCCCGATAGCTGACTCCTATGTATCATGTTAATGACCAATTAATATTTAAACATCATTTTCAACAAAATAAAAAACTCTTACCTTGTTATGCACATCTTTAATCTGATGAAACCTACAAACTTAAATTTTGCGTCCTTCACAAATATACACCATACGCAATATGTGACATCATTGTAGAAATTTTTACCTAAATGGTAAAATCATTCCTCGACACAAAATCTGCAAAGGTTTAGTCCACTTCTATCATGATCTTAATTCAAATACTTATTAATGGCAGCCAATATCAAACAAGAAAGCGATTATTCTCCCTAGCAACGAAACTTGGAGCTTCTAAACAAGATAAAATGATGCATTCATGTACACTGATAGATGTTTTCAAACATGTACGTCATAGCTGGAATTCGGCCCTGGTTATATTTGAAAAGCCAAGTATGTGTAATCTATCGCTTGAAATCTGGGACACGTATAACACTTTTTTATGATTTATTGCATTGACTAAAATTGATAATTAATCATGAAAAGCAAGCGTACGATAAATCGCTAACTTTTGTATTACGGGACTCGGGTATTTTAGGAGCTACCTTTGATTGTATACCATTCTCGCGATGTGACGTATTCTGTGCAGATTACAGATAAGTAAAAAAAAAACAAAAAAAAAACTCATCTTATAACTCTTCTTAGAACTAATCTTAAATTCAAATCCAATTAAAACAAGAGTATCGCTAAAGCGAGCCCGTCTGTGACACGGAATATGGAGTTATTGGTCAGGCAAGAACAGTGGAAGGTGTTGACTTCACCTTTGACCTTCTGACCTCATCTATCTATGCTAGTATCATACACATCAAATTACATGAGCCTAGGTTAAGTTCAACTAAAGTTATCGCGTTAACAAGGACTTCAGACGGGTAAGATGAAAACAAGTCACTATGATCTTAACTTTTGACCCTTTGACCTCAAAATCAATATACTTCCTGGGATCCATGCTATCACACACACCAAATCATATGAGCCTAGGTTACGTTAAAGGGGAATGAAACCCTTGGAACAAGTAAGCCTGTGTCGAAACAGAAATATCAAAGAATAAGAACAAAGAAATTTTGAGAAAAATCGGACAAATAATGAGAAAGTTATGAGCATTTGGATATTGCAATCACTAATGCTATGGAGATCCTCCCATTGGCAATGCGACAAGGATGTGTGATGTCACATGTGAACAAATTTTCCTTTGATGGACTATAAAATACCCCCCAAATGTCTCTTTTTGCTTTTTCTTATGGTAATACAAATTCTTTATCCATGATGTATACTTTAAAAATTTGTATTACATGCCCTCCTATAGAAAGAATATATGCTCTACTGACAGATGTGAAAAAGAGGCACATTAAGTGAAATATATAATAAAGTAATGGGGAGAGTTGTTCATAAGTGACATCACACATCTTTGTCGCATTGCCAATTTGAGGATCTCCATAGCATTAGTCATCGCATTATTCAAATGCTCATAACTTTCTCATTATTTGTCCGATTTTTCTCAAAATTTCGTTGATCTGTTTCTTTGATTTTTCTGTTTTCACACAAGCTATCTTGTTCCAAAAGGTTTCATTCTTCTTTAAACTTAAGTTATCGCGTTTACAAGGAATGCAGAAGGACGAGATGAAAACATATCACCGAGACCTTGACCTTTGGACATTGAAATCAATAGGCTTCTTGAGATCCATGCTAGTATCATACACACCAAATTATATGAGCCTAGGTTAAGTAAAAAAAAAATGAAGTTATCGCGTTTACAAGGGAAAGTTAACGGACAGACAGACGGACGGATAGACGGACGGACACCGAGCGTGATACCATAATACGTCTCGTCTAGGACGGGCGTATAAAAAAAAGAGAAAAACATTCATTCTCCCTAGCAACAAAACTTTGAGCTTATATAAACAAGGATAATGATACATTCGTGTATATTGATAGTGTTTTCAAACATGTACGTCATAGCTGGAATTCGGCCCTGGTGATATTTGAAGTATGAGAAGAAGCAATGTGTGATCTTTCGCCTGACATCTGAGGCATGTACAACACTTTTTACGATTTACTGCAATGACTAAAGTGAACAATAAAATGAAAAGCAAGGGTACGATTAATTGCTAATATAATGGCTAAGCTCTGTGTTACGAGACTCGGGTGTTGTTAGGAGCTATCTTTGATTGTAACCATTCACGTAATGTGACGTATTCTGTGCAGGTTAAATGCCTCTGGCCATCTCACCTGCATCACGCGGTTTAATATAGCAGCAGTGCTGACTTTGAAAACTACTCTAACTCGCACAAGATGTTTAGTGATACATGGTTACTCTTATGTCCACTTTTTATGAACTAGACCAATAAACTTACAGAGATATGTTGGTTATTCAACAAAAAACCCCAACATGGCCAAAGTTCATTGACCTTACATGACCTTGGACCTTGATCATGTGACCTGAAACTCGCACAGGATGTTCAGTGATACTTGATTACTCTTATGTCCAAGTTTCATAAATCAGATCCATAAACTTTCAAAGTTATAATGGTAATTCAACAGATACACCCAATTCAGCCAATGTTCATTGACCTTTGACCTTGGTCATGTGACCTGAAATGTGCACAGGATGTTCAGTGACACATGATTACTTTAATGTCCAAGTTTAACGAATCAGATCCATAAACTTTCAAAGTTATGGTGGGAATTCAACAGATACCCCCAATTCGGCCAAAGTTCATTGACCCTAAATGACCTTTGACCTTGGTCATGTGGTATAAAACTCATGTAGGATGTTCAGTGATACTTGATCAACCTTATATCCAAGTTTCATGAACTAGGTCCATATATTTTCTAAGTTATGATGACATTTCAAAAACTTAACCTCATGTTAAGATTTTGATGTTGATTCCTCCAACATGGTCTCAGTTCATTGACCCTAAATGACCTTTGACCTTGGTCATGTGACATGAAACTCTAATAGGACGTTCAGTAATACTTGATTAACATTATGGCCAAGTTTCATGAACTGGGTCCATATACTTTCTAAGTTATGACGTCATTTAAAAAAAAACTTAACCTTAGGTTAAGATTTGATGTTGACGCCGCCGCCGTCGCCGTCGGAAAAGCGGCGCCTATAGTCTCACTCTGCTATGCAGGTGAGATTAAAAATCAGAACTCATCTTAAAATCGTAAGAACCACTAAAAGGCTTTATTGAAAAAGATGAGAAAAATTACAAAACATTGGTGGCTTATATCTCACTCCAAACCTGGTTCAAGCTCGTACAAGCATTTTGCTGGGGGGGGGGGTTACCATGTCAAAATTTGATTCTTGTCAACAAACACGGGGTCATCATCGAGATGAAATGAGAGGATATTGCCTCTTCTTTCTTTTTTACAAAAAGTACAAAAAGGGGTAGCCCGGTTTGTACAGACATGCGTGACATCTGTGGAATTGGTGGTGTTGGCAGTCTATTCTAATAAAAGGAGGAGCCACTGGGAAATCAGATCAAACGATACACGTCTTTACCAGCCACTCACTATTTAGAGGACCTTGGTGTTTTATATACAGTCAGCAATAATCAATCTACGACCTAGTTTGATAAATGTATTCTCTCTAAGAAGACGATTCAGACTGTTCCAGTGGCATTTACAGATGACATTAGTAAGAGCAACAATCAAGATGTTAGCGTTGTCATGGTAAAACTCCATAGCAACCATGATGCACTCCCTAGGCACCTTGTGAAAGAAATTTGGTTCAAAAGATTCAAGAAATGGATCATGATTTCTGACGCTTCAGAATGAAAATGGGTTATAATTATACAGATTTGTAAAAAGCAATTAATTTCCAAAATTCATGACCTGTCTCTATTTACACAATCTAGTACTCTGATGATTATGGAAAATATTGAATTTAATTGAATTGAGTTCATTTACTTTCGATCCAAAAATGTGCAAAATCAAGAATATAAAAAAATGGGACATTATACAAATGACGTATCGTACTTAAAGAAATGCAAAATAGTTCGTTGTAAATAATTATATTCATATTAGGAAAATTCAATGCCCATGGAAGCAGTATGCTTGTAGGGTTGGGTCACCCAGAAAATTATATGAATCAGTAAATGATAGAATTATAATACAGTTATATGGAATACTAAACTTCTATCAATGATAAAGGGGTATAGAGAGTGAGGATGGAGAAAGGGAGAGAGAGAGAGAGGGGGGGGGGGGGGGGGAGAAATAAGAGAGACAAGACGGAGAGGGAAGGATAGATTGAGCAGGTAGGATGGAGAGTATAATAAAGAGAAAGTATTAAAATGAGAGTAAGGGGTGAGATAAGAGAGGGTGGGGGTGGGAAATAGAGAAAAGGAGAGAGAGATGAGGGAGAGTAGAGAGGGAGGGATTGGAATAGAGATTGGAATAGGGATTGTGGGAATTAAGGAAGGGGGGGGGAGGGAGGGCGGGGGTAGAGGGGGATAGAAAGAGAGAAAAGGTGAGAGGGCGAAGGAGATAAAGAGTGAGCATATATGAGGCAGATGCTAACATGCAATCTAAGTAAGATGTGAACTGAGCAAGCTAAATGATCCTTGCCAAACACTAGGGAACAATTTCATGAAACATATTTACTGTTTTTTAAACTGAGAACCGTTAAAGACTACTGAAATCATTACATCTGATTGGCTCAGAATAAAATAGTCAGTGAAAATCACCATTTGCTTAATGTAGTGTCCCTTATGTCCATATGCAAAAGCGGAAATAATCAATATCGACAACAGTAATAAAGACAACTTCTAATAAATACAATGGTGGTTGCACTGGTGATGATAATAATAGTAATAACATGAAGAAGAATTATAATAATATTAATAATCAATTAATAAGAATAAGAAATTAGAAGAAAAAGAAGAGGGATAAAGAGGAGAAAAAAGAAATGTAGGTAAGAAGGAGAAGAAGAGTAGGAAGAAGAAGACAAAACAAATCTTAATTAGATCACCATGAATCAGCGCCATTTCCAAGACTTCAATTTAAAAAAGAAAAATAAATTCAAGAAGTGTATAAGAAAAATAAATTCAAGAAGTGTATAAGAAAAATAAATTCAAGAAGTGTATAGTGCAATTTCCTAAAAAAATAAAATTCATTCAACAAGTCAAAGCTCTTGTGCCTTCTTTGGCAACCATGTTTTCCAATAATTCATTCATTAAGGAACATAATAAAGGTGACAAGCCTCAAGCAAGTTAGGTTAGCATGGGTTAGGTAGAAGTGGATGCCATTATATTAACAGCTCGATATTGGAAGCCTTGATAGCTTATAGGCTCGGATGTGTCTGGCTCATTACTTTCCTTCTGTATATTCTTAATGAAGACAAGGAAAAAAAATATCTTGAGGGAAGGCAAGAATGGGGAATGTGCTTTGATGAAAACAATCTCCTGTTGGGAAGATGGGGAGGGGGATGTTCAATCAGCCCCCCCCCAAAAAAAAAAAATTGCAGATTCAGTAATTTTGTCGATGTCAAAAAAAAAAAAACCCTGGGCAAGAACACTAACAGGCATAAATATTTAAGGATGTAGATTTGGGTAAAAATAAAGTTTCCCTCTAATGCCTCTTTTCATGTTGCAGGGCCCGTCTTACAAAGAGTTGCAATTGATCAAATCAATCACAACTATGGAAAGCCAGCAAAGTCAACATATAAAATGTATGTTCAATTTTTTTCTAGATATGAATATATCCATAAATTAATTGATTTCTTGACAATTTGGCGAGTTCTCCTTTGTTTACAGAGAGCATTTGGAAATTTCCTGGAGAAAATATTATGACACCGAGGGATTGATTGGATCAATCATAAATCTTTGTAAGACGGGGACCTGATTTCATTTATTTTCATTGTGTTTCCCTTCTTATCTCCTTCTCCATTTATCTATTTCATTACTTTATAGCTTCCTGTTTATTGTTCTTTCTAATTCTCATTAAATCCCTTCTTTGAATTTATTCCCTCATTATTTTTTTTCCATTTTCCTTTCCTCTTAATATTTTTTTTCTTCAAAACTTTTTCTTCTTAAGTTTCGTCATCTTTATGTCCCCTCCATCTTATCTCTTTCTCTTTCCTCAACTTCTTTTATCCTTTATTCTATTAAAATATGTCTTCAGTAATTTTTCATAACCATAGTAAGCCATTTCCTATGAAGAATTGAGAATAAAATGCATAATAACTACACTGTGAAACTGAAGATGGAAAAGGTTAGGTAACCCTTATAAACGGCAGAGGAGTGACAGCTTTTTCAACAAGGACGGAAAACCTTTCCCTTCCTTGGCCCTTTCCCGCCCTCTTTACCCTTTCTGTCTTTAGATTGTAGAAATTGCAATACTAAGAAGCTAACTAAAGCTTTTGACAGGATTTTCACGGACAACTTTTTGGTTAGGCTGATCCCATTCCAGCTTATAATAGCTGTGTTACTGAAAGTTTTTCTACCTAACCATCTAAAAAGTGCAATCTTAAAACAGAAGAAGAAAAATAAAACCCAAAGATACCTGGAGCTGGTAACACCTTCGGATGTTTCCCATTGTTCAGCCATCTCAAAAACTAAATTTAGAAATTTATATAGCTTTCCATGAAAACAAAGACAGATCATCTTTAATAAGATTTTCATTGCTTCACAAACACAAGCATCTTCCTTGTCAAGTAATTCCTTCTGGCATCAACCATATTCTGTCTGGTTCATTTCTACTCTGTACACCGTGTTTCTTCGTAAAGGGGGTTATATATAGCTCCGGCAATCCGTGAAAAGCCAATATTCTTTAATCTATGTTTTCGGCTTGAGTGAAAACCGAAAAGGCAACTGCCTATTTATCAGCTGCTCTAGAGGCTGAGGACATCGTCGCTTCCCACTTACAAAAATAGAGACTGGGCAAAGTGTTGGGTCAATTAATGAGCTTGATTCGGGGAAGATGTCAACTGAAGCCTCGAGGGGTGGAAGGTTCTTCAGGCACCTTGAAGGGAATCCATGTGACCCATTAAACCAGCTCTACTGCAAGGAAGACTTGATGGGAGATAGGTTGGAGGGAGAGGGGGGGGGGGGTGTATCAGGCTGAAGGCGGAGGATGATAATGGCTACAGGCATTGGTCTTGTTGAATAGTGGGACAATTATTTTCAGGATCAGAATGGGTAGGTAATTCCACCCCACCCCACACCACAAAGAAAAAAATACAAATGATAGAATACATTAATTGAGAAATTAAATAAAAGAAGAAATGATAAATCTCACATTTCACACAAAAATGATAAATCTAAATAGAACGAAATGTATCAAAATCATAATGAAATAAATTAAGAAATAAGGAAATTCATTCTGAATACTTTACAGGTCTAAGCCTTTTGGGAAATCAAAATACCCGAGTTACTCTCATACTGATATGAAATATGCTTAATAGGAATTTGTGTGATTTTGTATGATTTTAGCCATACATCCACAATTATTAGGGGATACCAGATCTAAATAAATCACAGACAATCACCAGATTTGAAAAATGATCAACCCATTCACAATCAGTAAGCATCATGATGTCAATGTCTTTACCAAATGTATGACTATACAACGCCTCAATCAAATGTATTTCAGGGTTCTAATGTGTAACGAATAAGACGTCTGTTACATCTAAAAATCGATGATAACTGAAGTATTTTGAAGTATTTTTCATCAATTATGGAAGCAAAAGGAAACAAAATAGTAAACATAAGAAGTATACATAATAAACAGCATAATTTTGATTTTTTTAAGCATGGTCTAAGTTAAACCTGGCCACAGAATACAACCACTGTCACATAGTGTTCTGATTCAAACAAGATATAATAGCAACAAACCCTGACCGAATAGGTAGTCATCAACTTGCCTTAGCGTAGGTCATCACTTACAGTCATTGACTTTGTCTGAAATATAGGCCTACACAGATATTCCCTGAAATTCCCCCAATCCCCAAGAAGTCATCGATGACGCATTGATGATATGAAGTGGACAACCTGATACTTCTAGTATTGGTTGTTTCAGATCAATAATCCTTGCACCTACACTGTAAATGGGATTTAAACAAGGTTTACAGTTGGGGAAAAAGTGTTGCATAGTGTGAAGTCATTGTCAAACTGTTAAATGTGAGCATTTTAACAGTGTTGACCACATTGCCATTGTTCACAACATGTATGTGAACAAAACGCTGTGATCACTCACACTGGAGGGGTGTTGACAGTGTGGAACTGTCATCACACTGGTAAATTTTAGCATTTTAACAGTGTGAACGACATCTTTACATAGTTCACAGTGCAAACACACTGAAAATTCTCACTGCAGAGGTGTCCACTCCACAGTGTGGAATTGTCATCAAACTGCTAGATTTGAGCATTTAACAGTGTAAACCACATCTTAACATAGTTAACTTTGTGGACATACTGTGAACATTTCCACTGGAAAGGTGACCATAATGTGGAATCGTCGTCACACTGTTAAATTTCAGCATTTTAGCAGTGCAAACCACATAATCAAAAAGTTCAATATGTGAACACACTGTCAACACTTACACTGGAGAGGTGTTCACAGTACGAAATTGTCATCACACTGTTAAATTTGAGCATTTTAACAGTGTGAGCCACATTTTCACACAATTCACTATGTGCACATACTGTGAACACTCTCACTGGAGAGGCGTTCTCCGTGTGGAATTGTCATCACACCTTTAAATTTGAGCATTTTAACAGCGTGAGCCATATTTTCACACAATTCACTATGTGCACATACTGTGAACACTCTCACTGGAGAGGCGTTCACAGTGTGGAATTGTCATCACACCTTTAAATTTGAGCATTTCAACAGTGTGAACCATATTTTCACACAGTTCACTATGTGCACATACTGTGAACACTCTCACTGGAGAGGTGTTCACAGTATGGAATTCTCAACACACTGCTAAATTTGAGCATTTTAACAGTGTGAACCACATCTTCACAAAGTTCGCTATGTAAACACACTGGCCCGTATTCTGCAGTCTGGTTTAAATTTATAGACCATGGTCTCTGTGTTGAAATTATGGGGAGCCAAAAAAAAATCTACTTATATTGTATATTTCTTATGCTTATCTTTTTTGATTCCATTTGCTTTCATAATGCAGAAGATATTTCAGTTATCATTCTGAGACAGTTATGATTTGAGTGTCATAAGAGTTGATAAATTGAACATGTACTAATAGAGATTTGTGCCCCAATTGGCTCTCCACAGTTAAATTACAACTTTAAACCAGGGTTTATTTAAACCCGAGTTCAGAATACGACACTGTGTTCATTCCAAGATGGAAGGTAAACTGTTGGATCATGAATAGTCTGCAGGCACAGACCCTGATATAAACTTTGATGAAATTAATGGGTTCTTGGCACAATACTAGCACAAATACAAAAAAAAAGAAAGAGAGAGAGAAGAAAACAAAAGGAACGGAAAAGGAAAAAAAAAGCTATTGAAAATGAACAAAAGCTGTGGCAAAACTAGTCAATCCTGACTGGTTGCCAACCAAGGAAAGAAGAAGCTTGTTCAATTCCAAAATGAAAGAGACCTTCTGTGTAAAAGTCATTGTTATCAGGTTGCATATTTTAAACCTCTTTCCTCGAATGAAGGGTTTGCAAAGAAAACTATGAAGGTATCATATTTGCAGCAAGTCCAGCCATTGATGTTTCATGTAGATATATTACTCTGGCAGTGATTTAGTCTGGATCTGGACGTTAGTAGTTATTTGTTTGGAAAATCGTATACTCACTCACACACTCTTTTCACCTTCTCCTAGCAGTGATTGAGCAAGAAACCCTTCAGTGTTGAAATTTGAAACCAAAATCTTTCCCTCTTCTCTCAAAACTTAACTGAATCGATCTGAATGGAAAAGGACAAAGTAGATGAGTTGTTGATTTGATGGCTTGTGGTTTTTAAGAAAAAACAAAGGTTTTCTTCTCAGCTCTTGAAACTCTGACGGTTGCAGATACTGTACCCACATTTGATTGATTCCTTTGATTACTAGTATCATTGTCAAAAGACAGGGAGAGGCAGTGAGAGATTATAGGGTACCGACAGAGGAGTGAGAGTGTGAGGGAAGGAGAGAGAGGCAGAAAGAAATGTATCCGATAGATTAGTTTGATTATCATAGTTAAAAAGACAAATGAGAAAGACAGCAAGGATTGTAGGATAGTGACATGGAGAGGAGAGACAGAGAGTGATAGAAAGAGAGAGGCAAGATATAGCTCAATGGTGCATCGGGGGGGGGGGGGGGGGGGCACAGCCAGCCCATGCCCTCCCCCTTTTGAGAGGCACAATTACACTTTGTAATATAAAAATGCTGTTAAAACAAAAGTGTGCCCCCTCTTTTGAAAGTTCAATTACTTTGGGGTTGAAAACCTTTTTTTTTTGCTTGTCGAATTTTTTCTCAGGGTAAATATGCCCCCTCCTTCTTTTGGAAAATCCTGGATCCGCCCTTGATATAGCTTAATTTGATTATCGCAGTCAAAAGCACAGAAATGTGAGAGACAGTGGAAAAATAAAGGGGACTGACACTGAGAGAAGAGAGAACGATAGACAAACAAAAAGGGTGAGAGAGAGAGGTAGAAGTGTACATGCTAGATTAGTTAAAATATCATAGTCAAAAGACAGAAATGGGAGAGGCAGTGAGAGATTATAGCGTACTAATGCAGAGGAGAAGGGGAGAATGGGAAAAGGGAGAGAAAATAAGCAGAGAGAGAGGATTTCAGGAAGAGAGATAGAAATGAAATGATCAATTCGCTTGATTATCATCATTATGAAGAAAAAAGTGAGAGGCAGTGAGAGATGAAAAACCGATATTTGTTTGTGTCCTCGATTTGAAAACAAAATCTTGGATGGGTAACTGCATGCTAAAACCTATACGTATATCTTCTGTTGATGTGAACATATTCACTCACAGAGCAAACTGGCTTAAATCCACTCGTTTAAGTGTGCTATAATTTGTGCACAAAATCTGATCAAACTGTATGTTATCTTCATCAATTTCTTGCTTTCTTTTATAATTTTTCTCTTAAAGGCTTATTTCATTATAGGCATTATTTCAATTCCATATAAATGCTAGTTTTTTAAGTGTTTTCCATCATAAATATGTGATATAAGAATTGACTCAAAATGATTAATTTCAATTTTACCACCATAAAGACTTAAGTTGTACTAGAATTCTATCCAACATTTTTCATTGCATGGGAAGTTGGGAACTCAGTACAAGAAGTTCCTTGGTCTTATATAGCAACAATATTTTTAAGGCATAGAAAACATAGAATCAAGTCATAATATGAGAAATATTTGATTGGAAATGAAATATCATATTGAGATTGCTTCTAATGAAATCACAAATCTTTAAATAAGAATGTAGACTAAATTTCTGCTAAACTACTCAGCAACCGAATCCTCGAAACAAAAATCTGGGTCACTGGACAATTCAATTCAACAAATTGTGCAAATTCACAGTATAATTCTTTGAACACACAGGCTGGAAAACACTTGTGGATAAAAAGTGTGATCGATGCTCGTTTTTTGGTAGCTCAGGATTGTGAAACAGACCATGATTTCCTTTGAACAGCAACAGATTTCTTGGTAACTATCAGTCCACCAGCCATCAACGATTTCAAAGAACTTGTTATACTATGCTTACGATACCTGGCCTGGACATTACCTACTAGCCCCCCTCCCCCCTTACTCTCTCTCCTCTGCCCCTCCCTCCCCCGCTCTCTTTCTCTCCCTCTAAACACACACACACACCCTCACACACAGAGTTCCACTTGCCATCCCTACCAAACCTATCTATCTTCGTCCCTCTTCTTTTTCTCTTTCACACACCCACACACATGCACAGTCCCACTTGTCACCCAGCAAACGCACCCTTTCTTCTCTCTCTCTCTCTCTTCACCCAATTTTTCCTATCTCTCTATCCATTCCACCACACTGCTTTCACCCTTTCTCCATCCCTAACCCCTTCCCCATCCTTTCTTTGTCCCTCTCTCAAAAATTTTCTCCATCCTCTTCCAAATTCTTTTCTTCCATCTCAAACCTTCTCTTTCCTCCTTCGTTCCTTCCTTTCTTCCTCCCTCTCCTCCTTTTGTTCTGCCCCCTCCCCTTTTGTCCTCCTCTCTCCACCCATCTCCTCATCCTCTCTTCCATCCTTAACCCCCTTTTTTATTTCACCTCTTCCCCCCCTTTATTCCTTATCTTTCCATCTCTCTCCTTCCTCCCCCTCTTTCTCTTCCACTCTCACCTGTAACCTATGCACTTCTGTTTTGCCTCCCTCCACATCTGCAGTGTGTACCACAGCCGATTAAAGGAGTCTGCATAGCAGACTAGGTCTACTGATACCCCTTTCATAAACCCAATTATGCGGCTAATAGCAGCATAATTTGGTCGGAAAATTGGAGGAGGACCAGAGTTATCTGCATTATTTTGATGCTGCTATTATCCGCATAATAGCAGCATCGGGACAAGATTTTGAGTTTATAAACACATTTCCAAATAATGCGGATAATTGCCATGGTGCGGTCACAAGGTCACCCTTTTCCAACACAACCGCATCGGAAGGGGCGTGTCCAGTTGCCATGACGATCATCCTCCTTTTTCAGGATGATAAAAATAGTTTATGAACGCAATTTTTATTGAATTATCCACATTACTCTTAGGCGGCTAATTGGAGGATAGGTTTATGAAAAGGGTATAAGACTGCAGATGTGGCTCGCTTCGCTCGCCCTTTCAGGCTGGTTTGCTTCGCAAACCAGTAACAGATCCCACCTTACGAGCCATTTAGAGTCTGCATAGCAGACTACCCCTCCTCATCCCCTTCTCCTGGAAGTCAATAGTCCTTGCTATGGATCCATCAACCCACCAATCCTTGTCTATCCTCCTAGCGAGATGGAAGCGGTGACCCACCCAAGAAACCGAGGATGAGGAAACCCCTTGCGATTTCATCCACCGAATGATCGAACACAATGAGATGTAATACCAAGGCTTCTGGGTAATTGGCAATCGATAGATGAAAGTCTTTCCAGTAAAACATGCCTTCAGTGCCACACAGGAGCAAGTGACAACTTTAAAAATTGACAAAAATCCTCTTGTTCAAAAGAATATGCACTCTGATGGAGCTTTGTAAGAAAGTTGAGATGGAATTGAACACAAATCAACTACAAATTCTTATTCAATTTAAAGTCTTGTTGATTTGGAATTGACCCAATGCCCCATCTCCATCTTCAAGAATATCATATGAACTTTTTTAAACTGAGAACATTATACTTTAAAAATTTAGTAAAATCAATGGGTAACAATCTGCACATTTAAAACTAAAATGATAACACTCTTTACAAAAACAAGCACTCTTAAAAGTTAACAAGTGGAATGCCTCTGGCCGTCTCACCTGCATCACGCGGTTCAATATAGCAGCAGTGCTGACTTTGAATACTACTCTAACTCGCACAAGATGTTCAGTGATACATGGTTACTCTTATGTCCACTTTTTATGAACTAGACCAATAAACTTACAGAGATTCACCAAAAAACCCCAACATGGCCAAAGTTCATTGACCTTACATGACCTTTGACCTTGATCATGTGACCTGAAACTCAAACAGGATATTCAGTGATACTTGATTACTCTTATGTACAAGTTTCATGAATCAGATCCATAAACTTTCGAAGTTATGATGGTAATTCAACAGATACACCCAATTCGGCCAAAGTTCATTGACCTTTGACCTTGGTCATGTGACCTGAAACGTGCACAGGATTTTCAGTGATACTTGATTACTCTAATGTCCAAGTTTAATGAACTAGACCAATAAACTATCAAAGTTATGATGGTAATTCAACAGATACCCCTGATTCGGCCAAAGTTCATTGACCCTAAATGACCTTTGACCTTAATCATGAGACCTGAAACTTGCACAAAATTTTCAGTGATGCTTGATTACTATTATGTCCAAGTTTCATGAATCAGATCCATAAACTTTCAAAGTTATGATGGGAATTCAACAGATATCCCCAATTCGGCCAAAGTTCATTGACCCTAAATGACCTTTGACCTTGGTCATGTGACGTGAAACTCATGCAGGATGTTCAGTGATAAATGATTAACCTTATGTCCAAGTTTCATGAACTAGGTCCATATATTTTCTAAGTTATGATGACATTTCAAAAACTTAACCACAGGTTAAGATTTCGATGTTGATTCCTCCAACATGGTCTAAGTTCATTGACCCTAAATGACCTTTGACCTTGGTCATGTGACATGAAACTCTAATAGGATGTTCAGTAATACTTGATTAACCTTATGGCCAAGTTTCATGAACTAGGTCCATATACTTTAAAAGTTATGATGTCATTTCAAAAACTTAACCTCAGGTTAAGATTTGATGTTGACGCCGCCGCCGCCGCCGACGCCGCCGCCGTCGGAAAAGCGGCGCCTATAGTCTCACTTTGCTTCGCAGGTGAGACAAAAACTAACGATAATTAACTCAATAGAAAACTTCCATTCTTAAAACTTTTATAAATCCCAATCTTAAACATTCCACCCACTTAAAACTGAAATTATAACTCAAAGAAACATTGCATATTTAAAGCTTTCATCATACCATTCCTGAGCAATTTTCAAACATAAAGCTAAGGTAATAATTATCTTAAAGAATACTTTGCAATCTTAAAAATGATAAAAATCAATTGTAATAATCCACACACTTAAATCTATGTTGAAAGGTACCTTATGGGGCTTAGAATTAAACTAGTTTTTAAAGAATTAAAATTTGCCTAGTTTTAAAAGAATATCAGAATATGCTGGATATCATGATCAAACATTAAATCCAATGAACAGCTTAATTCTACCTAGAAGGAACATTTGTCAATTTTTTTTCAAATAAAGTAGTTACTTTTGACACAATATAGAGTGTATTGACATTTTGACCCCTTGATAACCGACATATGCATGTAAAATAATGTCCAGAAACCAATAAAACATCATTCCACAGGTCTACAGATATCTATTCAAATTGAACATCATTAGATCAAGTCAATTTAGTTGTAAATTTTAGTGATTACTATCTATCATTCTGTGTGTGAAAAATCCTTAATCTATATTTTTAGAAATTCCATACATACGTCCTTTTGTCATGATGTGCAAATGTCATCCTAAGCTACTTGAGCGGTCCCTGGCTATAGGTATGTTAGTCTTATATCAAGGCTGATTGTCCCCATGCTTTTTCAAAGACTGAAAATAGTTGGAATGAGCTATTAGGAAAGCTAGGATGCAAAATTACATACGAGAAGGATGATATGTCTAGCCTTGGAGGCAGTCTAGCCTTGGAGGCAGGCTAGCAGAGGCGAGAAATGGCCCTTACTGAGTCATGTGATCGTAGGATAGATAGTGAAGGGTCAGTACAACAAAAGTGCACTAGGTATTGTTGATAAATTGTGACCCATTTACCCATCCATATTCTTGTTATCTGTAAAACTAGCAAGAAATTCAGTCAGTCATGGGGGATATAATGTGATTGAAAAATTGGTTGCAAGGGTGCGAATTCTGAATAAACTTGGTTTTCTTTAGAAATGTTTTTTTCCTGTGGCAAGACTTTACCCAGGAATCTGTTCCTGGGGGGGGGGGGGCCAAGAATTCTTAAAATATTAAAGAAATGAATAAGTGTATATGAATAATCGTTTTTCTATTATTTCTTTCTTATACTCTCTATTATTTATCCCTTGACCCCCCTCCCCCCTCCGTCTATTTGGTCATTTTCCAATTTCATTTTATCTTACTATTTTTTATTCTTTTTCTACTTCGTCATTTTCTGGTAACTTGATGCCTTTCACTATATTTTGTGTAAAACAATCTATGTAATAAATATGTATTCCGTTTCCACATTAGTTCGCTTAAAGTAACAACTTATATTTTTTTCCCAGCTCTGCTTTTTATTCAGGCTCCTCACTTTCTTTACATTTTGCAGTGTACCTTATGCTTAAATACTTATGTTAGATACTTAATTTGATCATTGATACACTATGTTTATGAATACATTTATTATGTATATTATATTTATTCTAAAAGTGGAATCAATAAATGAAAAAATGAAAAAGTTGTAGCAAAACATATTCGTGACCGCATCGGTGCAGAAACTCCCTTACACAATGCACTTTTATGTTTGCTGCTAAGGTTGTTTATGCACACAAGTGATGTGCATTCGTATGTTGTGGTGTTAAGGTTGTTCTTTCACCGATACAAAATTTGGTTGCTTTGCTCCCTTGCTTATCACAGGTTGTTGTTGGAATATAATAAGGTAGACCAAGAGCTTCAGTCTCTGTATTTTGGCTGTTCAGCTGAACTACGATGGCTCCACTCACCAATACATGAATGGGGATTATAGTGAAATGTCAGAAATTGGTAAGGAAATCCCCAGAAACGACGGTTATTCCTGTCTAATAATAAGGTTGAAATTACAGGATTATTTGCTATACATAATTAAGGTATTCATCATTTCAAGAAAGGGAGGCAACTGCCCCTGTCTGTCTCTGCTGCATATGACCATCACAAGTGGTCCTTTAATTATAATAATAATATACTAGTAGGGTATTTATATTGCGCACATATCCACCTTGTTAGGTGCTCAAGGCGCTCCTATATTACCTGGCTAAGCTAGGCGTTCATAGCGCACACATCTTTTTAAGGAATTACTTCATACCGGTACCCATTTACCTCACCTGGGTTGAGTGCAGCACATTGTGGATCAGTTTCTTGCTGAAGGAAATTACGCCATGGCTGGGATTCGAACCCACGACCTTCTGTTTCAAAGTCCGTAGACTGATCCACTGGGCCACAATGCTCCAGACACTTGCCTGTATCTGGAAAGATTCTTTTCAAAGTGCACCTCCTCATTAAAAAATAATGAAACAAAAAAATCTTACTCTCTCTGTTTCTCATGCTCTGTCATTAATTATTTTCTATAAAAATATTAATAGACAGTACTTTCATATTTGTAAAACATTCTTACAAAGAAAAAAACATTTGGTTAAGATTTGATGTTGATGCCGCTGCCATCGGAAAAGCAGCTCCAATAGTCTCACTCTGCTATGCACGTAAGACAAAAAAAAACTGCCCTTACTTGTACATACCTGACACTAATCTCTAATTTTCCACCAAAGACATACAACATGGCAATCTCAATATATGCTTCTACATTATGACAGCGCATAAATAGTTCTTTGGAAAATTCTTCTTTAAAAATTATTTACATAACAGGAATAAATTCATGCCTACAGATCTTTCATAACATCCTATATTCTTCATTAATTAATCAAACCCTAGTTTCTTAAAAAAAACACATTGCAGTTAAAAATAGAATGATTGACTATTTTCTACTTGAATGATTAAAACTTGAAATAGAACACAAATTGTGAAAGAACATTTCCAAGCAAGTATGGCTTCATTGATTAAGGTCAGACACTTATTTTTTCTTTAGATATCTGTTTATATGATGAAGCTTATACATTTTTCATTATATAAGGACAAATTTATTAGACAACCTTCCATAACAGGATGATGCCTGTGATTAAATAACAAACAAATTTATGAAATCTCTGGATGTAAACACCATTGCGCCCTTGAAGTTTTTAAAGAAATTTGAAAACAATACCCCCCCCAAAAAAAAAACATACAAACAAAAACAACTGAATTACAAGATCATCGTTTAAAACATAGTGTTTTGTAGACTGCATTTTTAAGGTGAAAATGGCCTTTGAGTGTAACTTTATATCATGTCACGATAAATTGTCGTGTATATAACTACCATTCCTGTTAGTGCTGCAGTACCCATCACACCAATAAATAATATATATAAATAAAAATGGGCAAAGAGAAATTTACTTCAGAGGTGTAAAATATAATCCTTATATAAGAGAAGTACCAGTTGGTAGAAGATGTTAATAAAGTAGTAGTAGTAGTAATAGTAGTAGTAGTAGTAGTAGAAGTAATAGTAGTAGTAGTAGTGGTAGAAGTAGTAGTAGTAGTAGTAGTAGTAGTAGTAGTAGTAGTAGTAGTAGTAGTAGTAGTAGTGGTAGTAGTAGTAGTAGTGGTAGAAGTAGTAGTAGTAGTAGTGGTAGAAGTAGCAGTAGTAGTGGTAGTAGTAGTAGTAGTAGTAGTAGTAGTAGTAGTAATGGTGGTAGAAGTAGTAGTAGTGGTAGAAGTAGTAGTAGTGGTAGAAGTAGTAGTAGTAGAAGTAGTAGTAGTAGTCGTCTTCGCCGTAGTAGTAGTAGTAGTATCAGTAGCAGTAGAAGTAGGAGACTGGGTAACTCGTTAAATAGTCACAGGTTCAATCTGCCGTAAAAGCCATAAATTGGCACAATTATTATCTTTTCCATTGCCATTTGGTCAAAACCCAATTTGTCTAATTTCCATTTAGTCTCATCCCACATGGTCTAATCCGAATTCCATTATAACCAGTTTGTCTACTAACCATTTGGTCCAACTGCCATTAAGCCTATGTATAATTAGGTGATCTGTCAATCGACAGATCAACTATTAATTTCGTAAGAATTTTCTTTTTTATTTATTATTTATTTATTTATTTCTTAATTTTTATTTTTCCACCCTTTTCTTGTTACCATAAAATCTCCAAATCTACAACATCAATTATCTTCAAACTATCATCAGATATGGGGACTTATCATGTCATGTGTATGAAACAGGTTCAAGGTCAAAAGGTCATCATGACGTCATCTAGACGCCATTTTGTAAAATCACATTATCAATCATATCTTCATTATCAATTATCAAAAATTAACAATATTTACATCACATTAACTTCAGGTCAAGGGTCAACTGTCCATGTCATCAAAGGTCATGTAAAGGTCACGACGTGCACGTACACGCGCGTCAAAATTTTAAAATGCTCAAAATCACTTTTTGACCAAAACAGAGTATGAATCAGGTCATTTTAAGCGTTTCAAAAATTTGCGCGCGCGCACTTTATATCAATGCACCGATAATATAATTCTGAACAATTTGATACCTTGATCAACCTTCTACGACAAGTAATAAAGGAATTAGCCCCCATCAAAGTTTACAGCACGCGCGCGCGCGCGCACTAACCATAGACAATATATGTGCAAAAACATGCCTATACAAAATTCATTATAGCTCTTCAGGTACATGTAGTCCATTGACCCCCAATTTTTTTTCATATTCAAATAGAGTATGGATGGGAGATGTGATTTCATGTCGCCTTTGACCCAAAATTTTATCATGACGTCATCAAAATTCCCATTTTGCTACTTATGACGTCATTATAATTATGCAAATTTGACTTGAACTCTGTAAATATTGGTCAATTTTCGTTCAGTTTTCAATATGTTGTAGCTGAGGATATACTCTTTTTCTAATTTGGCCTTTATTCACTTTTAAATGAATGGATCATCCTGAAAAATGGCAAGTTATAGAGGCATGTCATTTTCGCTCATTTTGTGTGCAATCTCTATGGGAAATGACTTTTTCTCAAAACTGGATTTTACATTCCTCATTTTGCGAGTCTTATCTCCATTCCTATTGGTTGGTTTTCTCTGAGCTTGAAGTATGTTGTAGCTGAGATTGTAAGCTATCGCAAGTGTGGTCTTCGTTTTCCGATCAGATGCCGGGATCATGCCCGTATTTCACTTGCAAAATTGGATTTGAGATACTCTTAATTTGCTTGTGTAGAAAGTCAATGGGATACAGTGCAGCTCAATAGGTAAGGCACCAGACTTGCATCCTTAGGGTCGAGGGTTCGAACCCAAAAGTGGGCATAAATTTTTTTTCTTTTTTTTTTCTTTTAAACTTTTCGCAAATGTTCCTTAATCACCATCACAAGGTATATTAGTTCAAATATCGCACAATAAAGTAGGTTAAAATCGTTTTTAATAGGCCTATAGCATGTACAATGTGTATCGCCTACATGTACACCTTCCGGTACATGTATTTCACATATTCTCATTTCCCTCTTTCCAAGAGTATTCAACATGTTCTTTTCGTAATAAAAGTTTAGTTTTCAATATGAGCATCATATTGATCTCAATAAACATGGTGATTGTATTCATGATCATGAAAATCAGAGACAGATCACCTAATTTGTCCTCATGACGAATTAAAATTCTAGTTTCATATAATTTTCAGTAAAGCAATACACCTCTTGTCTAACATCCACTTGATCTACACCACTCAGACCAACACTATTCGTTGAAATAAATACACAAAGTGGAAATTAGACCACCTCAAAATAAGACTAAAATACCGGCAGGCTGAATAAGCGAGTATTAAACCAACTAGTAATAGTAATAAGACCAAATGGGTTTAGGCAAGAGAGAGTGTGTTCAACAATTTGATCATAATTAGGCCATCTGCTGGTAGACCATGTGAATCTGGACCATTCAATGACCACTTTATCTGCAAAGATCAGCTGATCCCTGTTGTTTATTTTAAGCTTGTAAAAGGGGGACCAAATGGTTTATTTCCGACTCGTCTAATGCCAATTTGTCCAATGGCCAACTCGTCTGCTATCATTTGGTCTACCATCAGTTTGCCCAAGATCCACATGGTCTAATTGTCATTTTGTCCACTCACCATTTTGTCTAATAACCAGTTGGTCCAATAGCTATTTAGTCCAAATAGCATTTGGTCTAATTGGACTAAGTGTTAATTGTGCAACATAAATGAAAATTAATGAATATTAGACCAACTGGTTATGAGACGAAATGGTCATCAACAAAATCATGACTGGACAAGTGATTATTGGGCCAAATGGTAGTTAAAAAAAATGTTGATGGACAGAATGGCATTAGACAATGTGGTGATGGGACGAATCGGCAATCTACCCTGTTTGACCTATTAAAAAGTTTGCATTGATGACTGCAACAATGGCAGGAACTGCTCTTTTGATTTTGAATCCTCGGCAAAGTTTCTACACGTCTTTTTGCTTTTGAAGGATTAACTTCCACATCATTTTCCTGTCCGCTTTCCTGTTGGCTTTCCCGTGTGTTTCCTACTTTCCCATATCATGTCCACCTATGATAACAGCAATAACGGCAACATAAACAAACCAAACCTTTCACATTGTTTTACTAAACGACGGTGAATGCTGGTATGGTAGTACTTGCAGATGTCTGCCAGAGGACTCCGCCCTCACCCTGTCTCACTATCATACCAACAATAGTGCTAACAAAAACACAACGCTAAAGATCATTTAAAAAGACCACCCCCCCACCCATTGTTATTCCAAAGGTGGACCATGATTGTTTGACACCCAAAAATTTGACCCAATTTTGCAGTGTTTCAAGTACATCTTTTCCAGCCATTTCTCCCTACTTTACAGAATATTGGTTGGAAAACGATCAACATTTTATTTTTCATATGCAACACTCTATTTCATGGTTCCCAATAGGTGGTTTCAAACCGCCTCGATCACAAGAATCCCCGTTAAATTACGAGAACTTTTTTTGGCTAAAAAATACCCATTAATTATTCTTGCATTCACACCGCCCCGCGACGTACCCTTCGGGATAAGTTCCCGAAGTTACGAGCATGCGCAGTATGGTCTGATAAGCAGGCAAGGTGCGAGATTCAAATTCACTAGCCCAGCAGCCACCCACGCCGCCCCGCCCAACGACACGCTGGGCTAAAAGTTCCCGTAATTTGCTTTCGCATCGCCAAAATACCTGCGACCTTGGAAAAATCCCCGCGAAAGTTCTCGTAATTTCGCCAAGTACCTACTATTTAGCGGGTATTTTCTTTCGGGGAAATTACGCGTAGTTTGCTTTCACATTACCAAATTACCTGGTATTTTCTAATCGGGGTAAATTTCCCGATCAGAGAATACCTGCAACTGGCGAACTTCGAGGCAGTCTGAAACCACCTAATTTCACATTAATACCATGAACCAGAATATTACTTGAAATAGGTTTATTTATATATAAAAAAAGTTTGAAATCTTTAGGATCCAAATCAAATCCAGAGTTCAACTGTTCAGTGACCACAGTAGATCTGGATTTATCTCAAATAAAAAGTCTTTAAAGCAGGAATCCCACAATAACTGTAATCAATGTCTTCCACTCCACAACATCTTTCCCCATTCCCATTATGTTGATATATTGAGAATGTGAGTATAGCAATGAAAAGATTTTCAGGATTCCTGTGTGAAAGACACATAGCACTGACTTTCACTCATCCAAGGTATCCATATCTGCTTAACGGATTTGGACAAGCTGATTTCCTTCCCAATTCTGGGCTAAACCTCTTCCTCTTTCCTGCATTACCTTTAAACACAACCGAAATGAACACTTGTTATCCTTCCTTAAAGGGATGGTCTGGGCTGAAAATATTTATATCTAAATAAATAGAGTAAAATTCACAGAGCAAACTGCTTAAAATTTCATCAAAATCGGATACAAATAACAAAGTTATTGAATTTTAAAGTTCATCAATATTTTGTGAAAACAGTTTTATGCACATCGTCATGAATATTCATTAGATGGGCTGATGATGTCACATTCCCACTTTCCTTTTTCTTATGTTATTAGATGAAATCATAAATGTTTCATTTTTTCACAAATGTGTAAAAATGATGTGTCTCCATTATGATGAAATTAACAATAAACAACTAATGCACATAATCAGTTCTCAGTTGTCAATCCAATAGTTTTAGTTCTTGGTAGAAAAATTTGAATAAAAAAATAATAAAGATAATTTCATATAATATTGATGAAATACAAAAAAAAAACAAGTGGGGATATGACATCATCAGCCAACCTAATGTACATTCACAACTTAGACATGCCTAGAACTGTTTCACCGGAATAATGAAAATCTTTAAAATTCAAAAACTTTCTTATTTGTAATCCGATTCTGATCAAATTTTCAGAATTTTTCTGTGAATTTTACTCTATTTATTGAGACATAAATATTTCAAGCCTGGACCATCCCTTTAATTCATAGAAGATATGTTGTGGCTTCACCGAGAGCAGTTGCAGCTGAGTTGATAAGTCTCTGGACTTCGAACCACACAAAGTCTGGGTTTGATTCGAATCCTACCACAGCACATACACCCGTTAGCAAGGTGTTTATCTACATTTACCACTCTCCACCCATGTGCAGAATAAATAGTGCTCAGCAGGAAGGAATTTCTTGAATGCATGCATGTGCCCAATCAGGGTAGCCGGGGGGGGGGGCAGTCAAATACATTGCTGTACACACGTGTGACCAAGGAATTTCCAATCACCCCCTAAACAAGTTTTTCTCTGTGTGCATAATAACCCCCTAAACAAGTTTTTCGCGGGCTTTATTATATAATTTTGGCCCCTAAACACGTCGCCGAAATATGACCTCGGGAAAAAGCATGGCGGGGAAAAACATACCCTAAACATGTTTGGCTAGTCTAACAAAAAAGCAATGGGGAAAAAAACTACCCTAAATACGTTTGACCCCGCGATTGACCAGTCTTTCAAAACTTTTTCTTTTTATTGAAAATCAGTGTTTTTGATACCCTTAACGAGTCCACGCGCAGACTTCGTCCAAAACTGAAAAACACCCCCTTTCCACACGTTGTTTTTTTTAATCACGCGTGTGTACAGCAATATATTTGACTGGCCCCCTCCCCCCGAGCAGGGTAGCTATGCTAAAGCTGGGTAAAAGCATGCATCCACCATTTTGGAACATTTTATTAAGCATTCTATAAACTACATTGCACATTTTTTTAATCATCATTATGTCAGCTCAGTTGGTGTTAATGACTGAATCCCAAACCATCACACTCCCCCCCAAAGTTCTTTTCAACCTCCATGGTCTCCGGTAGCTCCTGATGATACTTCTCAGCATACCATTATTTCATCACAGGGTTATGAATGCACAATATAGAATATGCATAAAAGTTGCACCGCTTCTCCCGCTGCACTTGGAAGTTACAAACTGATTACGAGATCCTTGGTTTTAGCTGCTCAGGAGCTTGAACCACAAACCTCCGTATTACTTCGCAACACCCCCCCCCTGTAGTTTAGGAAAATGCCACAAACCCCCAGTTCTACATAAATGTTATACCCATGACTTATCAATTATACGTGGTCTTTACCATAATACCGTAAATCTAATAACATGTGGATGAGTTTCTCTGCATGTTTCAACCGGCTCTCTCAATGACATCCCTGGACAGACGTCATCAAGTTGACAAACCAACCCTAGTTTACACAGATGTGACGCATTTCTGCCATACAGACATGCCAATATCAACAAATTAAACAACAGTACACATTTATCCGCTGACTGAGCAAACAAGAGTTTAAGATCTTCTGTTGCAGTTTTGTTTATCTTTCAAGTTCACAATATCTGACACATAATTCATTTATTTCATAGATTACTATCTAGATAGAGAAATCTAAACAATGTGCTGAATTTTATTAGTTTGCATACATTCGCAGCAGACCTGAAAATGGAGTGTTATTGGTTTTATGATGGCTTTATAGCTTTAGTACATAATTTCACCTCAAATATACAAGGTTTGATTGTGCGTTTATCACATTTAAAAAAAAGTTTACTTGAAGTTCATTTGAAGCCCAAACTGCTGAATATTTCTTTACATTTTGAATCGTTAATAAAATATGAGTAAAAGTTACAAAAAACCAACTACAGTTAGATTATTCATAATTTTTTTTCTAAATTGTGCAACAGCAGGATTTTTTATGTATTCAGTTGCTGTTTATCAAGAATTGAAACAAAATGTTGGTCTAAAGAAAACACAAGGTGAGAGTCCTCAAATAATCCAAAAATTACAAAAAAATCAAAAATCCATATTTTATTGTTCGAAATAGACACAAGAAATGAGATACTCCAAAATTTTGCTTTGCCCAATTGCTCGTGGGCCCGGCAACTGCTGTGCAGCGCCAGATCGACGAGGCTCTATCCCTTTAATTGTTGAACGGCAAACAGCGTAGCAGCAACTCCCATCTTTTAACATTATTTAGATCGGACGTGACTGGGGTTTGAACTCCATGATGGGGAATATACATATTTTTTTTTCATTAATAAGCCGCAGCTTTCATTTGACATTGCATTTAACATACATGTAATTGTTGCCGAATATGGATATAACAGATTTTTGTAACAGTCAACAGGTTAACCTATAAGTCACGGAATGAATCAGCAAAAAGGACAGAAAATTTTCTTGATTGTATCTCATATAATACAATAATGAATAGATAAATGAATTGAAATTGAATGAATATGATACGCCCATTTTAAACAAACTATACAAGACTACACCAAGTGTGATCCAGTCTTTGTGGTTCACTGAATTTGAAGATAAATAAAAGCTTTCAGAAATTTACTATCAATCTGCTTTTGCTCTTCAAATTGGCAACCACTGCTAATTTTCTATTCAGTTTTATTCTCTGGATTGAAACTGAAATATGGATATAACATCAGTCAAATTGTATGAAAATGCACAATTTTTGAAGAAAATAAAGATGCTAATTTGCCTTTTTTAAACAGTGATCAATTTTTTTCCCTTGCAGTGCCAATTTAGAGTGTACTTTCATCAGGAACAGCATACACGGAAAAACTTGTGTCAACATGTCCAGTACATTTTCTCTATACAAAATCATAGTCCATAAAAACGCGTTATTGATGATAATAATAATAGGAATTTATATAGCGCCATCTATCTAGAAATATTCTATTCTGAGGTGCGTTGTTATTATCATTTCTACCCCAGCTTTAGCTTGAGCTGCCTTTCAGCGCTCATGCAATAAGGAATTAATCCTGCCGGGCACCCATTCACCTCACCTGGGTTGAGTGCAGCACAATGTAGATAAATTTCTTGCTGAAATTACGCCTTGGCTGGGATTCGAACCGATGACCCTCTGTTTCAAAGTCAGAATACTAACCCACTGGGCCACAACGCTCCATGATAGCATTTGATAGCAGTCAGAATAAAGAGACTGCAAAGCAGTCCCCTATTAAAAGGAGAAAAAAATCCCTTAGGAAAATAAGCAAAATACACACAATACAGGAAGACTATGTATGTATGTGGCATTCTTCTGCTCTGACCACCAAGTACAACATGATTGAGTAGCTAGTGTAAACCACACAACCTCAATTGATAATACACAAGCTGATCTTTACACTCGTCGAACGTCAACAACCTTCTGATGTCATTCGTGCCCAGGTCCGTGCTACATCAAAGAATATCAAAAAGCAAATTTGTATTTCCTCTGTGGATAAAAAATGTGACCTAAATATTATGAAATTTGAAAGAATTTTTTTAAATACTCTAATTATGATGATGATCATGTGATGCCTCATTGTAGGCATAATGCGAAATTCGATAATTTCATGAATATATTTAATTATTCATTTATTTATAAATCTATTCATTTACTTATTCATTTGGGCCATTTTCATAAAATATGTACATCCAACCCCCTACATGTGGGACCTTCATGAAATTTTCTGGTTCTTTTGAATGTCTGTAATGCTCAAAAATGACCACGACTTGGTCAGTTTATGAAGTAAAACTTGACCAAAATGGAGGTCGGCTGTACAAAAGGTTGATTATTTTATGGAATTGCCCATTTATTCATTATTTATTTTTCTTTTTAATCATTTACTTTATTTATTTATTTATTTATTCATCTATTTATTTATTACTTTATTTATTCATTTATTCTCCTCTTGTGGGCTGGATGGCCCTCTTCAGCCACATGTACAGGCTGTTCTTCTGAGGAGTTCAGAATATAAGCATGGAGGCTTTTTGATGAAGCTGCTAATTGTTTCATACATGCACACCTGCTTGGAAAAATTCCCTAGTCATTCATATTTTACAAGCCGTAAAGATGGCTTGATATCTGTCATATGCACATGACGAAAATCTCTCGTTTGAGGGCTGTATACCCCATTTTTCCTTATCAACAAATATCTTCTCCCAGTAATACAAATCCTATTGCCCTCAAGAGATTAAATTTAAGTATAGAAACACCTGTTTCTTGACCTCGGTCCGCGAAGATAATTCACCCCAGCATCTACGGTCACAGCAGGGGGCCACACACGATGGATTGCAATGTGTGTAGTTCCGGCGAGCGCATGGCCATGGATGTATACACGCGTTGATAGAAAGTTTTTTCTTTCTTTCTTTCCTTCTTTCTTTCTTTCTTTCTTTCTCTCTCTCCCTTCCTTTCTTTCTTTCTTTTTTTTTTTCTTTCTTTCTTTCTCTCTCTCTTCCTTTCTTTCTTTCTTTCTTTCTTTCTTTCTTTCTTTCTTCTTCCTTCCTTTCTTTCCTTCTTTCTCTCTGTCTGGCTGTCTAATTCTTTTCTTTCTAGACTTATTTTCTTCCTTCCTTTCTTTCCTTCTTTCTTTCTGTCTGGCTGTCTAATTCTTTTCTTTCTAGACTTATTTTCTTCATCCACCCCCTTTTGATCTACACCTCTAAAGAACGTGCATTTGCCAATCATATCTGTAGTAAGGCCTATGAATGTCCTTTTCTCAAAGCTGAGGTGTAGGCCTATACATAGAACATTAAAATACAAAGACCAGCATTATGAATCACAATGTTTGGATAGCATTTCAATGTTCTATTCATATCTATTCAGAACGTTTTCTAATTCACATGCGTTATTAGCAGGTGATCTTCTTTATCTCCCATTATTGTTCTTATTTTGTAGGCCTATAGCCTGTGTATACGGTAAACCTCCCTCTGAAATACCTTTCTTGGTTTCATGTTTTCTTTCAGATTTGTTTCCACCAAGGCGTGCCGGAACACTTTCAGTTTTTTTTTTTTTTTTTTTGGGGGGGGCAAAATCCTGAAGGGGGCACAATATTTTTGAAAGCGTGAGATACGGAAGCGATCGAGCGGGAGAGGGTGTGGTTGAGGGTGTACAAATTGAGTGTAAAAGTTGCGTTTCTAAGAGCATTCAAAAATAAATTTCTTGAGAATTAAACAGTCTTGGGGTTCTTTTTGATCCTGTTTCCTCCCTTCTGACCCAGACTGGTGTTTCTTCATGATCAGGGTCGCAGTTCCAGCAAATTACGAGCCTTATTGCAAACTCTATTGTTTTAAACCAATGTAATATAGGTGGATCACTGAGATCTGAAGAACAATCGACCAAGAAAAACCGCTTTGGAATTGCATAGGCTGCATTAGTCTGCAATTTTATTCAATCTGTATAGAAAAAACAGAAATGAATGCATCATAAGTATTTGTTCAATATTTGCACAAATAAATGTTGACTTTGATTTTACATATCAAATATCTCGAGTCATTTTGTCATTTATATAGAAAATGAACAATAAATTGTAAGTCAAAGGCTTTCACCTCAATACGAATAGATATGAGGCCTCTAGTCTTAGCCATGTCATAATTTGCATGTACTTTTCAAATGTGGAAAAGCAAACGTTTGGTGTATAACAAAACACTAACTTTTATAGGTATGCTTTTTGCATAAATTAAAGAACTTCATCCTTATTGAAGGTCACACATATTATTCTAAAATACGAGAATCACAAGTGCTTCATCTCGTTAATTATGCGTAACTTGCCTGTCATTTTAATATGACTGACTTTTTGTGTGTCACTTTAAATTTAAGTCTTGCATCCAAAGACACATCAGTCTTGAATAAGACTAATCAAATAAAACCTGCGTTACACGCATTCCATTTGATCATTTAAAGCTAAAAAATATGGCTTGGCAATTTCTAATTACATGAGCCTATTTCCTTAAGCTCAAATAGCATTTAACCTCCAAAAGAAACATTTGACCTTGAGCTAACCTTCACACTTCCTTGAAGGATAATCTAAATGTGACTAATGTAAATGTATATAAAAAGTAGACGTATCTGCAACGCATCATTTCTATGCTTGTTATAGATTTTATGCAAAACAATACACAAACTATTGCTTCTATCTGTTTGATAAATAACTCACAAATGCTTGGCTTTTATCCTTTGTATCAAAGCTAATAAAAAGTTAATGGCCTATTATCAAAAACCTATCCCTAAACAAGTAGGCTTTCATTGATAAATTATAAGCCTCAGAATATCAATATGACACTTCATCGTTCATATCAACGTAAAATTCAAACTTCCTTTTCTATCTGTTTCCACAAATTAATCGAAACCTTCAGTCAATATGAAAACTATCGGTATCTTTTTATATGAAACGACTCATTCATTGTTTCATGTTTGTTTATCTGAGAATGTAGTCTTCTAACCACTCTATGTTTGTAAAATAAATAATCGTTCTATCACACAGAATTCTGAACCATTTCTAAATTGACCTTATGAAATTCAATATCTTTTATCATAAAATGAGCGACATTTATCTCCATGTCATGTCTGTTTTATACCAAATTGATACATGTTATAATTTCAACTCGACCTACGTGTACGAGTACCAATATCGGTCACGTATCGCTTCATTGTTTATGCACAGCGAATTACCGTATCGTACTACGCACACATAGGTCAAGTAAATTCCAGTTTTCTTCTATATCCAACCAAAATATACATTTCTGGTTTATACATAATTATTAAATGATAATTTATCTTTACACTCACTTCTTGGGCGGCATTTCTCGGCAACTAAATTTCATCATAAGATGACTTTCATCTTTCAAACATCCCTTCAGCTTGAACATAACATGGCTTCTGCGAACACGTTTTCTACAGAACAAATTAGCATAAATTCCGAACGACTTCATGGTAGCCGTAAAATTTCCAATGGTGTCTCGTAAAAAGGAAAAGGAAAAATTGGGAGATTCACAACAAAACATCCTCCCCGCCCATGAGGCTACGCCTCAGCAAATATTCAATATTCAACAATTTTTTTTTTTTTTTTTTACTTTTCAGAAAATACATACAGTATTAGCAATAAATGGATTTGATACCTGTTGAAAAAGATGACATAAAACGATATCCAAAATTATCATCCTTTCAAAAACATTAATTGCATCATTGAAATACTGTTTCAATATAACTGAGTTCAGTCTTTGCGAATGTTCTTGTATAATAATGTCAATGTTGTCAATAATGTCAATGTTGAACTTCTTGTATAATAATGTCAATGTTCAGTCTGTATAAATGTAAGTTGTATCAACGTAGAGCTTGTCTTGACGAAAAAAAAGTTCGCTAGTGTTCAGATGACGTGTTGCCGGCGAAAAGAAAACTGGTCGCGAGCGAGGTCCACCACGAAGAAATCTGATTGCGAATGTTAATACCTATTGTGTATATGTGAATGTTAATACCTATTGTGTATATGCGAATGTTAATACCTATTGTGTATAAAATTGATTATGAAGAAAAATATGGAAGTGAATATCCTCTTTCACTTTGTATAATAAACTATGCTGTGCTTCATGCTTAGAAAATGCATAAATATCATTGCAAACATATTTTCATTGATATTCACTTATATGACAAAATATTTCTTCTTGACACTAAAAAATACACTATTAACACTTGTGTATAACTTGGTGGCAACACGTCACTCATCTGTATAACCTTCAGCAGGGCATATAACTGCGATTTTGGTGATTGGACGACGATATTCACCCGATGCAGTTCTCACTTTGACATTGCGAACTCTGTCATCTAGACCGGGATACACTTCAACGACCCGACCTAGCAACCACTTTCCTCGAACCTCGTTTGCGTCCGCAAGCATAACGATGTCATCAACACGAACATTCCGACGATCCGCATTCCACTTTCTTCGAGGCACTAATAGAGGTAGAACATCTCGTGTCCAACGCTTCCAAAAGGAGTCGACGATTTGTTGAACAAATTCTACCCGATGTCGAGGATTCTGCGAATCTCTAAAGGGGCCTTGAGGTACATCACGCGACGCTCTACCAAGCAGCATGTCGTTTGGGCAAATGTAACTCCCATCATCAGGATCGTTGGGAATTCTACCAATTGGCCGCTGATTGATGAGGTTGGCTATATCTAACAAACATGTATATAGCTCAAATGGTGTTAAAAGCTGTTCTCCGATGGCTTTCTTCAAGGCGTATTTACAGCTTTTCACGAGCGATTCCGCACATCCGTTCTGGTGAGGCGCCGAAGGAGTGGTGAATTTCCATTCAGTTCTCTTACTTGCACAGAATTCAGCTAGTTTCTGAGCATCCCAACCTCTGATTACCTCACGCAGCTCTCTGTCGGCACCGACAAATTGCGTACCGTTGTCACTCAATAGATAGGCAGGTTGGCCTCTAATTGCAAAGAACCGCCTGATCACTAGAAGAAAGGCCATGGTTGAGCAGTCCGTAGCCATCTCCAGATGTACTGCTCTTGTGTTGAGGCACGTGAAAATTACCCCATAGTATTTGGCAGTTGTGTTACGGGTAATCTTCACTCTGTATGGACCAAAATAATCAACAGATGTATTGTAGAATGGGGGAGTCTGAGGGGCTACTCTTTGCTGAGGTAATTCTGCCATTAGCTGTTTCTCAACTGCATGTTTCATCTGTCTACACTTCGTGCATCTGAACTTGATCATTTTTGCAAGCTTATGTCCCTGCAAAATCCAGTAGCGTTTTCTTACTTTCCCAGTAGTGGCTGCTACTCCACTGTGACCTTCCTGATGCATCTCACGAGTTATGAGCCACGATATTCTGTCTTCACGTGGCAAAAGCACTGGATGTCTCATATCAAATGATAGTAGTGATCTGTCCGTTCTACCACCAACTCGGATGATTCCCTTCTCATCAGTGTAGGGGCTCAAAGTCTTGAATTCCCCCTTGTCAAGGCGTGCTTTCAGGGTGGTTTGAGCTCCTCTGATCAGCATATTCTCTCCTTCTTGTATCTCCTCTGGTGTCAAACATTGGCTATCATCATCTTTCTTGTCAGCATTTAGTGCATCCTTTAACTTGTGCACAAATCTCAATACGTAGGCAGCTACTCTGACAAGACGTCTCCAACTAGAGAAGTTTTCACAGTTGATAACTTCCTGGTTTGTTGCCATGGAAACCAGAAAGACCTTTCGATTTTCCACTTCAAGTACAGCTTCGTCATCCAGTACAGCTTCACCATCACCAGTTGGCCATTCACATTCTGGGGTGTACAAGAAGTCTGGCCCTTTCAGCCATCTGTTGCCCAGTTTTGCTGTTGGCAGCCCTCTAGACACATCATCAGCTGGGTTGCAACTTCCGGGAACATAACGCCATTGAGCTGGGTCAGACTGACTTTGTACTTCCGCCACTCTCACTGCGATGAAAGGCTTGTATCGCTTTCTTTGGCTCCTAACCCATGACAGAACAATCTGGCTATCTGTCATGAAAACCACCTGTTCAATCTCTAGTCGCAGCTCTTTCTTCACGGTGGTGTACAGTCTTGTTGCCAATACAGCAGCTTGAAGTTCGAGGCGTGGCATGGTTAACTTCTTCAACGGTGCTACTCTCGACTTGGCTACCACAAACCTCACTTCATACGTCCCTCCTTCAAGCTGCCATCGGAGATAGATGCATGACCCGAAAGCGTCTTGAGAGGCATCTGCGAATACACACAGTATGGGATTGTTAACAGCTGTTGCTGGTGTGAGGCTTCTAGCTATCCTAACCTCACTCAACTCTTTCATTTCCTTGAAAAAGGCTATCCACCACTTCTGATCTTCTTCTGGCAGTTTTTCGTCCCATTCATAGCCTTTTTCCCAGAGCTTCTGCATCCCTATCTTGGCACGAACCAGAAATGGTGACACAAATCCTAACGGGTCAAAGACTCGTGCTATCTGGCTCAATATTTGTCTCTTGTTGAGGCTAACATCTTCGTCTGTCTCATCTCGGTCCATCTTTACTTTGTAGGAGAACATATCAGAGCTATTCTCCCATACTGCACCCAGAACCTTTTCCTCTGTCATAGTTTCAAGGAGTCTCATCTCTTTATCCTCCTGGGTGTTTCCTGTTAATGGTTGATTGGACAACCATCCTTTTACCTTGAATCCTCCTTCAGCTAGGACCTGGTCAATCTCTTTTGTGAGTCTCTCGGCTTCCGGATTATCAGTGACTGACTCACATATGTCATCCATATAGACACAGGTTTTTAGTACTTGGGCCGCTTCTGGATGTCTACTCTCTGCTTCCTCGGCCGTCTTTCTCAGCGCAATCTGAGCCATGGCTGGGGCAGGTTTATCGCCAAACGTCAGAACAGTCTTGATGTAGGTGTCTGGTGACCGGGTAGTTTGCATGTTCCGCCACAAGAATCTATGAACATGCTGGTCGGACTCTGGCACCAGAACTCTGTGATACATTTTAGATATATCACCACACACAGCTACTTTCCTCTCTCTGAATCGAAGTAGAACTCCAAGAAGACTGTTAAGGAGATCCGGCCCTTTCATCCAGTACTCATTCAGTGTGTGGCCTTGAAAAGAAGCAGAAGAGTTGAACACTATGCGTACTGGTGTACTTTTCTTCTCTGGCCGCAGTACTGCGTGGTGAGATATGTAATGTACTGGCCCTTGGTAGCTGTCTATCTCACTGTCAGCAAGCTTTCTGGAAAACCCTAAATTTTCCATTTCGTTCATCTGTTCATTATATGCTGCTGCATATACCTCATTTCGAGCTAGTCTCTTCTCTGTTGTTACCAAGATCTTTTCCGCTTGTGACCGATTATCTGGTAGAAGGTTGGGATCTTTCTTCCATGGGTAGGAGACTTGCCACTGATTTCCTACTTTCTTGCAAGAACTTCTGATCGTCTGTTCCTCAATCTCCTCTTGTCTACTGAGACCGCTCGGCATACAATGACAGGACGTCGGTATCACGCCCATCGTCTCCGAACTCCAAAAGTCTGTCAGATCTACAGGATTTGATATCATCTTGATATGAAAGACTTTACTGTCCTTAGGTTTATCCGTAGGTTTTACGCCGAACACCACCCAGCCGAGAGGAGATCGACGAGCTGCGAGGTAGCCATCTTCTCGAACCTCTCCTCCATGAAGTTTAGCATTGTCAATACCCACTAAGACGTCCACTGAACCACTACCTCTTTTCAGCTCATCATTCTTTAGGTGGAACCTCCTTGCAAGAGCCTCGTTATCCACCGCAGCGATGTTCTCAGATATACAGGGGATACTCATGGCGCTGATAACAATAGGTCTCGAACTCTTCCCACACTCTCTCAGAGGAACCAGATACCTCTTAGTATGAAACACCTCTTCCGTTCCTCCTACTTTTATCATAGTAAGAGTAATTGGCACACCTTTTAGCATCAGCTTCTCAGCAAATGCTTCCCTGATCAGACTGGTCTGTGATCCAGAATCTAATAATAGATTTCCTTGATTTGTACTTGCAGCTTTCCTGTTGCCAATCACATCTACAGTCAGAACTGGAAGAAGGGCCTCATCATCATCAACTGCTGTTATCCCTACTTGTTTGGTAACATTTCCTTCTTTTCTTTCGGGTTTCTTGCCAGAGTGGAGTAATGGATGATGGAAGTTTGAGCATTGTACTCCGTCAACTGTTTCAGTGCACCGTTTCTTTCTCTTGCAAGTTGAAATACGATGATCCTTACTTGCTTTTTTAAGGCAACTAAAACAAGCATAGTTGTCTTTGACCATTTGCATTCTCTCATCTAGGGACTTGGATGTAAATCTTGTGCACTGATCTGTCCAATGCCCATCGGATTTGCACACCCAGCATCTGTTTTCCGTCCTTTTGGGTGATGCTACTGTTGTTGATATTTGATTAACGGCACCACTAGACCTTGCATCACTTCTGACAGGTGCTGAAGACCGCAGTCTTGCCTTCATCTCCACTTCCAGGAATTGAAGAAGGACCTCCAATGTAGGCGACGTGTTCCCTTGTTGAGAACGGAACCATAGCCGTCGATCCTCTACACACATCTTCCTCTCGATCAAGGCTAACATATGGCTATTATTCATATCACTACCTCTGCCAATCTCGTTGAGTGAATTGTAGCTTCGTCGTACAAGGTTCACAAAGTTCACAAACCTTTCATCTTCTCCACTCTTTAGGCCTTTGATCTTTGAGAGGTCATTCACGATAACATCAGCAATCATTCGTGGATCGCCGTACAGCAAATCCAGTTGCTTCCAAGCAGCATCATAATCTTGCCCCAGTCCTTGTATGTTCTGCAGTGGCTTTCCAGAAAGACAGGACTTAAGGATCATTAGAGCATCTCTTCCTCCATACTGTCGGTGAACCACATGCTGAAAGTCAGCCTTAAAAGAATGATACTCCCTTAAGTCGCCAGTGAACTTGGGTAGCTTAGGTCTTTCCATCTTGAAACACGATGGCTCAGTTCCTACTCTTGTTCCATGTGCTTGACTACTATCTGTCATAGGAGAAGCATCTCGTACATCTTGCATTCCTACAGGTTGTCCATCACTAGCCGCAGCTAAGTTTTCCAAGTAATCCTTTACTTTGACCTGTAACCTGAGGAACACTTTCTGGCATTCATCCATATACTTCTCTTCCTCTTCAAAGTCATCTTCAATGGCATCAGTAAGAGCTTCGTGTTTCACCTGAAGATCCTTGTAGGCCTCCTCATAGTCCGACTCTGTCTTGGATATATCATCAACAGAGCGTTCTTCATTTACCAGGAAATCCAAGGCATTTCCCAATCGTGTAAACCTGGCCTTGGCACCTCTTCTCTTCAACTTGAGGCTCTTTTCCAGTTCCGTCATGGTTCCTCAACACACCCAGTATCCCGTCTAACAGCGAAATTGAATTGTTGGATCACTGAGATCTGAAGAACAATCGACCAAGAAAAACCGCTTTGGAATTGCATAGGCTGCATTAGTCTGCAATTTTATTCAATCTGTATAGAAAAAACAGAAATGAATGCATCATAAGTATTTGTTCAATATTTGCACAAATAAATGTTGACTTTGATTTTACATATCAAATATCTCGAGTCATTTTGTCATTTATATAGAAAATGAACAATAAATTGTAAGTCAAAGGCTTTCACCTCAATACGAATAGATATGAGGCCTCTAGTCTTAGCCATGTCATAATTTGCATGTACTTTTCAAATGTGGAAAAGCAAACGTTTGGTGTATAACAAAACACTAACTTTTATAGGTATGCTTTTTGCATAAATTAAAGAACTTCATCCTTATTGAAGGTCACACATATTATTCTAAAATACGAGAATCACAAGTGCTTCATCTCGTTAATTATGCGTAACTTGCCTGTCATTTTAATATGACTGACTTTTTGTGTGTCACTTTAAATTTAAGTCTTGCATCCAAAGACACATCAGTCTTGAATAAGACTAATCAAATAAAACCTGCGTTACACGCATTCCATTTGATCATTTAAAGCTAAAAAATATGGCTTGGCAATTTCTAATTACATGAGCCTATTTCCTTAAGCTCAAATAGCATTTAACCTCCAAAAGAAACATTTGACCTTGAGCTAACCTTCACACTTCCTTGAAGGATAATCTAAATGTGACTAATGTAAATGTATATAAAAAGTAGACGTATCTGCAACGCATCATTTCTATGCTTGTTATAGATTTTATGCAAAACAATACACAAACTATTGCTTCTATCTGTTTGATAAATAACTCACAAATGCTTGGCTTTTATCCTTTGTATCAAAGCTAATAAAAAGTTAATGGCCTATTATCAAAAACCTATCCCTAAACAAGTAGGCTTTCATTGATAAATTATAAGCCTCAGAATATCAATATGACACTTCATCGTTCATATCAACGTAAAATTCAAACTTCCTTTTCTATCTGTTTCCACAAATTAATCGAAACCTTCAGTCAATATGAAAACTATCGGTATCTTTTTATATGAAACGACTCATTCATTGTTTCATGTTTGTTTATCTGAGAATGTAGTCTTCTAACCACTCTATGTTTGTAAAATAAATAATCGTTCTATCACACAGAACTCTGAACCATTTCTAAATTGACCTTATGAAATTCAATATCTTTTATCATAAAATGAGCGACATTTATCTCCATGTCATGTCTGTTTTATACCAAATTGATACATGTTATAATTTCAACTCGACCTACGTGTACGAGTACCAATATCGGTCACGTATCGCTTCATTGTTTATGCACAGCGAATTACCGTATCGTACTACGCACACATAGGTCAAGTAAATTCCAGTTTTCTTCTATATCCAACCAAAATATACATTTCTGGTTTATACATAATTATTAAATGATAATTTATCTTTACACTCACTTCTTGGGCGGCATTTCTCGGCAACTAAATTTCATCATAAGATGACTTTCATCTTTCAAACATCCCTTCAGCTTGAACATAACATGGCTTCTGCGAACACGTTTTCTACAGAACAAATTAGCATAAATTCCGAACGACTTCATGGTAGCCGTAAAATTTCCAATGGTGTCTCGTAAAAAGGAAAAGGAAAAATTGGGAGATTCACAACAAAACAATAGGCCTTTTAAAGACTTTAAGATGACAAACATGCATGACCGTATGCATCCGGGGGCCACCGATCGAGAGGGCAAAATTCACCCAAAGTGTGCACGAAATCTTTCAATTTTATTCTAGAAAATGCAAAAGCTCCCCCATCACCATGGGCGGAAATCCCAGGGGGACAGGGGGGACGCGTCCCCCTACCATTTTGGAAAGGGGTACATAATATCAAATGTCCCCCTACTATTTGTGCTCTTTTATTATGGAAAAAATACATAATTTCAAATCGAAATTATATCCTCGAATTTCGAAATATATATAAACAGATAGTTTTTGTTAAGAACTTGGTTAGGAAAAGAAAAGGCATACCGGCCCAACTATTCTCCAACTCTCATCTAGCCCTTTATACCAGCCAAAGAGTGATGACATTGATGACATCGATGGCCATTGTCAATTTCATAACTAATAAAAATGATGAAAAAAGAAAATCGCCTCTGAATTTAGTGCATAGACGGTTAGACGAGAATGTTCCATACCCAGTAAAATCATACCTTTGTTAATCCAATTCACTTTCCCTTTATTCCAAATTTACTTGGAATATACTGAGAATATTTTCATTGTTTGCGTACTCAGTATAAAGAATAGTTTTCATGAGTTATGATTAATCCTTCACAATGAACTTTAACTATGCTTTATCCCCCAAATTTGTTTTTAAACACTCTATTAACGAGACTTATACTCCATTTTTACACAAAATTCCTGCCGTGGGAGGGGTCATCATAGGTAGATCAAGGGGCGAAGCGGCGGAAGGTGAGGCGAAAAATAAGAAGAAAGATAGGACCGGGAAGAAAGTTGAATGATGGAAGGGAGGTGAATAATTGGGAAAAAAGAAAACTTTCAGGACATGTTATAAAAATAATAAAATCGCTTGCGCTTTGCATAAATACACAGCCATCTTTTTATTTCAAAACGTGCTTGATTTTTTTTCACTTTTTTGGATCGAAATATATAAAATCAAATCATTTATCTAAGAAGATATCCATCTTTTTCATAATTTGTAGGTTTAGATATTAAAGAAAATTAGCTTGCCATTCGGTTTTAGTCTGAAATGTATTCATTAAAAGGTTAAACATTATCACACTGTAATAAGATGGAAAAGGGGCTTTTCAAAGGTATGTTTCACAGAGGAACTGTTCGTCAAAAGACGCCAGGCTTACTATGATAATATCATTGCTCCGTCAGGGGCAAAATTGTTCATTTTTGACAATAGAAATGACAATTTTTGGGCATAAAAGTGCCTTCATCGTATACTTTTGTCCTTTAATTATTTAAAAATTTATCATTTTTCTACTTTCAGGGGGGCACATGGGGGGGGGGGCAAAATCTCGTTTTGCCCCCCAAAAAATTTATTTGGGGGGGGGGGCAAGTGCCCCCTGCCCCCCTCGCTTCCGGCGCCCTTGTTAAAGATATATAGAGAGAAATAGAGATGGGGTGGAAATTCCACCCCATCTCTATTTCTCTCTCTTTCTCCCGACAAAAAGGACAGGGCGCTAATTTTAATCACCTCATATTAGCAGAATGATAAATTTTGAACTAGAAAATAAAACAGACATTTATCACAATCAAATATGGGCATGTTCAAATGGGTCGCTTGATCAAAGATAAAAAAGGACACTGCAAAGGAACTTTCACTATGAAAAGGGGGCTAAGGGGGGGGGGGGGCAAAAAAACAACTTTTTTTAAAGTGATTATTCAACAAGATGTACTTGAGGAAGGGGAACATATTAAAAATGGGCACTGAAGGGATCGGGGTTCAACGGGCACGCGGTTTTGTAAACTAAGACACGTGATCGATCTTTCCAACACTCCATCTTCCCAACTCATCAATCGCCTGAACTCGCTCTCCAACGATGAACATTTTGACTTACAAAAAAATTAGCACAACATATCTAAGTTAGACATTTAATGGTGGAAACTAAAAGTATAAACGACCCAAAACAAACGGTGGAATGGATGCAGCGCACATGGGCAGTTTACCGGAGAACCACGTATGGTGCAATAATACGTTTGCGATTAAAAAATAGTTACAGGCATAGTTTGTATTTAAATTATGATTAAGACTTTGGGGTAAAAAAAAATAATGATTTCATATTTTTGTGCATATCAGCAGCATGATTATTATACTTTGTATGTTGGTATGCCATTACTTCTATTTTTCGAACGTTAAGACTGTATCATTGCGCGAGTGAACCAATTTTCTTGCTGGACGGACAGAAACTATGCATGCATCGCGGTCCTTGCATGCTAAGCATACCGTAATTTTTATTCGCTTACTTTTCTTATTTCAAGGTCGATTTTCTTCGTTCGAAATTGAAAATGGACTAGTATTGGATGTCTGAATGTAATATGCCTTTGAAAACGTGATTAATATCGAATACAATAATTTCATTCCGAAGATCCTTCTACAGGCAGACAAGTCTTACGTAATAGCACAGCGTTGTTTATCATTTCGTCCTTGGCTCAACGCTCATTTAGCTGGCCCGTGGTGGTGAAATCGAGACAAGGGGATTACCTGGCCAAGATGGGTTTATCGGGGTTGGAAAAGTTTCCAAACGCGAATCGGGGTATAAAACCGCAGTTTGCAGTCCGAAGTGAGGTCGAGAATCAAACGGGACATTTTCGTAATGAGGAATAATGACAGAACACAGGAATCAATAGCTGCCGTCAAGTTTTGTTTTAAAAATTACAAGAAGATAACAAAACAGGCAAGGAGGCTCTCTCGATCTTGGGACTGTTTAATTGCGTCATATACCTGCTTTGAAAGTCATTAATATTTTACATGCTTTAAAAGATTGCCTGGTTAGCCATAAAAAAACCCATGGAATCGAGTTTTTCTCAACTACTCAAATTAAAGCACAATTAAACTAAACAGAAGTTATGTTAATTAACTCATTGTGGTCCCTTGTAATACATGTAGGAGGTATCAAACTTCTGCCCAGGGCAGCGTGGAATACCTGGATATAAATGATACATTTTGTGGTAGTCCATGACATTTCCGTTTTGATGCACCAACTACTGAGGCTTTCTACCTCCAGCAAAAACTAACCAACCATGTGACCCATAGTTATCCTGAACGCGTAACATGAAATACCTGTCTGCATCTTTCTGACGTACTTCATTACCACGCCAGAAAAGAGATGATTCGTGAATGGCTAATCAGACATAACCCCTTGCCGCATGATATATTCTATAGAGCCTTTAAAGGGGAATCCAGCCTTGGCCTTAAACAGTTGTGTTGGGAAGGAGAAAAATAAATTAAACAGAATGGTGAAAGTTTGAAAGAAATCGGCCAAGCAGTAAAAAAGTTATAGCTGCTTTAAAATTGAAATCACTAATACTATGTAGATTCCAAATTGGCAACTGGGTAATTAAATTATGACAAGGGGCAAGGACAACTTTCCCCATAGGCCATGTACTTTATTATCAGGGATTTGTGGTTTTCTCCTAAGTACCCATTCCCCCGGGGCAGTAATCTAAATATAACCCAGGTAGTATATTGTTTTATGTCCTCATGAAAGAAAAATATAATTTGAAATAAAACTTTTGGGAAAATGACATTTTAGCCATAATATGTATTGGAGTCCGTGGAAGAGTAGTCCTTGCCTTACATCACTATGACATCACATATGCGGCCAATTTGAAGTCTCCATGGGTAAAGTGATCACCAATATTTACAACTTTTAAAAATTCATAACTTTCTTGTTGTTTGTCCAATATTGTTCAAACCTTCACCTATCAACTTGTCTGATTTTTCTTTTTCTTATAAAAACAATTTTTTATTTGGGTTGGATTCCCCTTTAACCCCAGTGATGTCTCCACGAAGTTCGAGCTGCTGCAGCAAAGAGAGCCTGGAAAGGTTGTGGTTTTTGTCCACAGCTTAAAGACAAACTTCCCTTCAGGTTGGAAAATTCAATCTTCAAAGAATCGTTGAAGATATCGTGAAAACTGAATCCCGGCAACTTCCCAAGTTGCTGCCAATGCCGCCGTGCTGTTGTCAGCAACAGTGACTCTTCTATCTTTTAAATTACCTGTATAGGTATATATTGTCATTTTTGTATCACCTGCATAGCAAAGGCAAGATAGTAAACTCTGATAATTACAATTATTTCTTGATAAAAAGGAAACATTTAATAACCTTATTTTCACTCTTAACATGTCTAATACTCTATTAATTACTTGTTTCTATTTTTCTTAAATCTAAAATATGTGCTCTCTCTCTCTCTCTCTCCCTTTTTCTAACCCCCTCGTTGTCAAACATTGAATGTCCCTTTACCTTTTATTTCCTCTTCTGCTCATCTCATTCTCTTTCTATCTCTCTCGTCCCCCCCTACCTCTCTCATTCTTTCTCTGATTTCCATCTCTCTTTCTCATTAACCACCATAACTCTTAATTTCCCCATCCATTTGTCTTCTCCTCTCTTCATTTCTTGCCCTCTTTCTGGTCCCTTAACAACAAAGAAGAAAATAGTAACCAACCATTTTCATATAAAAAAGGCCAATGACCAGTTTACTGACTTAGGACTACTTGATAAAAAAACAGGAGACCTGACAAACATAACAACAACAGGGCCCCGTCTTACAAAGAGTTGCGAATGATCCGATCAGTCACAACTATGGACGGCCAGCAATATCAACATGTATTATGCACATCTGTTCAAGATATTAAGAGACCTTTCGTTTTCTGTGACGAGCCATGTGGATGTACGAGACTTAAGAATTATGGGAGCGCTGCGCATGCGCGAAGTAATCTGTGACGAGCCTTCTCGTTCACTTCCCAAATCTGTGACTCGTATTTGAGGGTTTTGACGTTCGGTGTCATAGTTCGTACATGAAGTCATCCAAGCTTAGCAAAAATGAATGAAGCCGCATCGACATTCGAGTTTCGTTGATTCAACAGGGCTGGTAAACTGCAAATTACTGCTTGTTACCAGCTTTTCCATTACATTTAGTGTGTCCTGTTTTCAGACACTACATATCCGATAGATAATTGATGTTCTATTTCCAAACAACCGTGTTTTTTTCAGCTTTTTGTGCACAAGTGCAAATGTTGTCCCCACAGTCGCCTCACTGGTTCAAAGCGTGATACTACGCCTGATTCTCCGGCCGAGCATCGGCCCACGGCCCGCTCGCTATCACGCTGGTATATGCTGTGGCCTGGTACGGGTATGTCGACTTAAATCGAAACTGTTTTCATCAATGTACGAACGTGATACTAAACGAGCGGAGCCACCACTTCCGGTGAACTAGGATTACGTTGCAGTCGCAGACATTCGAAAGCTTACTATTTTCTAGCTATGATGTATATTCATGCATTCTTCATTGTTTTCTTGAAAATTCACTGCGCTTCTCTTTGTAAACTTACAAAGGACATTGTGCATCAGGGACAGAGGAATAAAAGTGAAAGGATATGCAATCTTCACAAGGCTATCATCATTATCATCTGCATCAATGTCACAGTAATTATCATCATCATCATCATCACAGTTATCATCATCATCATAATCATTCTCACCATCACCATCACCATCATCACAGTCACAATCACCATCACCATTGTCATCACAGTCACAATCATCATCATTATCACCACCATCATCATTATCATCATCATCATCACCATCATTATTATCATCATCATCACAGTCACAATCATCAACATCACCATTATCACCATCATCATCATCATCACCATCATCATCATCATCATCATCATCACCATCATCATCATCACAGTCACAATCATCAACATCATCATCATCATCAGTCACAATCATCATCACATATTTCAAACAGTATTTTCCCTCTTATGAGGGGTTACTGACTCTCATGCAAAGATGACACTCCCTCCTTTCTGTATTGACCATCCTCCTAATTCTCCCTCTCACGTCCCTGGACCAATCACACATCTTTCCTTCTTCACCATATCTTTCCACTTCTAGATCCCAAGCTCTTTTCACAAGTTCAGTCTAATGCATGTCGGTGGTTAACTCCATGATAAGTGATTCCTACTTGATAGAACCAAGAACCTCAGAGAAACATACAACATTGACTCACCCGTCTGCCGTAAGACATCTAGGATCTTGGACAGCGCCCCCTTGTGAGATTTTCCATCAGGATGCGTTATGAGGACATCTACATCACCACAAGTCTGTTTTCCTCTCCGGTAGGACCCACAAACCACGGCTAGCATACCCGGAAACAAGGATTCAGCAGTCTCTCGTACCTATATATCAACAAAGCAAATTGATTCTTGGTTGTCTCCTTTCTGTCATTTGAATCATTTTTTTCTTCTATGTATCATAAAGGGAAAAAAAATCCTGTCATTCTTTGGTTTTGCATTCAAATCTAATTTTTATGTAATGTTATTCTATTTAGCAATTTAGAGTATTTATTTATTGTAATTTTTCTATGATTCCCCTCTTCCATATTGTATTTTAAAGATATTTTTTATTGTGCAGGGCTCTTTTGTTCATGGGAGAGACTACCCATGGTAAATATCAAATACAAAAATAAAGGTTGCATAAATCATTACTACACATTAACTCCCTTCTTGTAAATTGTAGTTTTCCTTTATTATAAGATATTAATAAGGTAAAATAAGTCTATAAATCCATTCAGGAATGCAATTTGAATCACACAGAATATGAATCACTTTTAAGAAAAAATATTAAATCTCTACAATATGTCTAATTGTTTTATTCCTGCTTTTTGCATTCAATAATTACATACATTTGTAAAATTTGGATTTTCCAACTTAGGTAAGCAGCTAGTACGTTTGTCAATGTATATGACACTTTATTACCATTTATTTATGTACCATTTTACGAGGCCACCATCATTTTCAAGCTTAACCGCTCATGATGATGGTCTCCTGCATTAATTTAAACTGCTATGTTCTTTTTTTTTCATTGAATATTGCTTCTTGTTAATATTTATTTTTCATTGATTTACTATGACTTTTGCTTAATTGTTTTGTAAAACTTAATTGTATCACCTAGACGTTATGTTGCATATTTATCCTGAGTGCAGAAATAAAATCAAATAAAAAAATCTAATTACTTTATGTTTTTCATTTGTTATTGAAATATCATGAATTATGTTATGTTCTCATGTTATACTCTTCAATACATTTTGTAAAGCACTTAAGGCCTGGTCTCACTGGCCAACGGATACAAAACATATAAAGGACACAGCGGATGTGCAAACTTTTGCGGGTGGCTCGATCCATTTCCAACAAATCCAGAAATGGACAAAATTGGCAAAAAATTGCAAAAATATAATGAAAGAGAACAGATGTGAGCTGAGGGGTAGTATGCACATGTAGCGCGGATGTTAAACGATTGCTCATCAGAAACCATGTGGATGAAAATGGATGACTTTGCATCCTTTCTATTTCCATGCTGTTCCTTATCTTTCTTCCCTCTTTCCGTTATTCAACTGCAATGGATGCGAGTTACGAAGATGCAGAGAGGATACGGATAACGGACATGGAACCTTTGTTGCTCTTATATGTTGCAGATTTACATCGTACTGGCGGAAAGCTCATCCGTTCTATAAGTTTTGTGCAGCTCAAAACTTTTTGCATGGATGAAATCACAGTGGACGGATGCTCGATGGATAGAGCGTGTGTAAAACGTATGCAATGAGTGCACAACGGATGCATAGCGTTTTCCAACGGATGGCAAGATTTTTTACATTTTACATCTGCATTGCATCCGTAATTGCAGTGGGACCGGGCCTTTAGAAACATTAAAGCACTCTAGAAACCTATCATAAATCACTATTATTAGAGCTTGTCATTTCAGTTTTTATTTAAAATTTTAATTTTGATTTATTAAAGTCAGGCTTTTGTGAAGTGCAACTGACACATCAATAACACTTCATTCATCCCAAGAGCAAGAGGAAGCACTTAAAATATAATTTTCATTGAGAAAAAAAAAAACTGAAACAAGACAACCCTTTTAAATACAAATCAATTCGAAGAACTGATTATTGCATCATGGAAAACCATGAAGAGCACTTGTAAGAAATAGCATCTGAAAAGAAAATCTTTTTGAAAGAGGTATTTTCATCTCAGCTACTGTGCACCATTAAGTGATGAAAACTGCTTTCATTTTCTGTGTGACAACATGAACATAAATGATACATGGTTTAAGAAAAGCATTTTTATCTCAAGTTGATAACTGATAGTATAACACAAGCACTGCAGTCAGGGACGGATCCAGCTTTCGCCAATATATAAAGAGGTGGCCCTCAAATTTTTTTCACCCATATTTTGTCTGATCGGCCACTCAAAGATGATTTTTGTTGGTATATTTAAAGGGGAAGTCCTAACAATCACTTCTCAGATTTTTTGTATAAAACAACATATGTTGTATAAAACAACATATATCAATATATAATAATCTCATGAGCCCTAACAAAATAGTGCGAGCGTGAAGCGCAAGCTAATTCTTTTTTAAATTTCATGTATCTTATCCTGAAAATTGAACATTCTGAGCAATGTTCTTCCTAAGCGCAAGATGAAACCTGTCAATTTAAAAAAAGGGACAATTTGATTATTATGAATTCATGAAAATGTTCTCTTATTTATTAATCTACTAAGCCTTCTAATGAGAGCGCAAAAATTGTTAATATCAAGGCCTGAAAACTAGAAATTTTAAGCACGTTTGTAATTCTGAATAGAGTAGTTTGTTAGAATCAATATACATAAATCATTTGTCACCAATAAAAACGTGAGATATGTTTTGACATTCACACCTGAAAAAGGATATTTTATTAACTTTATGGAATTCAAGCCCAAGAAGAAAACAGGTACTTGACAAATCAAATCATGCAAGTGTGAGCTGAATATGTTGTTATTCATACCATAAAACAGACATTTTACAGAGCAGTCTTTTTATTAAATCAAATTGTGAATCAAACAATACAATGAAAGCTCCATGTCCCAAGCAGAAATATATTTTGTAATATTGACTTCAAAACTTGATATTTTAAGCTCCAATTCAGCCTATATTGAGCAAGATATGTATATCATCGAACATGCGGAGTGAGCGTAAAGAGCAATCAAAAATTTTATACAGACTTAGTGACATGAAAGATATTATTTTAAAATTTTTCCCATAACTTAATTTTATTCACTCGTCTTCCTCCTCTTACTTTTCCTCTTCTTTTCTCCTCTACTTTCCCTTCTTTTTCTTTTCTTTCTTCCCCCCTTTTCCTGTTTTTGCTCCGCCAATGGAGGGGGGGGGGGGGGAGGTGTGGATCTGCCTATGGTAGTGATAGCCAATGTGATACAAATATGATATAACAACACAACAACATAAACTTCGCAGAGTATGCTGAGATAATTCCCACTAATTCTTCTTATACGAGCAAAAATCAAACATGTAAATATTCATGTTTCTTTTCCCAAAAATTGAACTATAAGTTATAAATCATAACATAGGTTACTATCATTATTTTTTTAATAACTATAGATCGTGTCATGATAATCTGGATATTTCAACTATTACATTTTTCTTGAAAACTATGGAATACACACTGTTGATTCACAAACCCGTGTTATGTGACACTATCATCATTTCCCGATTACATGTACCTTCCTGATTTACTTTAAAACGGAAATGACAAATGTCAAAAATGTTCTTCAAAGAAAGTAGGATGTGGCCTACTAAAAAACATTGTACTTTCACTGGGTTCATTATAGTGACTACATGTAATAAAAATCAATTAAAGGCATTCATTTCTGTATCAAGAATATCATTACAACAACTAATAATAATAATATGCAACATTTATATAGCGTTTTAAAGATTAAATACAGTAGTTGCAGCAAACAATTATTTCATGAGAAAGTTTTTTAATTTAAGGTTAATTGTCAAAACATTCTCATACATCTAGATCTGTTACATTAATGTAAACTTATCTTTGTAAAATCATGAAATCAGCTAAAAAATTGATAATTCTGATGATCATTAACACAGTAAAGCAAATGTGTGAAATTGTATTAATTTTGCTTCGAAAAATACCAGACATTTGATTGAATCCGTGGTTATTTTAAATATTTCTCAGTAATTACGTATTTTCTTCCACAGCTATTTGGCACATATTTTATTTATACAAACACTTTGGTGGTAATTTTATTTGATTCTGTTCAAACTAATTTTGAGATTGTTACCATAACTGGTATTTATCTTTAATATAATGTTTCCGAGCACTGCATATTATTATCTAATCGTTACATAAATATGAAGCATATCATTGTCATACATGTAGATGATGTTTATACATGCTGATAATCATGCTAACTGACTTTGATGGTGATTCCTCCTTGCCTCATTGCCTGTATCATTAATATCGGCACCGACATCATCATCAATGTCATGGCTAACAACACAACTATTACAATTCAAAATCATCAATCTCATCATCATCATTAGCAGCAGCAGCATCACCACCACTTCTGTAACCACCATAATCATCAATTATCACCAGCAGCAGAAGCAGCAGCAATATCATCTTCAACACCGATACCATCATCATCATCACCATCATCATCATCTTCTTCATAATCATGATCATGATCATCATCACCATCATCATCATCATCATCATCATCATCATCATCATCATCATCATCACCATCATCATCATCATCATCATCATCACATCATCATCTTCATCATCACATCATCACATCATCATTATCATCATCATCACATCACCATCAACATCACCATCAGAACTATCGTCTTCTTCTTTGTTACCACCACAACCATCATCACCATCACCAACATCACCACCACCTTCATCATCACCATCATCATCATCATCAACAACTCCACCATTAATAATCTTCAACAGAAAAAAAAAGCAGCAGCAACATCATTATCCTCAAGACTAATAACAATATCATCTTCATCATCATTACCATTTACTTCAAATTTTTTAACCGTCCTCACGTAACCCGAATCGAATCGTTCCATACTTACAGTCCTTTCAATCTCTCCTGCTTCTTCTCTTGGCATTCTTTCCAAGAATTCATGATAGTGTTTCAGACCAATCTGTTGCTGCTTGCTCAGCTTGGCCTTTTCTCTCAAATCCTCAAGCGTCCGGAATCCCTGATACAAATAAAAGATTAAGCAAAAACAAAAAAAAATTATTAAACATTCTTCAACAAGTAATATACTTTCTAATATATATCAAAATCAACAATAGACACCACATATGATTTAAAATACAAACGAACAGAAAAACTGTTATTCTCTGTCAGTGTAAAAAACAAATCGCTGAGTTTCATCATTCTACGTTCTCATGGCCACATCTTACTGATGTCCATACATACACTAGTGTAGAAATTTAAAGGAAAAAAAAGCATGAATGACATCGACACTATTTGATATTGGTAATATTGAATGGGACTAAACAGGGGCCACGGTTTTAAAGTAGGGGGGGGGCCTGACCTTGCACCAAATCACGATCATATGGTAATTTTACATTTTGTACACGGTTTTGGAAAAAAGTGGGGGGGGCTGAATCCCCAGCTAAAAATGAAATACATAAATTTCTTTAAAAGCTCTCTGACATCAATCTATCAAAAAGATCCCTCCATGGAATAAGTTTTTAGATGTACTGTAAAAGAAGGAAAACAGCAACAAAAAATAAGTAAATATATTGGTATTCTGATGAACTTTGTCTGTATACCCTGTGTTGATGGAACAATTGGGAATGGAAACTTATTCACAAAATATTTTTTGTCTGTTTTTTTATCTATTTAAAAAAAAAACAAGAAATCTGAAGAAATATTTGTATCAAAGGAAAATGGATGCCTAATTCAGTGGATCAAGTATTGCTCTGGACAAATTCTAATTCAATTTTTTTAAAGAGTTTACTGCCCATAAAATTAATAGAACTGTGAGAATAAAATATGTGCAAGATGTATCCTGAGGTGTTTGCTAGATTGGTTAAAACATATTACATATCATTGATTTCTACTTATGATGTACTAACTTGGACCATGGACCGACTGGCTATTAATGGAAAGAAAACACTAGAGGGCACTCTACCAAAAATACACGAGGAAAAATTGATTCCATTTCGATATCAAATGACTTTTCCCCTAATTTGTTCTTTATTTGGTAAATCAGATTGCTCTCTAATTTGATTCAAATTAACTGCAAAAATGGAAATCAAGCGAAGGAACAATACGAGTATTATGGGCATAATTCATGACCTATCGCACTTGGCTGCTTTTGACCAATAAGTAACCCCCTTTACAATAGCCCAGTTCGTAGTTACTTCATGGGCAATTTTGGTCAAATGACCTTTCATTTCTTTCATCATGATATGCAGATTTCAAAGCAAGATATTACGTAAGCTTGCCTTACATAGCAGGATGAAGAAATTGAATAGACCAGGTGACTAGAATAGCACACCAATGAAAACTTAATGAAGGTATTTGTTGCATTCCTACTTTGAATGCATGTCTTAGCATGTTGCACAATGTATTTGACAAACTGTGAAATACCAGTCGTTCGTGGAAGCATGGTTGTTTTTTGTGGATGTAAATGAAAACGACAATTGAAAAGAATATATGAATAATCAAGACATCAAAGTTGGTGCTTATCTCATTAGATTTTATATCACCATGTCACTTTAGAACAAATGACCTTTTTCTGATCATGCGTAGAATCTTTTGATCATGCGTAGAAAGGAACTACGAACTGGCTTACTGACTTTCGAATCTACAATTCTCGATTAATCCAGTCGCCGTATGAAAAAAATCAGGGATAAACCTCAAACAAACGTAACAGAGATAATTTCAGCAGCTACGGTTTTCCAGCTCCCATATTCTATTGAGATCTGAATAGATCTAGGCCTGCTCTTGTTTTATCTGTTGGACCCAATCCCTAGCGACCGTTGGGCTAGCTCCCCATACATTACTGAATACCAGTACATAGATCTAGGCTTTCTCTTGTTTTACATGTTGTACTGTTGGTCTAGCTCCCCATGCATTATTTAATACACCTTATGACCTCTTGCTTTACCTGCTGGATCTGTTCCCTAGCGACCGTTGTTCCAGCTCCCCATACATTACTGAACAGATCTATGGGCTATTGCTTTACCTGTTGGACCCATCCCCTGGCTACTGTTGGTCCAGCTCCCCATACATTATTCCATAGATCTATGACCTCTTGTTTTTTTCTGTTGGCCCCATTCCCTTGTGACCATTGTTCCAGCTCCCCATACATTATTGAACAGATCTATGAGCTATTGCTTTACATCCCCTGGCTACTGTTGGTCCAGCTCCCCATACGTAATTCCATAGATCTATGACCTCTTGGTTTTTTCTGTTGGCCCCATTCCCATGTGACCATTGTTCCAGCTCCCCATACATTATTGAACACATCTATGGGCTATTGCTTTACCTGTTTGACCCATCCCCTGGCTACTGTTGGTCCAGCTCCCCATACATTATTCCATAGATCTATGATCTCTTGTTTTTTCTGTTGGCCCCATTCCCTTGTGACCATTGTTCCAGCTCCCCATACATTATTGAACACATCTATGGGCTATTGCTTTACCTGTTTGACCCATCCCCTGGCTACTGTTGGTCCAGCTCCCCATACATTATTCCATAGATCTATGACCTCTTGTTTTTTTCTGTTGGCCCCATTCCCTTGTGACCATTGTTCCAGCTCCCCATACATTATTTAACACATCTATGAGCTATTGCTTTACATCCCCTGGCTACTGTTGGTCCAGCTCCCCATACATTATTCCATAGATCTATGACCTCTTGGTTTTTTCTGTTGGCCCCATTCCCTTGTGACCATTGTTCCAGCTCCCCATACATTATTGAACACATCTATGGGCTATTGCTTTACCTGTTTGACCCATCCCCTGGCTACTGTTGGTCCAGCTCCCCATACATTATTCCATAGATCTATGATCTCTTGTTTTTTTCTGTTGGCCCCATTCCCTTGTGACCATTGTTCCAGCTCCCCATACATTATTTAACACATCTATGAGCTATTGCTTTACATCCCCTGGCTACTGTTGGTCCAGCTCCCCATACATAATTCCATAGATCTATGACCTCTTGGTTTTTTCTGTTGGCCCCATTCCCATGTGACCATTGTTCCAGCTCCCCATACATTATTGAACACATCTATGAGCTATTGCTTTACCTGTTTGACCCATCCCCTGGCTACTGTTGGTCCAGCTCCCCATACATTATTCCATAGATCTATGACCTCTTCTTTTTTTCTGTTGGCCCCATTCCCTTGTGACCATTGTTCCAGCTCCCCATACATTATTTAACACATCTATGAGCTATTGCTTTACATCCCCTGGCTACTGTTGGTCCAGCTCCCCATACATAATTCCATAGATCTATGACCTCTTGGTTTTTTCTGTTGGCCCCATTCCCATGTGACCATTGTTCCAGCTCCCCATACATTATTGAACACATCTATGAGCTATTGCTTTACCTGTTTGACCCATCCCCTGGCTACTGTTGGTCCAGCTCCCCATACATTATTCCATAGATCTATGACCTCTTCTTTTTTTCTGTTGGCCCCATTCCCTTGTGACCATTGTTCCAGCTCCCCATACATTATTTAACACATCTATGAGCTATTGCTTTACATCCCCTGGCTACTGTTGGTCCAGCTCCCCATACATAATTCCATAGATCTATGATCTCTTGTTTTTCTGTTGGCCCCATTCCCTTGTGACCATTGTTCCAGCTCCCCATACATTATTGAACACATCTATGGGCTATTGCTTTACCTGTTGGACCCATCCCCTGGCTACTGTTGGTCCAGCTCCCCATACATTATTCCATAGATCTATGACCTCTTGGTTTTTTCTGTTGGCCCCATTCCCTTGTGACCATTGTTCCAGCTCCCCATACATTATTGAATAGATCTATGGGCTCTTGCTTTACCTGTTGGACCCATCCCCTGGCTACTGTTGGTCCAGCTCCCTATACATTATTCCATAGATCTATGATCTCGTTTTTTCTGTTGGCCCCATTTCCTTGTGACCATTGTTCCAGCTCCCCATACATTATTGAATAGATCTATGACCTCTTACTTTACCTGTTGTACCCATTCCCTGGCTACTGTTGGTCCAGCTCCCCATACATTATTGAATAGATCTATGGCCTCCATATCTTCTCCTTTGCAGACATGGTCTATCTTCCTAAGGTGTCCACTTTCTATGATCTCCAGGATCTTGTCTGCCATCTTGGTTCCAATACCAGGGATGGCACTGGCTTCCTGGAAAGAAACAGAATTTTCTTTTGTCATGGGAAAAATGCTGAAATTTTACCTCAAGCTGAAAAGATTCCTACTTATAGCTCCCAGACTCTATCACCAATAGCTATCAATTACTAGTGGTGATCAGTAACATCATTCAGACTTGTAATATATCACCACTGGTGATTGAAGCACCAACACAATTGGCAATCATGTGGAATTTCAAACACTCACTGGTTAGTTTGGTATGGGTACTGTTGGTTTATTATTCATTTTTACTTGTTCAAGCCTTGATAGGGTGTATTTCATAAAGCTTCATAAAAGCATCATGAGGTCAGGTCTGCTCAAAGGCTCTCTTCAGGACTTGCGATATTGGTATTGGTACCAGTACTACCTGTCCAGGTAGGTGTGTTTCATAACGCTGCAGACCTTCATTTTTGAGGTGCGATCGCGCCGGCGTTCCTACCGCGCTCCTTAAAAAAAATAAGGAGAGCAAAAAATTGCGCTCCTCAAAAAAAAATTTAAAAAATAAAAAAAATTTGCTAAAATTTCACATTTCTGATCTTTAAATCCATGAAATGGCCTTCTTTTTTCCATAATTCCTTGAAATTACTTTGATTTAGTTGAAATCTATCAGAAAATTGAAGAATATTCATCTCTTTCCCGACTCTGATTTTAATTTAATCTCGGTTAATATTGCAGTCCCATGTAGTCGAATATGTGGAGCTCTATTGAGCTCCTCAAAAAAATAAGGAGAGCGATTTATTGAGCTCCACGAAATTATAAACGTGAAGGACTGACGCTGTTCGTAAGTTAAGAGCTACTTTGAGAATGGCTGGTGAACCTTTCTTACATGCTAAATAATCACCAATGAACATTCAATGGTGAATACCATGTACCACAAGGATAATCAATCATTCTTTGAGTCCCTCTTTAACTGTCAAACAGCTTTATGAAACGGCCCCCAGGTAGTGATCTAATAGTATCTGTCTCGAGTTGGCATCAGGAGGGCCATTCTGCTTCAAAATCTTAATATCCTTATTATGACTGCTGGTAAGCCTGGGCACCCGGCCAGCCCAAAGACTGGATTGGGTGTCATCAGCCTACATAGAACTCTTTCAAAACACTCCTCAAATCTTACCTTATTAAGCAGTCGTCTTAATTCCATTTCCTGTTCTATCTCACTGTATTTTGCTACTTCTTTTTTCTCTTTTCTTTTTTTCTCTATATAAATGTTAATTATTATTATTGATGATGCCAGTCCTTATTCTGGATCAAGCAGACAAACCCTATGATGAGAGACATACAACGTTTCCTAAATTCCTTTATTCCCCTCTCCATCCGCAAATACAATAATCTTGTCACCTTATATTTCTTTTCTTTCAAATGATCTTCTTCACTTCTCGTCTTTACTTTTACATCTTTATTGGAAAAGCATTTACATTATCCTGAAGAACTTCCCTTGTATTTGTCGCTTTCTACTGCAATTTTGTATAATTGTATCGATGCATGTGATATATGGAAACAAATTTCCATGTGGACAACAAAATGAATGTGAATGAATTAGAAGCTTGGGATAAGGACCATTATTACATTTTACCTTTGATTTCTTGTTGCTTGCTGATAATATTGCATTCTTTCATTAAATAATACCAAAAACCTGAAATCATTGTTCCAATAAAGTCAGCTATCGAAAATCATCACACAGCATTGTCTTAACCCCTTGGAGACAAAACCAGGTGTTGTAAAATGTGTGTTATACCATAATAAGCCAATCTCCAACAGTTTAAGGATTTTCTTACTCAGCTAACATCATGACCATCCTTCAGTACTGGTGGGCATCTCTTCATCAAAGCTTTCATCATCATAATTACAATTTAGTAACCAAATTTCCTTGTAACACTTCTCAAACAAATATCAACAATCTTATTTGTCCTAATGCTTATGCCAAGATAATTTTGCAAATTGAAGAAATGGCAACGAGCAGTATAAACTTACTTCCCATGTAGTGACATCTTTGCCATAATTCTTGAGAGCTGATATAGCCTTTTTGTACCCAAGCGCTCTCCATCTGTCTTTCGTGTTCTCATAGGCCTTCATTAAAACCTGTGAGCAAAAAGCATACATAGTCATTAATAAATTAATTATTCACTGTTTAAACACTCTTGAGACCAGATAAGCCCTTCAAACTGTGGGGAGTGACCACTGGCCACTCTGACCTTTTGACCCTAAATTTAAATCTGATCATCCTCACTTTTGCATGCATACATGAAACAAGTTTAGAGTTAAACCCTCGATCAGTTATTCAGTCATTGTGAGGATGAGATATTTTCACATACAGCGACCATTGTGACCTTGGACCTTTAACCGTATGACCTCAAAATCTGATGAAATCATGGTCCCTCCAACAAGAACAAAGTTTGATCATGGTCCTTCAGTAATTGCAAGAAAAAGATACTGACAGTTATGAACTGACCTTTTTGACCAGAGAACTGGGAGTAGAGACCTGCGGGTCACAGTTTTGTGTGCGCGTACTTCTAGGCAACCAAGATTGGCTAGCTCCTCCAAAAATGAGCCTTTGAATGTCATTGACAGATATATGGCACTATACAAATGCTATGCATCATCATCATCATCAACTTGATACCCTAAAACTAATCAGGGCCCCGTAACACAAAGGTTAGCGATTAATCGCTTACATGAAAGAAGAATTCTGATTGGTTCTATGTCAGTCTACTGAGCAAATGGCTGTGAGATGATGATCTTGATAGGCAATTTCATTTAGCGATTAAACGCTAATCTTTGTGTTACTGGGCCCTGATCATCTTCACTTATATCATGTACATGACCATAGTTTGATGTTGATCCATCATACAGTCCTTTAGACATCATGAATATGAAAAGAGTAGAAAAGGAAAGGCAACCTCAAAGTATTTTTTGCCTCCCTCAACTTTGGTTGGTGAAGGCATAATCAAAATATCAAATATATAGTCCACTTGATATCCTTTAATAGGAAAAAGGCATTCTAACTGCATGAGCAGGCAAACAAATATATATATTTCATTATTTCGTTTGGTTCACGCTTTAAAAACAATTTGAATAGTTAAATAATGTACTTATTTTGAGCTTTGTATCTATAACAGCAGGAAACTACTTAAGACTGACATACTTTACCTCCAATTTGTCAGTAATATGTTCATTATGGGTTGCCTTGTAAGCTGTTGATGGTCTTGAACAAACCCAGTTTCCCCTCTGAAAATGGCAAAAGGAAAATAAATATGTGAGCAAAAATAAGTTTGAAGTAATAGTTATAGTTGTGAAAAAAGTAGTACCCTGCTAGATCACTTAGTAGTGGAAAACGGTTGAATGATAGCTGTAGTGACAGAGATGAGGGAAGGAGGAGCAGGGGGTGGAGCAGGAGTGGAGTAAGAGAAGAAAGAGAAGGGAGGAGGAGGAGAAAGAGGTGGAGGAAAAGGAGGAGGAGAAAGAGGAGGAAGAGGAGTAATTATTTTATTATCATGAATGATTTATAGCAAAATCAATGCTAAAAAAGTTCAAATACGACGTCCATCTCTAGTACGTATGAGAAATAAAACAAGATACAAAACCCAAGCCCCATTATAACACAAAACCATAGGTGCATAGCTGTCAAAAAGATTTTGTTTGAGTATCATCAAGGCTGCATTTAACTTTGCACTATGGTCTATATGAATCCGTTTGTTTATGTAGCATAAAACTTATTCTGTACAAATCGGTACAAGATAAACACTTACTGGTAGTTTGGATGGTGAGGTGTTAGGTGTAGAAGCATTAGAGGATGAGTCTGCATCAGAAGGCAACATCCTCCTCTCCTCTTCCTCCCCACTCTCCCTTCCACCATCTTCATCATCGCTGGGTACATAGTTACTATCATCACTATCATAACCCTTCGCTACAGGCCACTTGGAGGGACTTGTGATGATGTTGGTTGATCCAGAACCAGGAATTCCCTTTGATGATGTCCCTGCCATTTCAGATCCTTGCAGCAGCTCTACCTTGCCATCAGAACTTCCAGTATCATCACTCTTAATCGGTGTCTCTTCTTTCGGTGTGAACAACTTGAATTTTTCTGACCTCACAGGAGCTAGGATGAACTCCTCAAGATCAATCAATATTGATTCTGATAGGCAAGAACTCAGCCACTGGGCTTTGACGATCTTCAGTTGATCCGGTACCTGAGACTCCTCGAACTTCATGATCCGACAAAACCTTGGGAATGTCATCTCCTCATCGACAATAACATGAGTTGTCTGATCATCGACTGCAGGCTTTACTGCAGCTCCATGCTTCAGCAATTGCTTCTTGAAGATATCTGTCCTTGCCTTCCCAAGCCCTGCTTGGAGGATGAAGACTTTCAGACCAGAGAACATTCCAGATGAACTACCAACAGAATCATTCTGTTTTTGTCTTTTATTGTTTGAGTAGGCATCACCCTCAGAGTTACGCTTCTTTGTAGCCATGCTACCTGGGGGAAAATAACAGAATACAATGTTTATGAGTTGATCAGGAATAGTGGATATGCTTCAACTGCAATGCTGGTAGCTGATCAGGTGTAGCATTTTTTTTGTACATTTAGATTTTTCATTTGAGATTTTAAACTTTTGAAGTACAGTATGTTTTAATGACTTTTTACATCATCCCCCCAGATATGAGCCCACTATACAGCTAGAGTGTTAACCCAGACCTGCAGGTTCCAGTATATGAACCATCTTCTATGGTGTTTCTGAACTGGAAAATATGATGAAGTTTACATGGGTGTTCATGGAGAAAAGCAAAAAAATAGTTTGAGATATCTTACAACGCCTACAAATCACCTATAGAATTGCATATTTATAGGTAATTTGTTCAACACAATGTCCCCTTCTACTGACCAAAATCTTTGTGAAGGTACATCCACTATACGATTTCTCTAATAATTGTGGCACAGGCTGGCCTCTATCAATGACCGACATGCTCTAACCCACCTTAAGGGCACAATGTCTCGCATCAACCTATCTGACCAGAAGTTAAAGATAAATTCCAGTTCTGGTAACGATCTCAAAATGACTTTTTGCAGAATCTAATATAATGATCACCCAAGTGTCTATTTGTATGAATAAAAAATATGTGCCAAAAGATTCTGGAAGAAATTGTGTAATTGCTGAGAAATAAGCAAAAATAAGTGCGGATTCGGTCAATTCCATCAGGTCTTTATTCCAGCAATTATAATACACTGTCCCACGTGTGCCTATCTGTGAATTGGTGATCTTCAGTGTAAACATTTTTCAGCGTAGATTTCAAGATTTCACAAATTTCAGTTTATGTAACTGTACCAGATCTAGATCCTCGATGATATACTGACAATTAAGCCTGGTTTTACAGACTTTCTCATGAAATTAGTGTTTACTGTAACTACTGGCATTTCTCTTTAACTTGGCTCTCCAAACTAAAAAAAGCTTCTGGCACAAAATGACCAATTTACCAACAAGATACTGTTGGACGTGGCTCTTGTCCAACAACCATCCAGTTCCGCACAGACCAAATGTTAAATTGACAAAGAGCGCAAACTTCTACGAGATGCTCTTCAATCCTCACCTCAAACTATCCTACTCAACACCTTATTTCCCCACAAAGGGTTACTAACAGTATGAAGACCTCAAAGTTTTACTCATAAACCACTTCATAAAACTGTTAGTGCTTTTTCAAATCTTGGCAAAAATATTGCAAAATAGACATCTACCGAATGTCATAGTAATCCATGAATCAGTTTTTGAATAATAATCAAATGAATCTTGAATGAAATTCACTCTATAGTTAAATTTTGGCACAACACACAAATAACTGAATCATGCTGAGGACTATATTTATACTGCCAAGTTTGAAAATGTAAGTTTATAGGAAATGAATGTTAAAGTGAAGTAGGGGAACAACAAAAGCTCAAACATACACATCAAATGGAAGTAGCATATGAAGATAAAGATGAACCAGGGACCCTCTCACATCCCTGGATGAACTAACTCAGGAGACACAATATAATAGATCTGAACTTGATCAAGTCTGGTAGTGCATTGATTTATAAGAAGGGCCACTTTGCCTCACTAAAATCATATTACAGTATTCAAATTAATTACGGTAAGTAAAATCAACCAATCAAAATAAAAAGAATGGAAGAACCAACGAAAAGAGTCCAATTCGTAAAAAAAAAGATAAGAGATAGTACTAGTAGATGGAGATGAATAACATGTTGGGATTATTAAGATTATTAAGAATATGGAACAAAAGAATCAGATGTGGGAATGTGATGAATGAACACATCTGAATAGGAAAGGAATGACAGGAGAAGCAGGTTTTAAAGTCACATGAAAATAGATGACAACATTAAAAGAATCAAGAATATAAACAAAGCTAAACTAAATACAATACCAAAGATGAAACTGTAATTAACTATATCTAAAGACTAAACTTCTAAAGTAAACCCAATGCAATAATTGTAAAAATAACAGTCAGACTGCAAAATCATCACCTTGTTCATTGGATGAATGACCCAAGGTAGACTCTTATTCACTCTAAGCCTTATTGATGTAGGCCTACTTGCATGACTTGTACTAGTACCGGTACTTAGCAAGAAATATTATTTTAACCATCACCATGACTGTGGAACATCCATTTTGCATGTTAATGTTTGGACCTCATTGGTACTAGGAGTGGATAAATTACCGGTAAAACTAAAACCAAGGCAGGACTGCCAAGTTGAGAATGAGATCATGAAGTGATAAACATGTCATTAGATTAAAAATAAAATAGTGTAGCATGTGGTGACTTTGTCTTTAGAGTGCAGGCCAATGATGATAGGGTCAAAATGAGACAATAGAAATGCAAATTCTAGAGTGAGAAAGAACCAAAACAATCAATGTGAATGATCGAGTCTCATTCATGAACAATAAGACTAGTCTAAGAGATGTTGGCAGCCAACTACCACTGCGTGCATGCAAACGAACTGCATTAGTAGCATGGCCCTGCCTTTTTACTTTGAACTTGAACTTGAGAAAAACTCTTTCTGTATTTAAAAAAATCACTCTTGTCATAATATAACTAATTTCTTTACATACTTAAGTTCTAAGAGATACTCTGAGTTTGATTTTAAACAATACTGCACCTGAAATTTGCTTATTTTGGAGTGATTTCTGTAAAGCTGAGCTAAAGGCCTTAAAGGTCGGTGAGGATCGCTTGATTTCGATGGTCAGATTTCAGGCAAAAGGTATTTCTTGATGCACATATGACTTTTCAATTAAACTAAAGAATATATAAATTTTGTAATAAAGTCCGAAAATTATAGTTGATATTTTTGTCTTAGATTTAATTACAATAAAACATGCGCTATGAGTAATTTTTATACAATTTAGCCTGTTCTAAACAAATAATATTTTACAAGTGACTGAAAAGAGAGAAGACGAAAAAAGAAAACACTCGTCACGCCACGCCCACTTTTTGTATCAATCTACGGAATTGCCCGAATTAAAGGCAAGAATATTATTCAAAAGAGTTGTGAATTCTCATTACTTGGATGGAAATTTGTATTGATTCAGTTGAATCAGCTATTGCTGCCGAGAATGGAGGTAAAATTACAAACATTTTTCGAAAATTTACACCTAAGTTAACTTGTTCTTTGCTTTTCTTGACCCCTCGCTTGATTTCCCTCCGCCCTCCAGCAGGTATTTTACCACATGCACAGACGAAGAGATTGGAAAGAGCGGGCCGCGCGCCTGGGACTCATCGGCTTGCTTCGTAGAGTGAACATGCTGAATGGTATGATGGGGTGACCTGTGACCATAATTTGCGCACATTTTAAAAATCATCATGAAGTTGATTTTCAATCAAAAATTTCTCACAGCTCACACAAAATTAATCGAAATCATGAATACCAAACGGAAGGCAAGATCCTAAAGCCAAATTTGCTTGATCGACGGAATTATAAATAAAGTACTAAGTCAGAGCGGCGCTAATGCAGTTTCGCACCGGCCGATTACCAGCACACCTAATCACCAATACTTGTTCCCAAATGTCATGACAAGTCTCTCAGTCACATTTCGATGTCAATATATCCACCACTTTTCAAAATATTGTGATCGGGAATGGCAGTATTTCGGCTTCGATCTCAACGTCGTTGATCGACACGGCGTAGACATCGCTTCGCGGATCGCTTGGATTCACCGTGCACCGTAATGTTGATATGAACTAAAGTTAGCAACCAAATCATGCGAAAATGTGGCTAACAAACTGCCAGCATGCAGCATGCGAATCTATGTTCGCATGATTTAGTTGCTAACTTCAGTTCATATCAACATTACGGTGCACAGTGAATCCAAGCGATCCGCGGAGCTATGTCTACGCCGTGTCGATCAACGACGTTGAGATCGAAGCCGAAATACAGTCATTCCCCATCACGATATTTTGAAAAGTGGTAGATATCTTGACATCGAAATGTGACTGAGAGACTTGTCATGACATTTGGGAACAAATATTGGTGATGAGGTATGCTGGTAACCGGCCGGTGCGAAACTGCATTAGCGCCGTCAGAGCTACCACCAAGTCTCACGCATGATTTATGCGTGAGTCTCAACTCCTCATGCAAGCATTTTGGGACTCTTGTTCATCCCCTCAAATCTCTGTCTCACGCAACTATCACAGCCTATCCCCATATACATTGTACACAATGTCTGTGATCTCACTCAGATTCACAGAAAATCTCACGCATAGCTGGTCTTTGAACTTGGCATCTCTGCTAAGTCTATAGATATCTAAATCTAGGTCATAATCATAGACAGCTGGCAGCCGTCTGTTTTGAGGAATTTTTTAAACATTTTTTTTCAATTTCTCCTCGTACACAGACGGCTCGCTATCGTGCAGCCACCATTAGGGGACTTGCAATGCAAAATCCCCCTGTCGCGGCTCTTCAAATTTTGTCTTAAATTAATAAAAATTTTGAAAATTAACGCGACCAAAATGCAAATTTATATTTCCTCTTGGCATTAATTGCAAAAAACAGAGAAAAATGAAGTTAAAAGAAACAAAAACAGTGACTTACCTCGGCTGTCGCGCAAATTCACTTCCCCGTTTAATCCGATCTTAAGTACATGAACATATGGCCATGGAGTCCCCTGTACAGATCGCGCTAGAACTTCGGTCTCTGTATTTGGTGAGTGAAGCCAAACAGAGTTCAGCTGAACAACCAACAAAACAGAGACTGAAGATTTTGGTCTAGGTCATTCAAGGGTTTCTCTGGTATAGCGATCTCAAAATTCCATGGCGATCGACTAGTGCGCACTGAAAAAGTTTCTTAAAAAGTGTGACCTTAATCTGCGCATAATCATTTTGCAAGACTTTAGAAAAGAAATCAAGCAGACAAAGGTAACATAATTGTATCAGGTGGAGGTTAAATGCCATAAATTTGACTATCAGTAATTGGAGACCTCTGCTTGCAAACTGGCGATTTCTTAATGCTTGTCAAGAACATCAGATATTCTCGGAGCAGATGCAAAATACAACAAAGTTTGCCAAATAAATGTTTTGCCAATATTTTCACAAATAGAGACCTTACCTACAAGATAATTACCATATTGAGTAATTTGAAGTCGCTCTTTCTTTTGGTGATATCAGTTTTTCAACATATATTTATTAGTTACTTAAGATATTGGAGAGTGCATAAAATTAGGTAACGTGCAAATTAAGGTCACACTACTGTAGTACGGGGTATTTCACATCCTAGTATTCTTCAACAGAGGCAGCCCAGCTGACATGTTATCAGGTTTAGAACTTACTGGCCAACTCCCAGTTTTCAATTACTCAGAGCCTTGTTGCATTCTTGGTAACATTCCAGGCAAATTAGTCAAGGCACATCAATATTCATACAAATGTAAATTAATATAACAAAGTATAACTGAATATTCAAATATACAACAAAATATATATATTGACTATTCAAACTATATGCAAATTATTATTTAAGCTTGAGTGCATCAACTTAAATTATAACCAATCAGAAAGAGAGGGAGAGAGAGGAGTGAAGAAAGCTGTATGAGGGATGGTGGAGTGATTTAATACAAAAGAGCCTTGTGTGAGGAGTGTACAGCAGTTACGAGAGCTGTACAGAGTTAGATGAAAAGGGTGAATATAAATGAGGGATGTTCTATTAGAGAAAAAGGGATGATTCATGAATAAGAGTGGAAAGAAATATAAGTACAAGTTTAATCCCTACACTTCCATACATTATCAACTAATATATGGTTTTATTCCGGTCAAATTTTTTGGCAGCGAGGTGAGTTTGAGTCCCAAAGGTACAGGTAAGAAACACTAAAATTGAGAAATCTGAAGTGAACAAACCGGAGGTCTCAACAACCTTTTGTTATTTTGGGAGGGGGGGGGGTGCATATTGAACTCTTTCCTGAAATTGACCTGTCACACAATAATCTACCTATTGATTGCAGTTGATCAACAAAAGGAAGAAGGAGAAAAGAGATCAACAACAATAACTGAGATTGACTTGGTTTAGATCTACCAGTAATTTGCAATTATGTAACATCAATTGGCCACTTTTGCATGGTGGTATAGGGGTACCGTAGCCTAAATTTTGTTTCATTGAGATACTAAATATTTGACATCACAGAACCTATTACCGGTACATGTGGTTTTGGGGTTCAATGACTTATTTCTTAATTGAAAGTGGGTCAAATTTGAACTTTTGAATTTGAAGGATACAAAATTAACCTAATTAAAATAATTAATGCCTATTTGTGTGGACTATTCATGGTGGAAGTTTGATGAATTTTAAGAAAATATGATATGATTGAATCTATGTAAAGTGTTCAGTATTACGATCCATACACTCAAGTCCAAGTTGAGGCTTTTTATGATGAGAAAATAGTGAAAGGAATCACGTCAATGTCCACACAACCCAGACACGAGGGTTGAGGTTTCGTGAATTCTTTTATTGACCAACCAAAACAGTCTTGGTCAGAACACTACATCCCCATTTGCTTCAACATCCTCAGCCTACTGTATGTTTAACATGAAGGGAAGTCCCTGCAGAAGTCTTCTGTCTCAAAATCAAACTCTTCTTCAGGTGCAATTACCCTCATCCAACTAAAACAGTAGGAATGTCCCTGCTAGTGACATTGTCATCAAGAGTCACTGGACTGTGTAGTGCAGTGGTGCACTTCAAAGTACAGAAGAATCCCTAAAGGGGATACATGAATTGGCATTAGTGCTACCACTACATAGGCAGGATAGAATTAGCCAATGAGCAGAGAGGGAAATGGTTAAGGCAAAGTTGGCATAAGTAGAAAGAGGGAGAGAGAGTACTAAAGAGATTCAGATTTCTTTCCAACAGAAATTACATAAATATTGGTACAAATAATTTTTTATTAGAAAATAACAAATATTTATGATACAAAACATTAATGATAATATATAATGATAATACCAAACATTTTGTAGACAAATTATAATATATAGTTTAGAAAGAAGAAAGGTATCTGTGGAAAGTTGACAGTAAAGTGAAACATATATGTTTATATTATACATATTTAAATACTACACGTATTGAAATTAAATAATAACTAGATTTTTAGAAAAATTGTACAAAAAAAAAAAACAATTTACAAGAATAGCAAATTCAAAGTTACACTATGAATGTTTTATATTCTCAATTTATCTTAATCATCTTATTTATTCATGGACTTAATTGACCTTTGACATTCGCATTTTTGTTATTTACAGGGGCATCTAGAGTTGAGCTTTGTTCAAATTTGTTTGAAGGGGGAACCACTCCAAGCATTGGTGAGTATATGAATTAAGTAAAATTTTCACAAACACTCCTGGTAATAAATCAATTCACCACAAAAACTTAACATTAAACATTAAGTACAGGGAAAAACGTTCATCTATTCATGGGGATGTTCAAAGTCACTTTAAAATCGCATAATTTCTGCAAAAAGGGGGAAAACTTGTTTGTTTTCTGAATGGAGACTGGTCAGTTAGCTCTTTCTTCTTTATTCATTTCTGTCACAAACTGTAAAATTTGAAATTTACATGATAGGTTTTGACGAGTGATGGCAATTTCGAACTCTAAACATTATCCCCTTGTGGTCTTACCTTTAAATGACAATCATCGATTCTCTCATGTGCATTTGACTAAATTGCACATATAACTATTTTTGTGAAAAATAAGCGAAACATTAAAATGTCATAATTTTATTTTACATAAGATTTTGATGAAATTTTCAGCATTATGCTTGTCTGATTTTTCTCTATTGATTCAAATCAACATATTTCTGTGGTGGACTTGATCTTTAAATACTTTCAAGTGATAAGCAGGGGTGGTATTCTGTAACTCTGTCATAACTTTTGTCATAAATTTTGTCATTTCTCTCCGAGATATGACACAGCTATGATTGTCACAAATCGGTATTCTGAACATTGTCTTTTCCCTGTCATATCTCTCAAAGTTCCCACCCATCTTTTCGGAAGCGAGCCAATCAAAATCATCGTTAGTTCCCAGTTGGAGCCCTTCTAGCCAATAGGAAAGCCCCATGGCAGGTAGGGCGTATCCCCAAAACAGTTGCTGGCATCGCGCAACTACGCGTATATTGATGCGCCCTTCTAGCCAATAGGAAAGCCCCATGGCAGGTAGGGCGTATCCCCAAAACAGTTGCTGGCATCGCGCAACTACGCGTATATTGATGCGCCCTTCTAGCCAATAGGAAAGCCCCATGGCAGGTAGGGCGTATCCCCAAAACAGTTGCTGGCATCGCGCAACTACGCGTATATTGATGCGCTTAATTACAAAGAGAGACAGGGAGCTGTGAAGAATTTTAGAGGAGAAGTATAAAAGTAAGGAAAACAGAGAAAAAAAGGAGGAATAAATATGTAGGGCCTAACTAACTGTAGCATGAAAATATAATTTTGAAAATTGTTATGGAAGATGAGTGAAACTAATACCACAATCTAATCTAAATAATATAATTGTTTGCTTGACATTCAGTCGGCAGGGTATTGGGATATTTGGTACTAAAAGATATGACAAAATTTATGACTGCTACCCCCCTGTCATAACTTTTGTCATATCTTTTGCTTGTATAAAGGATTACGCGCATTTAAAGCCACATTTTTTTTGCTGCGCGCTAAATAAAATTTATGACAATTTTTGTGACGAAAGTTATGACATCCACCAGAATACCGATTTTGTCATATCTCTGAGATAAGATAAAATATGGAGAAAAGACAATGTTCAGAATACCGCCCCAGGATATTATTATTTGAAAAGCCCAAGTTTCTTTATTATTCCTTGTCAACAACCAATCTGTTTACTACCGGTAGTCATTTCAGCATCTTTAAATTTGCATTATTGTCTTTTCTAAACGCCAGTTATTCTATGTAATTTGAATTAGTTGAACTGTTTATGGTCTAAATTTTCATTTAGTGAAATATTATGAATAGACAAAGTAGATATTAGACATCTATGCACTAGACTAAATGAGGGTTAGACCAATTGAATATTAGACCAAGCGATGGGTGGACCAAACAGTAATTAGACTAAATTGACAGTAGATCAAGTGGGTTCAGACTAAATAGATTCAAACTAAAATGATTTCGAATGTTATTTTCTCTACAAATAAAAAATAAGACCTTTAAATCTGAGCTAATTTAACTTATATACCTATCTTTTGTAGCAACTATGTGAATAATGTCTGGCGTATTGGGGAGCTGGTGTCTTTGGTTGTTTTACAAATAAAATATACACAGGTTGTTCATCATCATTTAACCGTGGAACATGAATATGTTGAATATTATGTGACATATTCGGGAGCTGGCACCTTTGAATATTTTGACAGATAAATAGTGCTATACAAAGGCTGTTCAGCGCATCATTTAACCGTGGAACATGCATTATTTCTTCTCTGCCCCTTATCTTACACAATATCCCTCCTTCTTACCCCCAGGAATGCTCCAGGTGATCAAGAAGGAATGCCCAGATCTTCCTGTCTTCATTCTGATACGCCCCAGAGGAGGGGATTTTGTTTATAGCATGTTGGAGATGGAAGTGATGAAGCAGGACATTAAACTGATGAAAGAGCATGGAGCGGATGGCTTCGTGCTTGGAGTTCTCACAAGGTACCTGGGATTTCAAAGTTGGTGTTGTCCGTTTGGTGTTTATAGTTTGGACTGACAATTACATCAATGAAGCACATGTCCGTTATTATGAGCGTTTTATTTTTTTGTTTTAGCTTTGATCATTGTTTATTTTCCTGTATTAAATGTCCTAAATTTCTCCCTCATACATGTACATGTTTGCTGTATGTAAATAATGAATTTCATTCAATCATTTCAATATTTGATATGTTCAGAGTTGATTTATTTATACTTTTTTACTTGATTATAAAAAAAATTTGAATTGAAAATCCCCCAAGAGGAATCTTCAAATGAAGTCTATAATGAAAATAACATACAGGAATCGTTACGTTTAAAAATCGTTACGTTTAAAATCGTTACGTTTAAAACGTTTGCATTTAAAACTCTCCCTTCCCCTAAAACAAGAATTATATGATTTTTCAAATTCATTATACATAGTGAATTTTTTTATATAAAAAGCTGTGACTATCCTATTTGAAATATATTTAAGGGATTTAATTCAGGTTTCATTTTAAATCACTTTGATACCCTATGGCTTGGGAAAGAAATGGATGAAAGTTTATCTACAAGAATGAAAGTTATAAGCCTAATGTCTATGATTATTTCCAACTGATGAAAGTTTGTATAGAATCAACCAATGGATTTCAAATATAGGATATTTTTGTTGTTAAATAAAAATAATGATAATAATAATGATATATTTCCCGATGGTAGCCACTTCAGTTTCAAAAACTGTTCTCCCAGCGGGCCCTGCTATTTTATTTGAAATCCCGGCTAAGCTAGGCTACCTACTTTGGTGCACACAGCTCTTTGAGGAATTACTTCCTGTCGGTACCCATTTGCCACACCTGGGTCGAAAGCAGCACACTGTGGATGAATTCCCTGCTGAATATAGCATTCTATTTCTCAACATAGCAACTATCAGACTTTTTATTGCCAATAAAGAAAATGATGAAAGCTTATTATCTGCTGCAAGTTACTCTTTTGTATGCATTATCACTAACCTTTAAAGGAGAATAAAACCTTTAGAACAAGATAGCTTGTTAGAACAAGATAGCTTGCCAATGGAAGGATCTCCATAATATTAGTGATTGCAATATTCAAATGCTCATAACTTTCTCATTGCTTGTCCGATTTTTCTCAAACTTTGTTGATCTGTTTCTTTGATTTTTCTGTTTCGACACAGGCCTACTTATTCCAAAGGTTTCATTCCCCTTTAAGAAATTTGTGGTTTTGGTTGTTTTTATTCTCTATTGATTGATTACTTTTTTTGTTTAGTGATGGAAATGTTGACAAGGACAAGTGCAGAGAGTTGATGGGTAGGTTAATTATTTCTAATTTTGTGGATAATGCTTGAATTATTATCAAAATTGATATTTAACAACACACTATGTAGGATCATAATAATAATGATATAGTGGTATATTTACCCAGGGTAGCCACTTCAGTTCCAAAAACTGTTCTTCCAGTGTGCCCTGCTATTATTATCCTGACTTTAGCTAGGCTGCCTAGGTGCTCAAGCATTCAAGGAATTAATCCTGCTGGGTACCATTCACCTCACCTGGGTCGAGTGCAGCACAGTATGGATAAATTTCTTGCTGAAGGAAAACACGCCATGTCTGGTATTAGAACCCATTACTCTCTGTTTGATTATGCACCTTATGATTAAAAAAAAGTAAACATGCATGCAAGTCACATGTGTGTGTAGGAAATATTTAATTCTGCAAAAGTCACATTTAAACAAATTAAAGTTAGAAAGTATGATTTACATTTTATTTTACATAAACACCATTGTTAATACTCCTGCTCTTGTTACATATAATCAAATAGTTATGTTAGAATTTTGTATCTCTTAAAACATTTTTGGGCTAGAAGTGTACGGTTTACCTATAATTAGCATTGTGTGATTGATGTCTTCTGTCTTCGATTTTTGTATGTTACCATTTAGAGGAGTATTCTTTCATTCATTTATTGGAGTATTCATTTGCTTATTTAGACTGAGTTTTTATCTTTGATTTTGTTTTTTAACCGAAACAATTGACACTTTGTGTTTGTTTATTTTTCATTTAGATCTGTGCAGACCACTCCCAATGACATTTCACAGAGGTAATTCTATTGTTTACTTGGCTACTTTTAATAAGAAGATTAATTTTCTATTTTGGGATGATGTGGGCTGAAAATATGTATATCTAAATAAATAGAGTAAAATTCACATATCAAAATCGTGAAAATGTCATCAAAATCTAATAACAAATAGGGAAGTTCTTGAATTTTACAGTTTAGTAATATATTCTTAAAACAGTTAATTTCATGTCGTAATGAATATTCATTAGATGGGCTGATGATATCACATCTCCACTTTGCTTTTTCTACTGTTATTAAATGAAATCATACTTGTTTCATTTTTTCATACATGCATGAATGATATGTCTCCCTTATAATGAAGTAAGTTAAAGCAATGAATATCCAATACATATAATCTGTTGTTATTCCAATATTTTTGGTACTTGAAGGAACAAAAATGGAATAAACCTAATTTCATGAAATAAAATACAGAAGAACAAGTGGGAATATGACATCCGTTTGCTCATTGAATATTAATGAAGACATGCCTAGAACTGTTTCACTGGAGTAATGCAAAAAAAAAAAATTTTGAAAATGCCATAACTTTGTTGTTCCTTGTCTGATTTATATCAGATTTTCAGTATTTTGTTTGTCTGGGTTTTTTTTTCAAAATTTGTTAAAATTGTATTATTTTCAGCCTTGAGTATCCCTTTAACATACATTAATTGATGGGATGGGGATAGGGGATAAATGAATTACTATTGTGTGATTGATTTACCCTCATTTTTGTTCAATGTAATGTTAGCAGGCAGCAACCTCAAAAAAAGACTTTATTAGCCCCCGCCCCCACCTTCAGCATGTTTGTGCAACTTCAAGTTTTAAAATATGTTAGATTTCTTCTATATGTAAAAGGGATAGGTTTTAGCAAATTTGTTGAGATGAGTTTCAATCCCTATATTATGAATCGTGTTGAAGGCATTCTTTTCACTGAAATGCAAATTTGTATAGGACCCTTTGTTAAGAATTGTTTGTTTGAAAAATGCTCTGTAAACATAAGTGAGCTTTCCTTTCTTCTCTCTCTCTATGATTCTTTCTTTCACTCTCTTTACCATATCTCTCTCTCACACACACACACACACATATACACACACAATTTATTCTCTATCACCCTTCTTCTCTGTATCATTCCCTCCACACATTCTATTTCTGCCACTTTTATTCCCCACATTCTATTTTGTTGATCTCCACTTGTCCTTTTCCTATCTTTATTCCTTCTATTCTCATCTCTCTCAATTTCCTCTTCTACCTTAAATGATAATAATGAGATATGTATAGCACACTTTCCATCTTGATTAGATGCTCAAAGCGCTTCAGAGCAGAACAACAACAATAGCTATTATACATTTTTTAACAATAAGTCAATGTCTATCAAAAAGCACTCTTAAACAAGCATGTATATGTTTTCAGGTTGCCCTTGAAGGTGGTTGCAGAAGTCTGGGTTTTCAAACTCTGTGGAAGGGAATTCCAAAGATTAGGCCCTGCATGAGCAAAGGCCTGTTCCCCACATGATTTCTTAACAACTGGAATTTGTAAGAGTTAAGATGATGAGGATCATATTGTTGTTCGTAAGGGTTGGTAATTATGCATCAAAGACTCATTGTAAGATGTAACTGAGAGAAGTACATGTACCCCTCTTGGTTTTTTATTCTCATCATGCTTTATCATTTCCTTGTTTCTCTATACATTTATTTTCTTTGTTCAGCTTTTGACATGTGCACTGACGCTCATGGCGCTTTGGAGGATATCATCTCCCTTGGTTTTGACCGCTTGCTGACCAGCGGTCAAGAGTCAACAGTCTTAGAAGGGCTACCCTTGATTGCTGACCTAGTGACTAGGGCAAGAGGAAGAATAGTCATCATGCCTGGTCAGTTGAATTTTAAACACGTTGTTTATAAGCCCATCACTCTATCAAATACATGTACTGTTTAAACTTTTTAAACAAGTTGTTTCAAAAGTTTCAACAATTTATTACAAACCACTTTTTGTGTTTATAGTGATATATTGACATTTATAGCACATATTTTTATTGCTTAAACAATGTGCTATTTTTTCTGTTGTATAGTGATTAGAGCATTGGAATCATGTTGTGAGTTCAATCTCTGCTCAGCCGTTATCCCCACTTTAATCGATCAATTTTTCCTGCTATGGAGTACCAAAGTGATGATGTCACAAAAAACTTTGTTTTTGCATTTCAGCGTTTTTGATACCATATTTTGGTAGTGATGAAATAACTCCACAACCCAATTTTACATGGAAACATTGGGGGCGGAAGCCAAAAATTTTGGGAGGGGACAACAAAAAAACCAAAAAAAGAAAAAAGGTTCTCAACCCAAAAATTTTAGGGGGACATAGGAAAATAAATTGACAAGCAAAAAAAAAAAAGGTCATCAAAACAAATTTAGGGGGGGCATCCCCCCCTCCTCAAATTTAGTCCCCCCCCCCGCCTTCCGGCGCCTATGCATGGAAATGCAAACATTTGTTAGAGTGCATGCGAAACCAGATGCCCTTAAAGCCCCACTTGGAGTCCTCCTCGACTGCACATATCTGGCCAGGCTTACTACCCATAATGCAACATTCAGTGTAGTCTTGTAATGTAGGCCCGTTTGAATGATAATACATTATATCGGGACTCAATGCAATCTTATCACAATAATAAGGTTACCAAGTAGCAAAATAAGTATTGAAAATATTTTACAGGACCAAGATGAAAAGTAGTGTCCTGATGTACAAAATATATATTTTAATACTAGTATAAAGAAAGATATGAAATGATAAAATAAATCAACAAATTTAGCACCAATTGTCTAAACTATGCTTTATCATTGGATCATTCTCAATATATGTGTTGAATACTTAATTTCAATTAAACATGAAATCTATATACTGTCCATGGTTTAATCTCAACCCCTCCACCTCCCTCACCCCCCCCCCCCTGGCCCTTGGTTTAAACATATCTATTAAAGGGGAACGAAATCTTTGGAATAAGTAGGCTTGTGTTGAAACAGAAAAATCAAAGAATAAGAACAAAGTTTGAGAAAAATTGGCCAAACAATGAGAAAGTTATGAGTATTTGAATATTGCAATCACTAATACTATGGGGATCCTCCCATTCCCGATGCGACAAGGATGTGTGATGTCACATGTGAACAACTTTCCCTTTGATGGACTATAAAATACCCCCAAAATGTCTCTTTCAGCTTTTTCTTGTGGTGATACAAACTCTTTATCCATGATGTATTCTTTAAAAATCTGTATTACATGCCATCCTGTATAAAGAAGAGATGATCTACTGATAGATGTGATAAAAGAGGCAATTTAAGTGAAATATATACTAATGCAATGGGGAGAGTTGTTCACAAGTGACATACATATTTGTAGATTGCCAATTTGAGGATCTCCATAGCATTAGTGATCGCAATATTCAAATGCTCATAACTTTCTCATTATTTGTCTGATTTTTCTCAAACTTTCATAGATCTGTTTCTTTGATTTTTCTGTTTTCACACAAGCTATCTTGTTCCAAAGGTTTCATTCTCCTTTAAATTTGGACCAATGCTTTGTTTTTGCAGGTGGCGGTATAACAGAGCGCAACCTCCAGAGAATCTTGGACGGTAGTGGGGTGAAGGAATTTCACTGCTCCGCCCGAACATCCCGCCAATCACAGTCAACTTACAGGAACACAGCCGTCTCCATGGGAGCAGCGCTCAGACCTCCAGAATTCACATTGAAGTGTGCCGATAGTGATCTCATACGGAGACTCCGTGGTATACAGACTGAAAGATGATAGACTGCCAACCTTTTCATGCAATAATCGATCAATCTCAGGGGAGAAACGAGTCTGTTTTTTAGTTATTGGACCTATTAATCAGGTTTAGCTTCAAGTATCGAATTTATATACTAAGGGCCACTGCACACCTGATTTTGGAATAAAACGTAGAAGAATTTGATGCTAATATTGAGACATGGAATACATGTATCTTACTGTGTAATATTCAAAAACATTGTACTAATACCTATGTATTATCTGTGGCTATGCTATTGCCCTTATTAAAAATGGAAGTTAATTTCATATCGAGTCGTAATGACGTCATAGCAATTATATGATCGGCTACGATTTGAGACTCATTTGGCCTTTACTCCTAAATAAAGGCTTGCAATCGTCCAAAATTGTTATATTAGTATTCTTTCAATTAATTTGGAACCTCAAATAAAATCATACTTTACATTTACATTTTCAGAAAATGAGCAAAATATGATTCATCTCAAAAATGGATCATGGACCGGTTGTAAGGTGTGTGGTGGCCTTTACTGGTATGCAGTTAAGCAGGCCGGGTTTGTTGAAGTGAAAACTTTGTTGTAGGAACTCAACCCCCCTCTCCCCCCCCCATTTCCACAGAGATGATGCTTGTCTAGAGGGTCTTATCCACAAGAAAATATGTGAAAATACAAATGGGGTATATTTTACTGATTAAAAAAAATGCTGTGTAATTATCTATTGCTGTGTTCCTGTCATGTATCAGCACATTGAAATGTTGAATGTCCATTCAAAAACAAATCCATGTTATTCTTTGCTGGTGTTTATTTTTTATTTTTTGCCAAATCTTGATTGGATTACTGAGATTGGAAGAACAGAATTCACCAAGAATACCACTTTGGAATTGGATATGCTGCATTAGTCTGCAATTTCATTCAATACAATTACCATATGATAGTTTCATCTTTGCACTCACTTCTTTGGCGGCATTTCTCGGCTACTAAATCTTATTATAATCCACATTCCACTTTTTAAGGCTCCAACAGATGCAGAACATCTAATGTCCAATGCTTCCAAAAGGAGTCGACGATTTGTTGGACGTATTCTACCTTGAGGTACATCACGCGATGCTCTACCCGGTAGCATGTCGTTTGGGAAAATGTAACTTCCATTATCAGGATCGTGGGGAATTCTACCAATTGGTCTCTGATTGATGAGGTTAGCTTTATCTATTAAACACGTATAGGCCTATAGCTCAAATGGTGTCAAAAGCTGTCCTGCGATGGCTTTCTTTTAGGAGTATTTTCAGCTTTTCACAAGCGATTCCGCACCTCCGTTCTGGTGAGGCGCTGAAGGAGTGGTGAATTTCCAAACAGTTCTCATATTTGCACAGAATTCAGCCAGGTTCTGTGCATCCTAACCTCTGATTACCTCGCACAGCTCTCTGTCGGCACCAACAAACTGCGTACCGTTGTCACTCAATAGATAGGCAGGTTGGCCTCTAATTACAAAGAACTGTCTATTCACTAGAAGAAAGGCCATAGTGGAGCAGTGGGTAGCCATCTCCAGATGTACTACTGTTGTGTTAAGGCACATGAAAATTACACTGTACAATTTAATAGCAGTGCATTACGGGTAATCTTCACTCTGTATAGACCAAACTAATCAACAGATGTATTGTAGAATTTGGGAGTCTGGGGGCTACTCTATTCTGAGGTAACTATGCCATCAGCTGTTTCTCAGCTGCATATTCAATCTCTCTTCACTTTGTGCATCTGAACTTGATGGTTTTTTGTCTCACCTGCATAGCAGAGTGAGACTATAGGCGCTGCTTTTCCGACGGCGGCGGCGGTGGCGTCAACATCAAATCTTAACCTGAGGTTAAGTTTTTGAAATGACATCATAACTTAGAAAGTATATGGACCTAGTTCATGAAACTTGGCCATAAGGTTAATCAAGTATTACTGAACATCCTATAAGAGTTTCATGTCACATGACCAAGGTCAAAGGTCATTTAGGGTCAATGAACTTAGACCATGTTGGAGGAATCAACATCAAAATCTTAACCTGAGGATAAGTTTTTGAAATGTCATCATAACTTAGAAAATATATGGACCTAGTTCATGAAACTTGGACATAAGGTTAATCAAGTATCACTGAACATCCTGCATGAGTTTTATGTCACATGACCAAGGTCAAAGGTCATTTAGGGTCAATGAACTCTGGCCGAATTGGGGGTATCTGTTGTATTCCCATCATAACTTTGAAAGTTTATGGATCTGATTCATGAAACTTGGACATAATAGTAATCAAGCATCACTGAACATTTTGTGCAAGTTTCAGGTCTCATGATTAAGGTCAAAGGTCATTTAGGGTCAATGAACTTTGGCCGAATAACTTGGACATTAGAGTAATCAAGTATCACCGAATATCCTGTGCACATTTCAGGTCACATGACCAAGGTCAAAGGTCAATGAACTTTGGCCGAATTGGGTGTATCTGTTGAATTACCATCATAACTTTGAAAGTTTATGGATCTGATTCATGAAACTTGTACATAAGAGTAATCAAGTATCACTGAACATCCTGTGCGAGTTTCAGGTCACATGATCAAGGTCAAAGGTCATGTAAGGTCAATGAACTTTGGCCATGTTGGTTTTTTTTTGTTGAATAACCATCATATCTCTGTAAGTTTATTGGTCTAGTTCATAAAAAGTGGACATAAGAGTAACCATGTATCACTGAACATCTTGTGCGAGTTAGAGTAGTTTTCAAAGTCAGCACTGCTGCTATATTGAACTGCAAGATGCAGGTGAGACGGCCAGAGGCATTCCACTTGATGGTTTTTTGCAAGTTTGTATCCCTGCAAAATCCAGTAGCATTTTCTTACTTTTGCCAGTAGTGGATGCTACTCCGCTGTGACCTTCCTGATGCATCTCACTAGTTATGAGCCATGATATCCTGTCTTCACATGGCAAAAGTACTGGATGTCTTATATCATACGAGAGTAGAGATCTGTCCGTTCTGCCACCAACTCAACTGATTCCCTTTTAATAGTATAGGGACTCGAGGTCTTGAATTCCCCCTTGTCAAGGCGTGCTTTCAGGGTGGTTTGAGCTCCTCTGATCAGCATATTCTCTCATTCTTGTATCTCCTCTGGTGTCAAACATTGGCTGCCATCATCACTCTTGTCAGCATTTTGTGCATTCTTTAACTTGTGCACAAAACTTAGTACATAGGCAGAAAATCAGAAAGACCTTTTGATTTTCCACTTAAAGTACAGCTTTGCCATCACCAGTTGGCCATTCATTATCTGTAGTATAGAAAAAGTCTGGTCCTTTCAGCCTTCTGTTACCCAATTTTGCTGTTGGCAGCCCTCTAGACACATCATCAGCGGGGTTGCAACTCCTGGGAACATAATGCCATCGAGCTGGGTCAGACTGACTTTGTACTTCTGCCACTCTCACTGCGATGAAAGGCTTATATCGCTTTCTTTGAATCTGTCTTGAAAACCAACTGGTCATTCTTTAGTTGTAGCTTTTCTCCATGGTGGAGTGAAGTCTTGTTGCCAATACAGCTGCTTAAAGTTAAAGGCATGGCATAGTTAACTTCTTCAACGGTGGTACACTTGACTTGGCAACCACAAACCTCGATCACTTCATATATCCCCTCTTCAAGCTGCCGTCTGAGATAGATACATGACTGGAAACCATCCTGAGAAGCATCTGCAAATACACAGAGCATGGGATTGCTATCAACTCTTGCTGGTATGAGGTTTCAGTCAATTCTAACCTCACTCTACTCTTTCATTTCCTTCCGATCTTCTGGTAGTTTTTCTGTCCCATCCATAGCCTTTTTCCCAGAGCCTTTCTAATACTTTCTTAGCACGAACCAGAAATGGCAACAAAAGTCCTAGCTGGTCAAATACTCTTGCTATCTGGCTCAATATCTGTCTCTTGCTGAGGCTATTAACTCTTTAAGCGCCATTGGCAGCTATTTGTGCCCATAGGCCACTCGTGCCGGTGGCAGCTATTTGTGCCCAAGTAACTTTTTTTTGTTTAACCAATTTTACAGCCAGAAAATCAACACCATATTCTGTGTTTTTTATGTTATACTGGCAAGGAATTCACAATTCATTTTATCATATAAAAAATAGTGGTTTACATAGACATTTTTTGAGTAAAATTGTATTTTTGCATCATTATTTTGAAGAGTTGATTTTGGATATTGCCGCGATCTGAATCAAGATTTCCCCTATAGAAACATGTGATATAACGGTTGTGTGTAGCAATACACGTACTTCTATGGGCAGAGCAAAGGCGAGTGTGCGAAGGCATTCAGCTCGGAATTGACCAATGACAGAGCGGTACGATGATCCTCACCCAGCACTACTCGCCCATTCGCTATTGTTACATGAATATTCATGAGCTATCGATCGGGTCTTTTGCAGGCCGGTATGGTAGTATTCTTGTGTCAAGGCTTTTTTGTGCCTGCAAATGTGCACGGTTTGGGGGAGATTTTTATTTTTTATCAATTTTTTTTTTTTTGGGGGGGGGGGAGGTTTTATACTTTGTTTTTTTGCATTCTCACAAAATTGTTCTCGTTATGAATATATGAGTAAAGAAGGCTGTCATTTCCAACTCTCGTCGCACTGCAATCATCACACTCATTGTTTATTTATTCATTTATTATTGTTATTATTATCATTATTAGTATGACTATTATCATTATCATTATTATCATTATTGCTATTTTAATTATTATTATCATTTTCGATATTTTTCTCCTTCACCTTATTCTTATTATCATTAAAGGGATAGCCCGGGCTGAAAGTATTTATAGTTTTATAAATAGGGCAGGATTCACTGAGCAAAATACCGAAAAATTCATCAAAATCGGATAACAAATAACAAAGTTATTGAATTTTAAAAGTCAATGCGGCAAGGGCGAAATAAAAAGTATGATGTGTGTGATCTTTTATTTACAAAATTCTGTGAATGTCATGCATTTTCCGCAATGCGTTTTTTTTTTCATTCTTCCTCATTTGTTTTATTAGCGAGAAATAATTCATATTAATCAACGTATCATTTGTTCCGATGATGCGCTTTCTTTTGTTTCTCCTTTTTGCCAGCAAAAAGATAATGGGTATATATCCCTACACGCTGAGCTCATATGGCAAATCTGGTAGCATAAACTGGATTACTACTAAATGAAAAAAAAATATATCAAGCAAATTTGATAATTGAAAATGTTAAATGTACTAACATATCGATTATGTTTATTGTGCATAAGTCCTACCGCATGATAAAATATTGACAATGCACGTTATAAAAAGTTTAGTGGTGTCATTTATATATAATTTGAACAGCAAATGGTGTCCATTTCATTTTTTTTCAGGAAAGGGGAAGTAAAATTAATCCTTACCAGATTAATATTTTCAATGACGGGGTAATTATCGATATCACAAATAAGAGGTGTAGTAAATATAATTTCTGATATTGTCGAAAGCAATATCTTACTTTTCCGATAGATGATCCATTACAGACATATTATTTGAATAAACAAAGGTTCAACAAATTATAAAGATCTAAATTTCTACAAATTGTTAGTAATTTCTACCTTCACACCCCATCGCTTCGTTATTTCTTTTTCCTCGTTTATCTTTCAATTTTCTTTATGTTTGATTTGTCAAGAATTATATAGCCTATACATTTCTTCAATCTTAAATTTCATCTTTATCCTTTATTTCTAAATATGCAAAGTAGGCTTCAGCTACAAGTTGATTTATTTATTTTAAACTATTTGTTTTTCTTTATGCTTTTGATAAGTGGAAGTAACGATGCCAGTGTTTGTGCTGGTGGTCGTGGTGGTGGAGGTGTGCTGTTCCCCCTTGATTTCTTGTTATCATTCTCGACATTATCCATGGCATCTTTACCATCATCCCTATCATCATCATCATCATTTAGATTACGGGAAATTTGACGCATATTGTTGATGCTAAATGTCTTAAAGTCAAAACAAATATTTGAATAAAAATTATGTATTTTAATGGCAATAAGTAGGCCTGGCAATAAGTCAATGGAAGGTGTTGGGGAAAGAGACAGAGGAATTTTAATCTTGATCTCAACGGAGAGAAAAGCTATTGTTCGTATCGGAACCTTTGAAAGTATTAAATCAAAAGACGCGCGCGTGGCCCGATTTCTATAAACATCCTGTGCTAAATTGCTTTCCTCGATAATAGGTCAGGAGGGAGCGCGGATTAGACATTCCTCATGAAAGGGAGTCTGGGCATCTATTGTTTATGACTTGGTGGCATGAACAATAAAATGTAGTCGCTATCAGACAGGTGGCTACTTTGGTTGAACATTATTCTTTTTAATGCCGAAACAGATATAATGAATATTTCATCCCCATCATGAAATGTCCACATGTGAATTTTACCTGTTATATTTATCGTTCTTTCACTGTTCAGCTACGATTTTATATCAAATAGTGATCCCATTGGGCTTCCTGGCATGTCGACGAAGACCGTTGCCTTTTTTTTCAAACCGCTTACTATGTAGGCTCGCTCGCTGAATGAAGCCTATAGTTTGATAATAATCAATTATTCAAAGGCAAAATATGCAATGAGGCCCTTTTCTTGTCTCAGATTGTCATTATATTTTCATATTTATATCGCATTATATTTTCCACAAGAAAAAGAATATCCGGCATCTATTGTCAATTTCTTGGCATGTACAATATGCATAGTTGGCTCAGATAATATCCTTTCATAGATGAGGCTACAAAGATCAGATATGATCATATTTAAAAATATTTTTTCCAGAGATCTTTATGTCCTCTCTATACAAATCATCTTTATTTCATAACAAAATATACAATTTACCCAGGTCCTTTGCCGGAAATAGTGGCGCAAAGTCCGCTTCACTGGCAATATGCAGGATTATGGAGTGTATATATATATATATATATATATGATTCTATTTAGGATTCTATTTAGGATTACGATTATCAGTATTACGAATTTTGCATGCATTGCATGTGTGAAGATTTTTTTGTTTTGCACAATCCATTATGATTAAATATTGCAGCTCCCTTTTCCCTTTCTTTTTTTACCGATACCACCCCACGAAGGGTGCATTAATTTATTAATTAATGAATTTTGAAAGTATTGTGTTGCTCGACAACCATTCAAATACATGAAATGTTATGAACGTGTTTACTGTTGCTACCCCGACGAAAAATGTTTGTTGATATACATCGTGTCCCACAAAAATGCAACTCTCTTTTTAGTTTGGCATAATGTTTAAGTTATAACGTTAAATTGTATACCTTTTTTGCACCCGTAAACTAGTATTTATTTCCCAAAACTGGATTAAATTTCGCGTGATATGGTCCAACAATTACAAAGAAATAAGCATCTTTCATATTAACTCTCTAGTTTACAATGGAATAAGGTCAGTGGTTCGAATGCCTTCGAATAACTACGATTCTGTTAACCCTCCTAATGCGGGTGCATTTTCAAAATAATTTCACCCTGCCATTCTCAAAACTTACAAAAACGTAAAAGAAACTGTTGGAAAATAACTTGCTTTGATTTCATAAGATCTATTCCTTTTAATCATGTGAATCATTAATTGTCCTAATTTCCAAACCAAATAATAATAATATGCCTGCTTCTTTAGTCACTGGGTATCGGTTATATGATGAGTTGGGGTGAATAAATTGATTATTTCCCCACGCCTCCGACTTACATGTCTTTAACCAATCGAAAAATACCGTCTGTCTTCCCATTATATCATTTGCATAAAATCCTTCTTGTGCTTTCCAAGATTAATAATAAAACTTCGTAGATAAGAATTACAATCAGAATCAATTAATATAAATTGTGCATCAAATCAGAACATCGCCTGTATTATAAACTATTTATCAAATCGATAGTCGACTTTCCCGCCATTTCTTCCTCATGATTCTATTTAGGATTACGATTTTTATTAGTATTATGAGTCTTGCATGCATTGCATTTGTAAATATTTTTCTTATTGTTTTGCTTAACAACAATTCAATATGTTCAAAGGTGGCAGCTCCTTTTTCCGCTCTTTTCACGGATGCCACCCCACGAAGAGTGCATTAAACTTTGAAATTATTGTGTTGCTCGACAACCATTCAAAATACATGAAATGTGCTGAACGGTTCTACTGTTGCCAACCCGACAAAAAAAAATGTTTCTTGATATACAGCGTGTCCCACAAAAATACAACTCGCACTTTAATTGGGTGTAATGTTTAAGTTGTAACATTAAAATTGTATACCTTTTTGCATCTGTAAACTAGGATTCATTTACCAAAATAGATTAAATTTCACGTGATATGGTCCAACAATCACAAAGATGTAAGCATCTTTCACATTAGCTCTCTAGTTTACAATGTAATTACGGTCAGTAGTTTGAATTCCTTGCCATTCTAACTACGATTCTCCTTATCCACCTGGGGTGTGTTTCATCAACATTTTTGTCCGACAAGTTGTCAGATCTGACATCTTTCTCTGACTCTGATTGGCTGTGAGGCACTGTTACTATGGTAACTGTCGGATAAAATGGGACTTGTCGGATAAAACGTCCGACAAGTCCTTTCATGAAACGCTCCCCCGGTGTGGGTGCATTTTAAAAACAATTTCACCCTGCCATTCTCAAAACGTAAAAAAACGTAAAAGAAACCGTTGAAAAATTACCTTTTTTGTGTTTCATAAGAAATATTCCTCCAATCGTGTGAATCCTTAATTGTCCTAATTTCCCAAGCCAACTAATTATCTGGCTGCTTCTTCAGTCACAGGGTATCGGTTATACGTTTTGAATGTTTGTTGGTGAAGAAGTGGATTATTAAACCGATTCAAACACTTCCGACTAACATGACTTTAATCAATCAAAAACTACCGTTTATCCTCCCATCAGTACATCTATCTTTGCATAAAATGCTTCTTATGCATATGAAGGTTGATAATAAAAATTTGCATAAAATGCTTCTTATGCTTATGAAAATTGCATAAAATGCTTGTTGTGCCTATAACGGTTGATAGTAAAAATTTGCATAAAATGCTGGTTATGCTTATGAAGATTAATAATAGTAATTTGTAGAGTCATGCGATTGTAAGATTTATAATCAAAATAAATCAATCTAAATTTTGCATCAAATCAGAACATCGCCTATATCATAAACTGTTATCAAATCAAAAATCGACTTTCGCGCCATTTCCTCCTCATGATTCTATTTAGGATTACGTGTACTAGTATCATGAGTCTTGCATGCAATGCAAGTGTAAAGATTGCTTCTTTTTTTTACTGTTTTGCACAATGACAATTCAATATGCTTAAATGTGGCAGCTCCCTTTTCCCTTTTGTTTTTTCTACCGATGCCACCCCAACGAAGAGTCTATTAACTAGAATTTATTTTCTAAAAATATAATTTCACGTGATATGGTCCACCAATCACAAAGATATAAGCATCTTTCATATTAGCTCTCCAATTTACAATGAAATATGGTCAGTAGTTCGAATGCCTTGCCATTCTTACTACAATTCTGTTAACCATCCTAATGCGGGTGCATTTTCAAAATAATTTCACCTGTCGTTCTCAAAACGTACAAAAACGTAGAAGAAACCGTTGGAAAATAACCTGCTTTGATTTCATAAGATCTATTCCTTTTAATCATGTGAATCATTAATTGTCCTAATTTCCAAACCAAATAATTATATGCCTGCTTCTTTAGTCACCGGGTATCGGTTTTGATGAGTTGGGGTGAAAAAATTGATTATTTTCCCATGCCTCCGATTTACATGATTTTAACCAATCGAAAAATACCGTTGTTGTGCTTATGAAGGTTGATAATAAAACTTCGTAGATAAGAATTTCAATCAGAATCAATTAATCTAAATTGTGAATCAAATCAGAACATCGCCTGTATTATAAACTGTTTATCAAAACAATAGTCGACTTTCCCGCCATTTCTTCCTCATGATTCTATTTAGGATTACGATTTTTATTAGTATTATGAGTCTTGCATGTATTGCATTTGTAAATATTTTTCTTATTGTTTTGCTTAACAACAATTCAATATGTTCAAAGGTGGCAGCTCCTTTTTCCGCTCTTTTCACGGATGCCACCCCACGAAGAGTGCATTAAACTTTGAAATTTTTGTGTTGCTCGACAACCATTCAAAATACATGAAATGTGCTGAACGGTTCTACTGTTGCCAACCCGACAAAAAAAAAATGTTTCTTGATATACAGCGTGTCCCACAAAAATACAACTCGCACTTTAATTGGGTGTTATGTTTAAGTTATAACATTAAAATTGTATACCTTTTTGCATCCGTAAACTAGGATTCATTTACCAAAATAGATTAAATTTCACGTGATATGGTCCAACAATCACAAAGATGTAAGCATCTTTCACATTAGCTCTCTAGTTTACAATGTAATTACGGTCAGTAGTTCGAATTCCTTGCCATTCTAACTACGATTCTGCTAACCCACCTGGTGTGGGTGCATTTTGTAAAAACAATTTCACCCTGCCATTCTCAAAACGTAAAAACAAAATGTAAAAAACCGTTGAAAAATGACTGTTTTGTGTGTTTCATAAGAACTATTCCTTCAATCGTGTGAATCCTTAATTGTCCTAATTTCCCAAACCAACTAATTATCCGGCTGCTTCTGCAGTCACATGGTATCGGTTATAAGTTTTGAATGTTTGTAGGTGAAGAAGTGGATTATTAAACCTATTCACACGCCTCCGACTAACATGACTTTAATCAATCGAAAAATACCGTCTATCTTCCCATCTTTACATCTATCTTTGCATAAAATGCTAGTTGTGCTTATGAAGATTGATAATAACGATTTGTAGAGTCATGAGACCGTAAGATTTTTTTTATCAAAATCAATTAATCTAAGTTGTGCATCAAATCAGAACATCGCCTGTATTCTAAACACTTTATGAAATCGATAGTCAACTTTCGCGCCATTTCGCCCTCATTACGATTACTAGTATTATGAATCTTGCATGCATCGCATTTGTAAAGATTTTTTGTATTGCTTTGCACAACAACAATTCAATATGCTCAAAGGTGGCGGCTTCTTTTCCCCCTCTTTTCACGGATGCCACCCCACAAAGAGCGCATTAAACTTTGAAAGTATTGTGTTGCTCGACATGGTTGTACTGTTGCCACCCCGACAAAAAATGTTTGTTGATATACAGCGTGTCCTACAAAAATGCTACTCGCACTTTAATTAGGTGTAATTTCTAAGTTATAACATTAAACTGTATACCTTTTGGCAACCATAAACTAGAATTCATTTTCCAAAAGTGGATTAAATTTTACATGATATGGTCTAACAATCACAAAGATGTAAGCATCTTTCATATTAGCTCTCCAATTTACAATGAAATGTGGTCAGTGGTTCGAATGCCTTGAATACAACATGCAGACTGCTTGTATACATGTATACGTATTTTCTAAAGACCTATGGCAGTCCCATATCATTGTCTACAAATCTCAAATTTAACCTTAAGTAGGCGGGACTATTTCAAAGTCTATGAAGACTATGAAAGAAACCTAAATATTATTTTGATCATCAACAAAATATATGTTGTCAATGTGGCAAGGGCAAAATAAAAAAATATGATGGGTGTAAGGAAGATAAAAAAACAAAAGATAAATGTGAGTGAGCGAATCAAGCGAGTAAATGCACTTTTCATGATATTTTATATACACAATTCTGTTAATGTCATGTATTTTCAGTAATGCGTTTTTTTATTCTTCCTCATTTGTTTTATTAGCAAGAAATTTAAAATTTATATCAATCAATGTATCATTTCTTCCGATGATACGCTTTCTTTTGTTTCGCCTTTTTTGCCAGCAAAAAGATAATGGGTATATATCCCTACACGCTGAGCTCATATGGCAAATCTGGTAGCATAAACTGGATTACTACTAAATGAAAAAAAAATAATATATCAAGCAAATTTGATAATTGAAAATGTTAAATGTACTAACATATCAAGTATGTTGATTGTGCATAAGTCCTACCGCATGAATAAAATATTGACAATGCACGTTATAAAGAAGTTTAGTGGTGTCACTTATATATAATTTGAACAGCAAATGATGTCTATTTCATTTTTTTTCAGGAAAGGGGAAGTAAATTTCATCCTTACTAGATTGATAGTTTGAATGACGGGGTAATTATCGATATCACAAATAAGAGGTGTAGTAAATATAATTTCTGATATTGTCGAAAGCAATATCTTACTTTTCCGATAGATGATCCATTACAAACATATTATTTGAATAAACAAAGGTTCAACAAATTATAAAGATCTAAATTTCTACAAATTGTTAGTAATTTCTACCTTCACACCCCATCGCTTCGTTATTTCATTTTCCTCTTTTATCTTTCAATTTTCTGTATGTTTGATTTGTCAAGAATTATATAGCCTATACATTTCTTCAATCTTAAATTTCATCTTTATCCTTTATTTCTATATATGCAAAATAGGCTTCAGCTACAAGTTGATTTAATATTTTAAACTATTTGTTTTTCTTTATGCTTTTGATAAGTGGAAGTAACGATGCCAGTGTCTGTCCTGGTGGTCGTGGTGGTTGAGGTGTGCGTTTTCCCCCTTGATTTCTTGTTATCATTCTCGACATTATCCATGGCATCTTTACCATCATCCCTATCATCATCATCATCATCATTTAGATTACACGAATTTTGACGCATATTGTTGATGCTGAATGTCTTAAAGTCGAAACAAATATTTGAATAAAACATATGTATCTTAATGGCAATAAGTCAATGGAAGGTGTTGGGGAAAGAGACAGAGGAATTTTAATCTTGATATCAACGGAGAGAAAAGCTATTGTTCGTATCGGAACCTTTGAAAGTATTCAATTGTCAAATCAAAAGACGCGCGCGTGGCCCGATTTCTATGAACATCCTGTGCTAAATTCCTTTCCTCGATAATACGTCAGGAGGGAGCGCGGATTAGACATTCCTCATGAAAGGGAGTCTGGGCATCTATTGTTCATGACTTGGTGGCATGAACAATAAAATGTAGTCGCTATCAGACAGGTGGCTATTGGTCGAACGTTATTCTTTTTAATGCCGAAACAGATATAATGAATATTTCACCCCATCATGAAATGTCCACAGAGTGAATTTTACCTGTTATGTTTATCGTTCTTTCACTGTTCAGCTACGATTTTATATCAAATACAAATAGTGATCCCATTGGGCTTCCTGGCATGTCGACGAAGACCGTTGCCTTTTTTTCAAACCCCTTGCTATGTATGCTCGCTTGCTGAATGAAGTGAAGCCTAAAGTTTGAAAATAATCAATTATTCAAAGGCAAAATATGCATCTTGTCTAAGATTGTCATTATATTTTCATATTTATATTGCATTATATTTTCCACAAGAAAAAGAATATCCGGCATCTATTGTCAATTCCTTGGCATATACGAGATGCATAGTTGGCTCAGATTAATATCATTTCATAGATGAGGCTACAAAGATCAGATATGATCATATTTAAAAATATTTTTCCAGAGATCTTTATATCCTATCCTCTCTATACAAATCATCTTTATTTCATAACAAAATATACAATTTACCCAGGTCCTTTGCCGGAAATAGTGGCGCAAAGTCCGCTTCACTGGCAATATGCAGGATTATGGAGTATAAACACAAAATGAGCTACGTGCAGTACATAAGAAATCTTAGTATGGGGAGATGTGTAACTATAAAAGGAATGAATTATGTAGACAGATGCCACAGGAAGAGAAACTTAAAAGCGAAAAAAAAACACGAGATGAAAAAGAAAGGAGAGAGAGTCCAGAGATTACGAGAGATGGATGGATAGATAGATAGAGATGTGAGATCAGTTACGTAATAATGATAACGTATGAATATTATGCTAGAATTATGTTTTGTAATAAATACATTTAATTTTGTATTCAACCTGGGTCATCACAAAAAGGGCTAAAAATCAACATAAACACCTCCACCTGACCTCACAATTTTTAGGCGGGGGGGGGGGGGGGGGGGGGGGGGTGGGGTAGATCAGATATACAGAACAAATAGGCTTTTGTCATTTGGAAAATTTGTATTGATTTTTAGTTTGTAACTGATCTGCATTTCCTCTTCTTGATTCACGATTTCTTTTCTAGTTCTGTGTACTTTGCCAAGAACGCCCACATCATTTTGTGGGATTTTACACCCCAAACCTGTTATACCCCTTTCATAAACCCAATTATGCGGCTAATAGCAGCATAATTTGGTCGTAAAATCGGAAGAGAGACAGAGTTATCTGCATTATTTTCATTTTTACTTTATGAACGCATTTCGAAAGTAATGCGGGTAATTGCCATGGAGCGGTCACAAGGTCACCCTTTTCAAATGCAACCGCATCGGAGAGGGTGTGTGAGGTTTCCATGACGATTATCCTCCTTTTTCAGGACGGGCGCTTGTAAAAATAATGCTGATTATTTTCGGAGTTTATGAACGCAATTTTTATTGAATTGTCCGCATAGGTTTATGAAAGGGGTATTAGTATTGAATCTATATATCCGGTCCCTCTTTATCTATATTTCAATATATCATCTTTAGTTTTCTATATTTTGTCTCCTTGTGACTGGCAATAACTTTGTTACAGTATGAAAGCCCCTATGTACGACGAATAGACCCTGACAAAATATGACCAAACTTTACACTGATTCATGCTATAGAACGATAGTTGAGTGGGTCACAAATGTTTGTCGCCGACACTGGATAGAAATCGCCTACATTATCCAAAACAGTATATAGTTGAGTGCATCGCACAACACAAATCGTATCCAGATTACGATTTTTCTAAAGCATGTTTTGCATTACGACAATATTGGCAAGAATTGAAATGACATAAAATTTACTCTGCACTAATAATTTTGTCGCGGAATACCGCGCATTCTAAAAAATTACAGGGTCTTGTTTTGAAGACTACACGAATGTAAGGGTACGGTTGGCTGCACTGTGAAGATACATGGCTCTAATATATTATTGTGTATGTTTGCGTGGGGATCGCAGCTGTGCTGTGATTGGTCACTTGATCGACGACAATGCTCTTTTTTGGAAAAGGACGGTTTCAATTGTGTGTGTATAAACCCTCTCGTATTTCAGAGGAAATAACTTGAATAGCAAAATAGTATTTCATTCAAAAGAGCAATATTTTTCACATTTTTGTTTATTCAGCTACATCGATAGATACGTCATTTGAAAGGATAAACATTGAACTTTCAATTCATTTTCTTAATTTCTTGGTATCTCTACAATTCCTTGGGTTATTTACTCTTTGAAATGTTCATGAAATCATAATTTTCTAGGTTTTACTTATTGACAAAAACGATGTAAAATATTTTATCTTTTCTCAATTTTTCCAAACGCAAATTTGAAAGGTCATAACATGATCATAAAGTCCATGAACCATGCATCATTTCATGTATAGAAGGTTTCATTATACAATGTACGGGTAAAGAGTTATGACCGTTTTAAAATCAGTCTTTGCTTTCGTTTCGGTCAATTTAGGATTCCTCGAATATCCCTGGCACTAGAGGGGTATTGGACCTGGCATTTTGTCTGTCTCATCTAGATTCATCTTTACTCTGTAGGAGAACATATCAGAACTATTCTCCCTTACTGCACCCAGTACCTTCTCCTCTGTTATAGCTTCAAGAAGTCTCATCTCTTTATCCTTCTAGGTATTTGCTCCTGATGGTTGATTGGACAACCATCCTTCTACTTTAACTCCTCCTGCAACTAGAACCTGGTCAATCTCTTTTGTGAGTCTCTCAGCTACCTGTTCATCAGCAACTGACTCACATATGTCATCCATGTAGACATAGGTTTTTGGTTCAGCTTTGGGCAGCTTCTGGGTGTCTTCACTCTTGCTTTCTCAGCCATATTCCTCAGCGCAATCTGAGCCATGGCTGGTGCAGGTCTATCCCTAAAGGTTAGAGCAGTCTTAATTTAGGTGTCTGGTGGCCAGTTTGTTTGCATGTTCTGCCGCAAGAATGGTCTGACTCTGGCACTAGAACTAATACATTTTAGATATATCACCACACACAGCTACTTTCCTTTCTCTGAATCAAAGTAGAACTCCTAGGAGACTGTTAAGGAGATGTGGTCCTATCAGTGTGTGGCTTTGAAAAGAAGCAGAGGAATGAAACACTATGGGTACTGGAGTACTCTTCTTCTCCAGCCGCAGTACTATGTGATGCATTATCGATATACCCAAGGACTACTTGACTGTCTGTCTAGAATGTATGGGTAGCCTCTTCAAGTTGTAGTTGTATTTATTTTCCATTCATAAAAACATGCACAATACAAACAAAATACATCAGATATAATTACAAAATAAAATAAATACATTATGAATGGCTGGATTGCCCATTCAGAGTGGTAATTATTACCACTCTGTTCTGCCTAGGGATCCAGAACATAGTAAAATAGATCAACTTGTATTATAAACATCATTAACAACAGAAAAGTCACCACTTGCTCCACCTCACTTGTAACCTGCTTCTCCTCAGCCACAACTGCTCCTTAGTCAGAATTCTTTTTCCTCGATCACCACCTGCTTGTCTTCAGTCACAATTTTCTCTTTAATCACAACCTGCTTCCCCTCCACCCAAACTTGCTTTTCTTTGTCCACCTGCTTCTCCTTTGCCCAGATTGTTCTCGTCAGCCACAATTACCATGTCTCCTCTTATCTGTTGTGTGATTACCCGATCTGTTTCGGCCACACCAACTTTTTATTGAACTAGTCGATCAGATTCTCCTGAATATCATACAAGAATGGTTTATTACTCAAAAGTGGTGACCATCTGCTCCTCAGCCACAACTTAACTCCTTGGCACATCTTGCTCCTCGATCCCAGGCTCAGCTACAACTTGCTCCACCTCAGCTGCCACCTAGTATTCCTTGGTCCCAACTTGCCCCTCCTTGCCACAATATGCTCCTTGGCTGCCACTTCTGTTTTACCTCAGCCACAACTTGCCCCTCCTTAGCCACAACTTTCTGCTTCACCTAGCTCGATCTGCCAATCTTGCCTGTTCCCCGGCCACCACCACCTGTCTCCTCTCTTCTTTTGCTTCGTGATCGACTACCTGATCTGTTACCGACACACCAGCTTTTTCTTGGGGATACTGAATGAACAAGTCAACCTAAATATCCTACAAAAATGAGTTCTCCTCAAAAGCAATCATGCCCACCAAGTTTTGTTGAAAGTCAGAGACAACTAGGCTCTCTGAATATAAAGCAGAATGATTAAAAAAGAAACAGGCTAGGATATGATGTGCAGCCATTAGAATCGTCATCATCATTTATGCACTAGTAGTAACTTTCCCTCTTTGGAAGGGTTAGGCCTACTGACCCTTGTGCCATGATGACATTCTCTCCTTCCACTTCTGTCATGAGCACCCTCCTCATTCAGACTAACATTATTTACTTTACTTTTTCACCCATATCTTTCCATGTAATTTTTTGACATTCCCTTTCCTCTTGTGCCATACACTTCTATATCCTGTGCTTTTTTCACAGATTCTGCAATTTATATTTTTCAAATTCAATAATATGCTTCTTAAATATAAGCATTCCACTTTTGAATTAAACACGGTACAGCAATATTCTTGGAATAAGAGCTCAATTAATTTCATCTGGATTTTTCTCTTCAATTTCATTACAAATATTGTTTTGTAAGATAATTTTTAATTTTGTTGCTTCTCATCAAACCGCAACTTGTGTCCAAAATTCAATGATCCATGTAAATGTTTAAAGTAATATGAATAAGCTTGTTCATATATTTTTGTAATTCCTTCAAATTATCCATATGCACTCTAAAAAAGGATTCATCAAAATAATCAATCCATTGGTTAATGGCCTTATGTGTAATTCTTAAAAAAGTCAAAATCAACCAACATTTGCTAGATTCTATCTAGTGATTTTCTTAATTTAGTATTTGAGGGCTGGACACATACACACTTAATGGATATTTTGATTGGTCCTTTTTTAAAGGTCCACCCCAGAAAAAATGTTGATTTAAATCAATGGAGAAAAATCACACAAACATAACACTGAAAATGTCATCAAAATCTGATGTAAAATAAGAAAGTTATTAGATTTTTTTATTTTTCACATAACAGTTATATGCACAACTCAGTGATGATGACCATCACTCACTATTTCTTTTGTTTTCTATTGTTTAAATTATACAAGATTTCATTTTTTTACGGATTTGACAATGATGACGAAACTTGAGAAAAACACAAAATTCACATGTTCAGGGAGGAACAAAGCTTTATTTCACATAAAAGAAAAATAAAAAAAGAAAAGGAGAAAAGTAAAGAAATAGTGAGTGTATGATGTCATCAGTCCCCTCATTTGCATACTGACCAGGATGTGCATAACTTGAGTCAAGCAAAACTTTAGAATGTCATAACTTTCTTATTTTACATCTGATTTTGATGAAATTTTTAAGTGTTATGCTTGTAAGTTTTTCGCCTTTTATTCAATTATACTTTTGCTGGAGTGGACTTGTGAGGGTTCAAATTCAGTAATTTAATGATATAAAGGGATTATTTATCCTGCTAGCTCTGCTTTTTACTAGGCATTACCCCCAGGGGGGGGGGGGGGCAGTCAAATATATTGCTGTACACATGCGTGACCCAAAAAAAGGAATGAAAGGGGTGTTTTTCAGTGTTGGATGAGGGCCACGCCTGCACTCATTAAGGGTAACAAAAACACAGATTTTCAAGAAAAAGGGTGGTTTTGAAACTGGTCAATGGTCAATCGCAGGGTCAAACGTATTGAGGGTATGTTTTTTTTCCAAAGCTTTTTTTTTAAGACTAGCCATAGGTGTTTAGGGTATGTTGTTTCCCAAGCCTTTTCCCAGGGGTCATATTCTGGCGACAACTTGTTTAGGGGCCAAAATGTGTAAATAAAGCCCGCAAAAAACCTTGTTTAGGGAGTGTTTGGAAATAATTTGATCACGCATGTGTACCGTGGGCTATTCCTTTCAATTCTCTCATTTTGTTTTTATTAGCCTTTATCATTAACGTACTGTGCAATACTAGTAGTGATCTATATACATATTGCATGTAATGTCACTATAATAATGTTGTAGAATCTGTATCATCACTGTAAATCTTTACAAAATGTAAGTGGAAAATTTGAATAAATTTGGATTGAATTGTATTTCGAGTGTTAAGAAACTGCTACATTATTCGGCATCATAAGTGTTTGTATATTTGGAGGGCAAGTCCACACCAACAAGATTTAAAGAGGGAGTGAACTGTGTGTGGTCTCTCATTGACACTGTGTTATAGATACATCGTCTTAAAATATATATTTTCATATATCTACTAATACTACAGAGAATAAATTGACCTATAATTGTATTTGTATAGAGAAACTAAAATGTTTTTAGAGGAAAAGTAATTGTCTTGCTACTTGGTAAAATAATTATTGCAGTATAAATGTATTGAGTAGTTAATTAGCATTTTATCATTCAATTAGTTCTATATATCTAGACTACACTAGCATTATGGGTCAGGAAACTGGCCAGGTATGAGTAGTTGAGGACTCGAGATGGTGCTATTGGTGTATCTGCTTTAAGGAAAAAAACAGCTCAATATTCAAAATATTATTTTCTCTTTGGCAAGAATTGTTCTTTAATATAAAGTCTGATTCATTTAAAGATATCTTTTCAAATTTGAATAGACTACCGGCCTACCTATAGATTTGCATAGAGCATGAATCAGTACATGCCTTTTCCAGAATAATAAAATGAGAATGATTCCCAATGATGATAATCAAAATGAAAAATTTTGAAGAAAAAATTAAACTGAAAAAAAAAATGGTTTTAAAATCTATTGAGATATCATTTTGCATGATAACATGCCTGATCTTGTCTAAAATAATGATACACCTGGGGGCAGTAACGGACCGTGACCCGGACAAGACAAAGCATTGGGGGGCACTGCATTGTCTGTGAACAATGCAGTGCTCCCCCTAATGCTTTGTCTCCTCCGGGGTCATGGTCCGCCACTGCCCGAGGGAATGATTATTTTTTTTAAAAATGTACTGAAAAAAAGACAATGGAAAATGGTCTTGGTACCATGCAATAAGCTAGGATGAGCTTCCTTTAACTGAAAGCTTCAGTTCTGCTGAACTATGTCTTGCTTCACACAAAACTAATAAAAAGGGACCCAAATATGTATTTATACAGTTGAGGCCAGAAGCTTACCACCCTGGAAATACAAAGAAAAGTTGACACTTGCCAAACATCATAAAATTTACTGTATCTTGTAAAATATGTTTGCTCTCATGAAAAATTTGATATCAAACAAATGAGTATGCCATGCCCCTTCATCACATTTCTATGTAATCAGGAGCAGAAAATATTTAGGTGTCATTAAAAAAAATTCATATTTTTGACAATTGAAAATAAAGACTTGACTAAAACATTTCAAACTTTCCAGCAGCATCCCAATCATGTGAAAGAGCTTAATGCCCTTTCATTTGATATGAAATATACCCATATATGTATATAACAAAACAATGCTGACGATAATGCTTTGATTGACAATAAATTTCTTATTATTCACTCAAATTTCTGACGGTTCTCCGTCTTCTTCAGGAGTTTACAATGTGTGGTATCAGATTAATCAGAGAGCACATCCTCAGACAGATGTTGCTATGATAACTGGCTGAGGATGTGCGCCCTTCACAGCAACAAATAGTAACACTTGTTTGGGATGATCAAATTGTTACGTAACAGTAAAGAAAATATTGCGCAATATCATTACTCGTTATGTAACAATAAGAAAAATAAGTGATGAGATGATGGAACGAAGATCAAATTGGTTTAGAGAAAATGATTCTCCCCGGAAAAATATAAAGTACGAATAGGTATTTTTTAGTAATAAAAGAAATTCCTTTTATCGCTCGACAATAAAAGGAATGAAAATACGAATAGGTAAAAATACGAATATCAATAAAAATATGAATAAGTATTTTTGAGCAATAAAAGGAATTTCTTAAATAGGAATTTTTGAATAGGTACTTTTGAGTGATAAAAGGAATTTCTTTTATTGCTCATAAATACCTATTTGTACTTGATAGTTTTCAGGGGAAATCGTTTTCTCTAAAGCAATTTGATCTTCGTTTTATCATCTCATCGCTTAATTCTCTTATTGTTAAGTAACAAGTAATGTTATTGCGCAATATTTTCTTTACTGTTACATAACAATTTGGTCATCACAAACAAGCGATACTCTGACTATATTTGTTTCTGTGAAGGGCGCGTATCCTCAGCCAGTCATCAAAGCAACATCTGTCTGAGGATGCGCTGACCACACATTGTTGTTGCGATACTGCATAACAATGAAAATTTAGTTTTTAATTTGACTTCCTTTTCGTTAATGACAGGAAATAGATAATTCAACAAAACAAAAGAGAAACATGATCTAATTGCCTTGAAGAGTTAGATGTGCAATCCAAGGTTATGATATAAATCCAAATAAAATCTAAGTAGTTGGCGAAGATTCCTTTAATTTAAGTTGGCGATGAAGGTGATGAATAACAAGAGTCACTGTAACGAGTTGAAATGTCTGTGAAGACGATGTTGATGATGATGATGATTAACAGTCAATTTCAGCAATCCATGGGTTGGAAAGCATTCATTAAGACAGCTTGATGACAAATGTATTCCGGTTGGCAATAAACTATGCTCTAACTTGAAGTCTGGTGTGGAATTTTCACTATTCTGGAAGCTTCTTATTGTCTACAAAAAGAACATTCTGCCAATTTTTAGAGCAGTCTAATCAGAACATTCTTGAATAAACTCAGTGAAATTAACAATGTAAACAACATAGCTAATCCTATTGTCATTTTCACTGCCACTGGCAGTCGGTTACACTTCGTATTTCCGAAGCTTCGTAATTCCGAAGGTTCTTTATTCCGAAGGTTCGTAATTCCGAAACACGTAAATTGCCTATACCTCGATGTTCGTTAATCCGAAAACGAAAAAGGGTTCGTTAATCCGAACATTTGTGGCGTAATTCCGACGATTCGTTATTCCGAAGGTTCGATAATCCGAAAACGAAATAAGGTTCGTTGTTCCGAAGGTTCGTTAATCCGAAAACGAAATAAGGTTCGTTGTTCCGAAGGTTCGTTAATCCGAAAACGAAAAAAGGTTCGTTATTCCGAAGGTTCGTTAATCCGAAAACGAAAAAAGGTTCGTTATTCCGAAGGTTCGTTGATCCGAAAACGAAATAAGGTTCGTTTTTCCGAAGGTTCGTTAATCCGAAAACGAAATAAGGTTCGTTAATCCGAAAACAAAATAAGGTTCGTTTTTCCGAAGGTTCGTTAATCCGAAAACGAAATAAGGTTCGTTAATCCGAAAACAAAATAAGGTTCGTTAATCCGAAAACAAAATAAGGTTCGTTAATCCGAAAAATGAAAACCGGGAAAGCAGAGGCAAGGGGAGGGGGGCGGGGGACACTGTTGCCGTTCAATTATCATATGAGGATGGGAAGGCAAGGGCGGCCGAACGAATTTTCGTTGGGGGTAAAGCCAAAAAATGAAACTCATACGTCAAAATTGGGACTGTGGTGATATTTTCACCTTAAGATTATCATCTGCTTGAAGTCATTGTCTGTTTGATAGTGATTAAGTAGAGAATAGCTTTTTTGAAGTGACTTCTTATTATGGCAAAATGTATATTTAGGCTTTATTTTTCGGGAGAGAGTATAATGAGCGAGCGGCTTGGTAAAACAAATTCAAAGGTGAAGTTGTATAACGTTTTTTGTGGTCAGTTATTCTTAAAATGGCATTATTGCGAGGTGTTGCGAGCGTGAATCACAAGCTAAACTTTAGGTTATTTCAATAAAAAATGAAAATTAGTTTTTAAAAATCCGAGCAGATTTCTGCTGTCATTAAAAAGATGTGCATCTAACTAAAGAATTAACACGAGCGCAAAACGCGAGCTTAAACATACTGACCAGAAAAGGAACGTGTTAAAGAAAGCATTTAGTGACCTCTTTAGGATGCATATTTCACCAATCGAATGAGAGTGCGAAGCGCAAGCTGAAATTTTTCAATATTCCAGCCTGAAAACTTAACTTAACTTGTATACTTTAAAAAGAGTATTTTATTTCGAAAAAACATGAAAAACGGCATATTTGTTTTTGAAAAAGGAACTTTCCCATTTTGGAAAATATTAATTCCCCTGTTTTTTATTCCATTTTTGATGCCCCCTGCCTCCCTCCCGGCGGATCCAACTTTCGTCAAATAGAGGGGGGGGGGGGGATTTTTTTTAGCCATATTTTCCTTGATCGGCAGTTTAAAGTTGATTTTGGTTTGTTTCTTTGAAAGGGTAGTCCTAACAGTCAATAATTAGCTTTATCCTTATAAAATAAAGTAAATATGTAATAACATGATAAACCCTTTTTAAATAATGCGAGCGCGAGCTATATTTTTGTTAATATGATGGGCAATATGTTTGTGATCTTCAAAGCGAGATGCCTATGTAACTAAATTTAGATAATAACTGCTAGCAAGAAGCGCGAACAGAATTTTTAAATATATAAGCTCTGATCTGATCTAAAGGGGACATTTTAAGAACTTTTTGCAGTTAGCCATGAAGACGATCGTGTTTTAGCCAATGGCGGCGGAACGTATTTTTGGGGGGGAGGGGCAAAGTAAAAAAAAAGGGGCCAATAGGGGCAATTTGGTGCAAACGGATATTTTCACCATTAGATTATCATCTGTGTAAAGAGGTTGTGTGTTTTTGTAGTAACTAAATTGAGCACAATTTTTTAAGTGATCACTAAACCTGCTAAAGTTATATATTTACGTTTCATTTCTGCGAGCGTAGAGAGCAAGCGGTTTGGGGGAAACAGTCAAATCTGAAGATGTAAAATTCACCTTTTTGGTCAATACTGTGAAAAGGGCATCCTTGTGAGATGTTGCGAGCGAATCACGTGCTCAATCTTTTGGAAATTTCATGTGGGCCTAGAATGATGATATTGATAAAGATATCATTTACCCAGGGAAGTCACTTCAGTTCTGAAAACTATTCTCCCAGCTATTATTATTTTTTTTACAAGAATGCTATAGAATGTCCAGTTTTCAGGTTGGAAAATCGGAAAAATTTGGCTCACGTTTCTCGCTCGCATCAAGTATTGTTTATTGAGGAACTCATTCTATTCCTGGTTACAAAAAAGAAGTATGAAATGTCCAGTTTTCAGGTTGGAATATCACAAATTTTAAGCTTGCGGTTCGCGCTCTCATTATTTAGTTCGTGAGATATATATTCTATTCATGAGTCACTAAATGCAGTCCTTAAAAGATTACTTTCTGAAGCCTGTTGCATAAAACTTTTTACCTGAGAAAACTCCGGTAAAAACTGAAAACTAAGGTTAGTCTGATTTCCGCCAATTACTTTAGCACAGGGCAAAAACTCCTGTAAAAACAACCTGAGTTTTCTCAGGTAAAAAGTTTCATGCAACGGGCCCCAGGTCAGTATATAAACAAATTACAACTCGCCCTCGCATTAATTCTTTAGAAAGATACACATCTTTCTCACGATTACAAAAAATGCTCCGAATGCTCACTTCACGTCTTGTTACATGAAATGTCTACTAGTTTCAGCTTGCGATTCGCGCTTTCAACATCTCACAAGTATCATTATTAGTATTATTTTTATTTTTATTACCAGCAGAAGCTGTTATTAAAAATGACATCCCCTCCAATACAAATCCTATTATCTAGAGGTTGCTCGCACGCTTCCAACATACTTGATCCCCTGCATCTTTAATTAAACCATTTGCTTATAGGCAGCAATTGCTCAGATAAAATCGAAATTAGCCTATGCTTGATCAGGGCGCCATTCTTAATGAAATACATGTATGCTTTGGCCCCAACACACATCATCGATCGTTATTACTATCATTGCATAATATCGTGTAATCTTGTAATGACAACATCGTTTTTGTTACCAAAATGAATTATTTTCATTTTCGGAAATACGAACCTTATTTCGTTTTCGGATTAACGAACCTTATTTCGTTTTCGGATTAACGAACCTTATTTCGTTTTCGGATTAACGAACCTTATTTCGTTTTCGGATTAACGAACCTTATTTCGTTTTCGGGTTAACGAACCTTATTTCGTTTTCGGATTAACGAACCTTCGGAATTACGAACCTTATTTCGTTTTCGGATTAACGAACCTTCGGAATTACGAACCTTATTTTGTTTTCGGATTAACGAACCTTCGGAATTACGAACCTTATTTCGTTTTCGGATTAACGAACCTTCGGAATTACGAACCTTATTTCGTTTTCGGATTGACGAACCTTCGGAATTACGAACCTTCGGAATTACGAACCTTCGGAAATACGAACCTTCGGAATAACCGAACCTTCGGAATTACGAAGCTTCGGAATTACGAATGTATGCGCTGGCAGTCTATTGTCTATCTTAGTACATTCCAGAAATAACAAAGATTATTCTTTCTCATTAATAGCATGCCTAACAAAGCTTTACTGAGACATTCTGGAATATATTCTAAATCATTATATGCTATGAATAACCTTAAAGAGGAACTAACTAATGTTATTGCTCTTACAATTCTGATATATAACATTGTAAACTCCTGAAGAAGACAGAGGAGCAGCAAAAATTGGAGTGAACAATAAAAACTTTATTGGCAATCAAATCATTATCGTCAGCATTATTTTTTTTACCTCACAGAAGCCAATACATGAAAACTTTAAGATGTATATAGGCCTATATATATATATATATATAGGTGCATATTTCTGCTTTATAAATCAGGAACAAGTAGTTATAGTCAGTGATGGAATGATCACAAAATTTTGAGGGGGCCAGATATATATGCCGTGGGCCAAAATTTCTAAAAAGCTGGAAGTGATCGAGCTGCATGTGAGCAATTTTTAAATATTTTTCTCAATAAAATCCATTTAAAAGAAATAGTTTTGAAATATTTCAGATTATGATATCATATTCTATCGTTTTCACTTTCCTTTTTAATTTTTTTTTGAGGGAGGGTGGTCCATAGCCCTCCCCCACCTGTATGCCAGTGGTAAATTATTTCTTTTTATTTTGTCTTGGAAATCAACCGTTTTTATTTCAGAATAAAAAAAGTAAATCCTGGTAGGCTTTTGTATTAGGCGTGATTAAATAGGGGAAGTGGGAGTTTCCCTGATTAAATCACGCCCCTGGTAAGTCCGTCCTGGGATACCGCATCACGTGCAACCTAGGCGATCGGTCAGGTGACCGATAAACACAAGTTACATCAGGCTTCGGTCACTTCGGTGTGTCTCTTGAAGTTGAAGTACGAAAAGTGTGAAGTTATTACGCTGTTTGAAGTTTTAGTTGACCACTCCAGCAGCAAAATGGATAAATTGTAAGTTGGCACACTTCTGTATTCTGGTATTTGACCCTATTTTCGGAGGATTCTTCTGAATCACATCACGACTTAGCTTCGTTTTCCTTTCTCGGGAGCGCCGCGCCTGTTAATGTCAATGCTTCCGCTAGCCGCTCGGCCAGCGCTCCGGGCATGCCGGGCCGGATCGCGTCACAGCGGCGATGGCGACAAACAGCTGGCTGTCTACCGTATTCTAGTAGTACTACTAGTCTAGGCCAGCTAGAGGCTCAGGAGTTAAAGCCTTCTGTTCTGTCGCAACAGCGGACTTTCAGCTTTGTTTTTGCGGCGGAACATTCATTGGCAAGAGTTGGATTGTGTGTGTGTGGGGGGTAGCATGTATGCGAGGTTAGCTATGTCAAAGTCCTAACTAAGTTAGACTAGCCAGGAGGCAGGAGGCTTCTACCGTTCTAGAGAGTAAAAATCATTTACTAACGTAAGGTTACTCTCATACGAAGCCAGGGATGGTATTCTGAAAACGTTCTTATCTTTGTTCTTATCTTTTATCTTATCTCACTGAGATAAGAAGATGCTAAAATCATTGCAAATCGGTATTCTGAAAATCTTCTTAACGCGTTCTTATCTCTGTAAGGACTGCCTCCTTATCTTCAACACGCCCATTTTTAGGATATTACCAATCAGAATGCGCTTTATATTGTCAGTTTAACCAATAGAAGCGTTCCTTATGTCAAGAGAATCAAGGGCGCTGCGCGTATACTGTTTCTGGCCCATTGCGCGA